>NC_090923.1:1156473367-1156776397 GCF_040938575.1 Ambystoma mexicanum
TTTGCTTCTGACTTTTCAGCTATTGCAGTAACTAGCTCCAGTGGCGTAGGAGTGATTTCTTCTATCATCTCCTGAGAATAACCTCTCAAGGTTTTCTCTCTTGCAGGTCTGGTTAGCTCCTGTAACCTTTTACTAGGAGGTCTGGGGCTGTGTGACACAACTCCAAGAGTTTTAAGGTCATTTCCCAACAGAACCCTTCCTGGTACCTCACATTGTACACTGACAGGTATCTTCACAGTCATATCATTGCACTAGATGAGAACTGGTAACTGGGGACACATCTGCACAAGCCCTCCAGCTAACTTGGTGAGGCATTTGGGTGCCCTAGCAACCTCCTCTGCCTTGAAAAAAGATTCATCCACCACAGTTATGCTGGCCCCAGTGTTCCTAATGACAGGAGTCTCCTGACCATTCACCTGGACACTGTCCTTATAATACTCTTTAGTATTATCTGGGATAGAATTATAGACATCTACATTCTGTTGTTCCCACAACCCCAGGGACACTAAAGAAACACTGGCTGAGACTCCAGTGGGTTCATCAGCCAGTAGTAGAAAGTTTGCACTTGTCATTGGTACTTCCTCCTCTGGAGCGAAGGCTAGGGAGACAAGTTGGACCCCTGAAGGTTTACCTTTACATCTGGGATCCCCTTTCACATGGTCAGGAGAGCTACAAACATAGCATTTACCAAATGCTTTTTGGAATGGTGGCTTGCTCTGACCTCCTCCTGGTTTGGCACCAGAGGGGACACCATTCTGATTTGGTTTCCCCTGTGGCTTACCCTTATGGTTTTGTTTGGGGCTCTTTTTGGGATTGGAATTATTAGAATTCTCTTTGGAGTCCTTCCTACTCTGTTTCCCCTCATCCTTTTTCTGAGTTTCCCCAGAGTCCTTGTGAGTAGCCCTGTTGGCAGCCCACAGGTCAGCAGCCTTAGCTAGCTTCCTAGAATCTAATTCCTTTGAATCAGCTGTCTGAGCCCAGGAGAGCAGGCATCATAAATTGACTCCAACATCATAAGATTCTTCATTCCCTCATAAGTGTTCACCCTGTAACCCTTAATCCATCCCTCTAAGTTTTTCAAACTTCCACTCACCCAGGTAGCCCAAGGGGTACCATCATGCTTTTTGAGGGTCCTAAACCTCTTAATGTACTGGGAATGGGTCTTCCCAAATCTAGCTATTAAAGCTAGCTTCACACATTCATAATCCTTCTTATCCACCTCCCCCAAATCCATTACTGCATCAGTTGCAACAGGGGGGGGAGCCTAGAGAACAACCAAGGAAGTAACTCATTCCCTGAAATGTCCTGGAGCCCATGATTATACTCAAACATAGCCAACCAATCTAACACATCCAACTTAGGCTCATACATACCCACAATCTCTTTAGGCATCCGGGGTCTTTTGGGACTGGAACTCCTAGAGGATCCGGAGAGAGAAGCATTTTCAAAAGACAATTTCTTCATCTCTAGCTCATGCTTGAGCTCCATTCTCTGAGCCTTAGTTCTTGGTGCCTTTGTTCTGTTTGGGCATTAAGTCTCTTAAACTCTAATTCAAGCTTAATTTTCTCTAGTTCCATACTTTGAGGACTAAATGTGGGACCTGACAAAGGTCCAGTAGGTACAGCTGGTATAGCAGACAGAGGCCCAGGGGGGGGGGGACAACTACAACAGCCTCACCCTCCTCGTCTGACTGTGCCTCAGGGTTATCAATACTTTGATCAATATCAATATCATCACTGTTATCTACATTTGCTGGAAGGGTAGGCTCCTCTGAGCCACCATCCAGACTTTGGTTTGCTAACAATCTTTCTATTATCTCAATTTTCTTGCCTTTAGTCAGGAGATTCTTATGCTTACAGAGAACTCTTAATCAATCAGAAGTTTTTGTAGCAAGGGACTCTTGACTATAACTTTCCATAGTTGACAGGTTTAGAAAATAAACTTTTTAGTGCTAAGCTTTGTGGTTAGTTGCACTAAGGTACTTAAAAGCACATTAAAATGTATACTCAATACAAATCCCACCGCTGTACACCAGGGTTAGGCAGAAACCTGTGCAGTTCCCTTAGGGAACACTGCAAAAAGTTTAAGACTACAGGAGTAAGCAGTAAACCCAATTGGTAGCAGTCTGCACCACCCAGATTTACCTGGTAGCTGTGGCTGAGCAGTCAGACTTCTCTCAAGAACAGTTAGACAGTATATAGAGTATACACAATAGGGCCAGAAATACAGTAGCACAAGCAAATACTGACCAGAGCTTTGGTATAAAAGTATATAATTATTTATTTAAAAACACACTTATAAAAATACACTGGCACTAATATATCAAGAAGTTATACACCTCCCTAGTTAATTATTTGACAAGTCTAGGTTAAGACACCACTTTTTAGCAAAACAGAGGTGAGCGCGTAACCGTAGATGGCACTCCAATAATTTGTGTAAAAAGGGAGAGAAAGGCAGATTAGGGAAATAACGCAGTACCAACACTTTTAAGAAACCACAGCAAGTCAAGAAAGGCAGGGTCTACTATAGGGCCAAAAGTTCATAGGCCAGGCCCCCTCTTGGAGAGAGCAAGGCGGAATGTGCCCAAGGTCACACAGTCAAAATGCACTCAAAGTCTTTGCAGGAAAAATGTTAAGAGGTTGGATCAGGTCAGAAAGCTACAATTTAGCAAGTCGAGGGTCAACCCAGTTGGAAAGGCAAGGATTTACGGGACACCTTGAACAGTCATTTGAAAGGGAGGCCAGGCAGGACACAGAACCTTAAATGGAGAGAATGTTCCAGCGGGGGCAGTTGTTCCTAGCAGCAGGTGCAAGTCATGGCTTCGACCAGAGGAAGAGATGATCTCGACGAGGAAGAAAGCTGGAGGTCGTTGCACTGCCAGGGATGAAACCAGCCATGGAGTTCCCGATTAAAAGGTGCAACCCTTTTATTCGCGGTAGTGGTGAAGCGTGGCTATCCGGCCGCCGGGATGCTTGGCACGGGCGATTCGACCACGAGTCGTCCAGGAAGGCGAAAAAAGGTGAACTGGTTGGTCCCACCAGTTCGAAGGTAAGAAGACTCTCCTGAAAAAGATCTCCTCTGTCGTCAGGGAAGTGGTGAGGTCGTACAGCAGGGCTCCACCAGTGGTGTCATCGTTGTAGATGGCTCAGCTTCTCCCCTCTTCGGATTCTTTAGGTCCTGTGGCGACTTCTTAAGTTCCAGTCCCCAAAGCCCTGCTTTAATGCAGAAAAACCCCCATTCACCAGCCTAGCTGTCACTCAAACATGCTAAGTGGTGAGCCGGGCGGCTCACCACTGGGCCAATAACACAAGAGTGTGACTTGAGTTGCTGAGGCAACACAGTCCAGGGTGCCTATTCCCCCTCCCAGACAGAGTGGCACCACTTTTGGAGGCTTCTGTGCAGAAGCCCGCCAAAAAGTGGAACAAAGGGCTCAACATGGGTTAGAGTTTCAGAGGCGAACACAAACGCCATTTTAAAACCGAGTCCTGGCGAAAAGACCTAACCGGGGAATTAATATTAAATAAATTACCCGGCGGTATCTTTAACATTGCACCAAAAAGTGGTGCGTTTAAAATCAATGGGAAAATCCCATAGGAAATATTCCGGTGGAATATTTTGCGTGGTATCCACTGCAACCAGCCAGAAACTTGACAAGGGGGGACTGGACAGTGCCCCCTTGAAAAACAGACCCAGGGGCAATCGAATTACCCCTACCAGTACTTCCACAATATGATGGTTTGTATTGGTTCTGTTCATAATTTAAGACTAGTAAAGCTAATGGTGACTTTACATGCCCTGGGAGACAGTAGTCAGTCCCAGGGTATGGAGTCTATGTTTGGGGGTCACTATGACACCCCTGTTACTGCACTGAGGGTGCTGTGTAACACACATACCAAAAACACATGAGGCCTATGGAGTAAAAGACCCCATAGCCCATAAAACACATTCACAGTCAAAGGACACTCTCAAATCATGCCTAAGAGTGGGAGAAAAAGAGTCTCACTCTTAGCAGGAGAAAAAAACAAACCCCAAAAATCCAGCAAAGCTGCTGGGGGACTCAATAGGTTTGGGAAATTAGCGTTACCAGAGAATTCTCCCTAACAGTCCCATCAACCGGACAAGCAAACTGAAGGGTATCAGGACAACCCTCACAATTGCTGTGCGATGTGGGATACCACCTCACACCTCTAAAATAACAAGCTAGGTAAAAATATATACAAGGGACTTGCAACGTAAAAGAGTTCACGCACTCCCTGAAAGCACTCACCCGTTCAATCCCAGTAACCTGGATTAACTTCACGCACATACTCCAAGTCTACCCTTACCAACCCCCTAAATAAAAAATACCTCTTTTACCCCATTTCCCTTCTTGCTTTACCCCTCAAGCGCTCTCTTGTTGTGTTCTGTCAAGTTGTCCCATACAAATAGACCACGGTACCGTTTCTCCAGGGAACAGACGTGCCTTTAACCAATATGGTGCCCGCCAACCTCTGTTTTTCACCATGCACGGAAGACTGTCCCCGCAGAGAGGTGTCGCAGCCGAGTTGTGTGAACAGGAGACCCCAAACATCTCGGAAAGCCTGGTGTCCCTAGAAGGTCACCAAATTTATAGAGGCCGGACCCTAATTACCTTAATGCAAAGCAGGCCCCCCACTTTAGGAATGAGTGCATGTTTGTACGTAAACCAAGTTTATTGTACAATCGTCCAGGGACGAGCTAGATGATGCAGTAGAGTCAAACTAACCCCAGTTTCATCAAACTACATAAGTTGACACATTATATACATTTTTGCAACAGTTAAAACACTCCCATATATTTTATTACAATATACCCTCCACATATGATTGGACAAAACATCTACAAAGAAATCCCATCTTTCTCCAAATCTTCCATTCTCATTGGCGGCTTGTTATCTTAAATACCATCTCCAGATCATATTCATAGCACACCCCTTCTTGGGATTTGTCAATAGTAGTTTGTGACTTCATCAAACAGTTTAAACATTTGTGTATAAACATTTGTTACTAGTAACAATTGACCTGAGCCCTTTAACCTAATTGCACATGGTTTGCATAGATACTTCCAGTGATATGAAGGCGGCTGAGTAAACAGGTTCTCTTTGAACTGACGATATCCATCTCATCCGCCCCGGCTTACTGGATCTATTGAAACATTCTAATTTAAATAACTACCATTTCGACATGCACGTCATATCTGAGAATACAATTGAAACTCCTGTCTCAATTACTTTAGCTTCGGGCGCTAATTACCCCATATTTATTGCTGGTGAAAATCAAATGGCTGGTTCCCTCTGCAAACTTCAAAGCACTTGCATAGTTTACATCAGTTTCCTGCGGAACTACCAAGCCATAAACACTGTGTCCTGTTCGACTGCTGCCCTTCTGCATGGTTAATCATTATTCCCCTCGCAGCTCTCAATCCTGCAGAACTAGATTTTCCCAGCCACCTGAAATTCACTGCACAAACTGATGGCTGCAAAGTCGAAATGCATTCATAAAAGCCCACTACATGCAGATTTATAAACTCCCTTTATATACGTTCCTCAGTGTGCATGCATGTTAAACTGTCATGTTTACTTCACAGTGGGTTCTCTATGACCAGTCCTCTTCCTTGCATGCACATTATGAAAACACTTTGTTGATCGTGTTTTATATTTCATTTGGTGGTTTTGGCATTTGTCTTTCTATGCGAGTTCAAAGCTAATATGTATCAATTTAACCAAAAAGTAACATTAAGTAGCATGTTCCATTCCCATTTAACTACACTGCATACATATGAAATTGCAATATCGTGCCCAGTTCGCTGCACCGCAGTCATAAATGTTGCGCGTGGAACATGAAACCCTCCATCGTTGGGACTTTTCCCGACTACCCCAAGAGTGTCCTCGGACAACCACAAGGGTAGGATTTCAGCATTGTGTTCCATTTAAATCAAACTGGGTTTCATGCACGTGTTTGCCTAGACAAGCTTCATAATTGTGGGGAAATGAACGCCTTTGGTCCGTTTAGAGACCTATTAAGGAAGAGCTCTAGCAACATGGCCAATGCCACCATTAGATTTAAATTTTATATTCTTCTAATAATAGGCAGTGGGAGTTTATCCCACTGGTCAATCTGTTATCCCAGCTTCTGCACGGATATCCCAAAGTTTTTCAAACAGTGGCCTCTACATATCTTTAAACCAATATCCCCAAGTATGTTACCCATTTTTCCACTTAAGGTCAATTTTTTGTGTCCATTTGTTACATCTACTGGGGGATAGACATCAGATTTGCACTGTTGATATGAATGCCAGAGGGTTATGCTAAAGGTTTGTACACCGCACACTGTTGCTACCTGCATGGTTTCTTTGTGCTCTGGCGGATCTGTTAGGCAAGGAGGAAGGTGGGTAAGTTAATAGGACTGAGAGAGAAAAAAGAGCAAGAGATCTGTGGTGTGCTGTTTGCAGCTTCAGTTTGGTTAAGTAAAAAACAAATGAACAGGGTCACAGAACCCAAAAACAACCACCCCAATGGCGGATTTCACACACTCAACAGTAGTTGCTGATTATTCAACAATTTTACTATACATTATAAAGTGGCACAGGAAGCTCAATATTTATAAAAATAAACTCAACAAATGATACAATTCGTTTTTATCCAGAATTAATAGCTTGGATTCTTAATCAAGAACAAGTACATATCCTGTCAACCTAAAAGGATCACATGGCTAACATATCATAGACGAACAGTACAGGGTGCTACGATGCACAATCATAAAACAAAGTGAAAGGTGAACACTGAAACTCAGTCAAATAGCCAACGCAACTGTGTTTCGGCCTCCAAGAGCTGGATTTTAGCTGCTTTCGTATGGGCCTTCATCAAGACGAGGATAAGTGATGGAAGGAGCATCCTGCGGATTCCTGGTTTGTTGAAACCACAGTGCAGGGTAGCAGACCATCTGGACTATTGAATGCTCCTGACGCGGACAAAATGGTAGTCCCGTGCAAGTGTCCAATCTTGCGCTAGTCAACTGTACCCAATGGAATTTCCAAGTATGATCTAAATATTTGGCAGTCTTCACTCCCCAAACATAATGCGCAGCCTGCTATCTACAGATGACACATTGCAGAAACCTGAGCATCAAACAATGGCCTCCTTTCATCGCAGTTACAGATTATTCGGTCTTCTAATCTGTTCGAAAACAATTTTATTGGTCACAGAGTGAATCTATTCACACCTGCAAAAGCTGGCGATCATTCACAGGTCAATTAGCATTGCAGCTCATGCCCAGCCTCTTACCAATTGTGTGGCAGGACCAACCCCCACTTCCAAGAAGACTACGGATCACCAATTATGGCCACCATAATTCAATGCATAAATTGTTCTCCAATGTCAATCCTCAGACATGTCCGAGCTCACGTCTCTCAGACACTTCTCTTTTGCTTATTACAAGCTTTGCTGCAAGCCCACTGCCTGCCATTGGCGGGCTTTCGAGGCTCGCAGCACGTTGTCTCTGCAATATGTACAGGACAGCAGATTCGGCAATGTAGGCACCCCCAACTTTAGAAGGTCAATCCATGCATACGTGGGTTGTCCACCAGGACATACCCTCACCTGGGCCATGGTTAGGTTCTGGATCACAACAGGAATAATGAGGAGGGTCAGTGAGGTATCCGAGGTTTCTCAGAAAGCCTCCATTACGGTCCTCCACTCTTGGACACCCCTAACCTGCTGCTCCTGTTGAGTTGAGGCCCTTTCAACGCCCAGACCTCCCTCCTCAGCCCCTGTGTGATGATTCACACTTATCCCACAACCTAACCTCAGGAGTGAGGCACCGGTCTCCTCCTGCAGCTCAGTGGATGACAGGAGGAGGCCAGTGCCAAAATGAATCCTTGAATCACCGTGGGGCGGGGGTTGAGATAAATACACCACTGGTGTGAGAGTGACTTCCTATGTCTCCAGCCATAGCATAATCAACCCTTGCAAAGGGTTGCTTCTCTTGGGGTATATAATCTCACCAGCAGGATTTGGCCTTCAGATACAGGTTAGAGGAACATCCACAGGACCTATGGGAAAGAATTCTAATGGTTGTGGGTGCGATTTCTCGCCGTCCATAACCAGTACAAGAGGGACCCTGCAATAACTCAGACAGAAAAGAGCCAAGTTAACATTACTTTATTAATGCACAAGCATTCGCGAATGGGCAGCAAGTTCAAACGTCTCGCAAAGCAAGTCGTCAAAGTGCCGCGCTTTGCCCTGCACATCGTGGTCCTTTTATACCCATCTGTTTTACATTGTCATACATTGCTGCACATAGATTATGTCCACCACAAGGCGGTTCCTCCCAGTCATGACTTTGCATCAACGGTCAACAGTTCAACATCTGCTATTGTGGTTTCCTGTTATCTGTTATTCGCTCTCTCTCGTGCCCCTCTGTGTATCTCTGTGCACGAGGCTGTGCTTACTCATTCCTTCCCCACCCGTAATCTGCAGATAGTTTTAGCAGGCTCAACATGCTTCGACATACAGTGACCAAACACAATTCTTCTGTTAAAACAAGTTCTTGCCAGGTCAGCAGGTCTTAAATGTCGCTGTATAAAGAGAAGGCCTCTTCTTTTAACAAAGGGTACATTCTTTTAACACATATGGTGATTAGTACAAACTCCAAGTGTGAGCACAACATTACATATGTATGCGTACCTTCAATCCACCCTTTGCTCACACTTGAGCATCAATCTAAACAGTCCTAGCATAAGCAGATGGCAGGAAAGCAACATCATCACATACTGTATGTACCATAATCTTCTCCAGGCCTCCCATGTCAAAAAATTCCTGTTGTACATGGCTTTTATCCATTGGATTTAGGCGCGTTATGCTGGAAGAACACATGGAAACACAGCACGACACACATACCGGGAAACATTGGATGCAGAGACAAATACCTACAACTATTGCCGCTAGAACCAGTATAGGCGTAAGAAGTTGCCATCCAATTTCTTTCAGGAGCTTCATCCACCAGCTATCTCCTGACCCTTCCTCCTGGTGGATGCTATCCGCCACTTTATGCAGTTTGTTTACTCCATCCAGGATTCCTGTACTCCCTTCTGGTATGTAAACACAGCATTGGGATCCCACCAAAAAACAGACTCCGCCCCTTTCTGCAGTGAGTATGTCTAAGACATACCTATTTTGGAGAGCCACTAGCCGAATTGCTTTCATTTCATAAGTGATGTTTTCCATTAGGTCTGCAGATTCTTCGATTACGAACTCAAGGGCCCTGTTTAGCTTTTGGATTTCTTGACTGTTCATAAAGATGCCCGCTGGAGGAACCAGGACCCCCATCAGATCTATAAACGTTTCCCATCCTGTAGGTTGATACGTAGGAATTTTTGGGTTTACTGCTCGTTTATTTCTGCTGTGTATTTCTTTATGCAGAGTAGACGGGGCATATACCATCACAGCCGGCATTATTCTGGCTATGTAACATACCCCAACAAAATCTTTGGCTAACCACAAATAAGCCCTCTTGTTACAGACGTAGGCATGTCCTTCAATCTGTAACAATCCCTTTGTGTAGTTATTTAGATTCACCATTTGACTGCACCCCGAGATCATTCTTTGATTACCTCTTGCGCTCCTCTTAAAACATATATTCTTTGGCCTAAACTCTTGTGTGATGGTGATAGGGGGAGGAGGTTCTCTTACTATCTGTACCATAGCAGGTGCAAGCCCGATTCCCTCAGTTTTGATTTTATAGCGTATCTTTTCCTTTAGAAGGGTTTTGTTCTCTCCTCTAACATAACAAGCGGTATTCGGTATCATGTATTGCTGTGCTGACACTATTCTCATGTAAATTAATGTACACCCGGCATCCTCAGTAACTGGCGATGCGTACACTGGGATGCCTTCACTGCTATGTCGGGGCATGTGGGTGCAGATCCAGCAATCAGTTTTATTCACTACCCCATATGTTGTGTTTATTATCTTCACGTATTCATTTTTAGCATAGTCTTCCGGGTCGTGTTGGTCATAGGCATCTCGATTCCTGCTCTTGACCCAATCTGTTCTCCCTGTTTCATTTGACTCGGGCAACAGGTTCTTTAATTCATATCTAGATGGATGTTCCAGATACCAGAATATTATGGCAAATGCTATTAGTACTACTATCGTGCATACAGAAAACAAAATTTTGCCTCTTGTGGTACAAACTGGTATTTTCCTCTTACCTTCTGTGTTTGAGGAGCATACACTTATCCGTTCAGGGACTAAACCAGCATACACGGGTGTAGACATAGTTCAGTATATGGCTCAGTATACAGCGTATATCAGTTGCAACCTAGCGATATAGCAATATCCCCTATTTAAAGCACCAGTGTCCTTATTACTCTAATAGTGGTAGGTCTCACTGAAAACCTTCATCCGATCTGTCCCACGTCTCGTAGTGCCTGTCCCAGGAGGGGAACGCCGAAGGCCCTTCAGGCTACAAGCCCGTCGTCTTCAGTAAGGCACAATTCTGCTAAAACCAACAAGAGAGTCCAAATGTTCATCTCCCTAATGATCAAAGTTCAAAACAGTGTCCTTACACGTTGCTTGGCACATACACGTCACGGGATCGGAGGCGATGGGCACACCTACTAGTGGCATCTGGCAGTACTGTTGCAACCTGGGGTTGGTTGGTTCCCTTTTCTGGATCCACGTGGTACCAGTGCGATTTGCCATCAACTTTTACCGCAGTTTGTGTTGCGAGGAGAACCTGAAACGGGCCCCTCCATCTGGGTTGCAGTCCGCTGGTGCGATCGAAGGCTTTTATAACAACCCAGTCACCGGGCTGCACGTCGTGACCTTCTCCTATCAGAGGAGATGGAGCTACTGCGTTCACCTGTGCATTAATAGAAATCAGTCTATTAGTTAACCCAATACAGTACTGTTGTAATGCAGGCCATGCTTGCTCAGACAATCTCTTAGGTGATATGGGGGTCCCAATACTTGGTGGGCGCCCCATAACAATTTCGAAAGGAGATAAACCATGTGTACGCTTAGGCATAGTACGCATATTCAATAATGCAATAGACAATGCATCCGGCCATTTCAGTCAAGGGCATCCAGTGTTTCAATATGCATTGTGCTGTGGAGGTGGCACTATTGTCCCGCAGGGGATATGCTTCCACCCATCCTGAGAACCCACATTTCATCACCAAACAGTAGGAATGTTTATTTACAGGCTCCAGCTGTATAAAGTCCATATACACCACCTCAAAAGGGCAGGTGGGTAACTTACTGTGGCCCGCCGGGGCCGGTACACCTTTCCCCACATTATATAAAACACATATTTCACATTGTTTTGCCCATTGGCGACAATACATTCCCAATCTTTTGTTGTACCACACAGTACTTAAAACTTCTTCCATAGTCCTTGCGTTAACGTGAGTTGGACCATGAGCCACACTCACTATCACAGGTAAGTATGCGTCAGGTAGTACCCAGGTGTTCGTTTTGGTATGTGCCCATAGCCCATCTACCGTCTCCTCATATTGATCATCCTTGTGCCAAGATAGTCTTTCTTCAATGGTTGCATCTGCTTGGATTTCCTTTACGCGCTCCTTCGTCCCTTCCATAGTCACATCCCTCCCCACTATGAGCTGTCGGGCTTCCCACCGAGTGTCCCTTGTGGCAGCTAGTTTAGCCATCTGGTCAGCCAAAGAATTTCCCTGCGTGACATAATCCAGTGTTTTTTTATGCGCTGAGCACTTCACTACGGCCACCATTTTGGGCAGCGTAAGGGCTTGCAATAATTCAGCAATCAATCGGGCATGTTTAATAGTATCACCTTGGGAGGTTAAAAACCCACGCTCTCCCCAGAGTTTACCAAAACTGGAAACCACCCCATGAGCGTAGGCTGAATCAGTATAAATTGTCACTTTCATACCGCTGCTTAACACTAATGCTCTCGTTAGCGCAATTAATTCTGCTGCCTGGGCCGATTTTTCACACACTTTCCCACTCTCAATCAACCGTTCCCCTGTAGTTACTGCATACCCTGCTGTTGTCTCCCCATTTGGCAGTTTGAAACAGGAACCATCACAGAATAATATACCCTCATTATCAACCAGCGGGGTGTCTTGCAGGTCTGCTCTACCCTTAGTGTGTTCTTCCATTTGGATCACACAATCATGCCTAATGTCATCAGGTGAGGTGGGCAAAGGAAGCAGTGTCGCTGGATTCAAAGTGTTACACCGTTCAATTTTTACATTACTGGCAAACAGGATCATCTCATACTGTGTGAGTCTAGCTGTAGTCAAATGCTGTGTATGCACTCTATTCAGAAGAACATCTACCGTATGTGGAACCTTTACTGTTACTTCACTCCCTAGGATGATACCTGCACTTTGTTTTAGGGCTGTCGCTGCTGCAGCTACTGCTCTCATGCATGGGGGTAGGCCTCGAGCTACTGAGTCCAGAGTGCTAGAAAAATATGCACATGGTCTCTGTTTACCCCCTTGTTCCTGTGTCAAGACTGACACAGCGCAACCTTCCTGTTCATCAACAAAAAGGCAAAATCTCTTAGTATAATCAGGTGTGCCTGTTTCCAGCTCCCGTGTCTACCAGACATCTCAAGTTTCGGTGGGGGCCGATCCTAATAGAGGCATAAGGCCCCCTTTGGTCTATAGGAACCTGCACCACTCCCGCTATCTCATTCCGGCATCCTCAGGACATATCGCTTGTGTTATCCTGAAAATCATTGTTATAGTATACCCCTTCTCCACATTCTTCACCCTGGCATACACCTTGTACTTGTGTCGTTTGTTGTGGCTGATACAGTAGATTGGGGGGAGGCGGGGCCGGCCAGGGAACATCCCCTCTTGCTTGTCCGTCAAAGGCATTGGGTTGAGGGGGTTTAAACATTCTATTGTCTTGGTTGCCGTACCCACCAGTCCTATTTCCTGGGGCAAATGTTGTCTGTGAAGGGGGCCGTACGCCCCTTCCTCTCCCACCACTCTGGGGACACTGGGATTTCCAGTGTCCGGGTCTCTTGCAGAAGGCACATACATCTTGGGGTAGCCCATCCCTCCTCCCATATAGCGCACCTCCTTGCACTGTACCTCTTCCTGTCCCTTGGCCCCCTATCATGTTGCTACTATAGCCCTGTGACGGGCCGTTATAATTGTAGTTATACCTGCCTTGGGGCCCTTGATGCAACTGTTGCATCAACACTTTGGTTTTTAAATCCTTCTCTTGTCGTGCCTTTTGTTGTCCCTTCACTCTTTCCCCTCTTTCGTAATACCTAGCCATTTCGAGGAGATCCCGGGGGTTCCTAGTCATCCATGTACTTTCTGCCCTCCTAATGTTCTCCTGAATTGGCCCGTGGAGCCCCTCTACAAAGTTTGTGGCAAAGTACCGTTGGCCCGTTTCAGACCCTATCTCTAGCCCACTGTGCGCTTTGAATGCTGCTTCATAACGCAGAAAGTACTGTGCTACTTCCTCACTTGCACCCTGTATCACAGCGGACAGTTTCTCCACATTCACATCAAATGGGGGTAACACCTTTTCTAGAGCCCTCAGGACTGCCATGCCATGCCCCCTTAGGGGTTCAGGATATTCCTCATGCAGTTTTCTATTTTTGCTCGCATCCATTACATCTTTCCATTTTATTGTTCATTGTCTTTGGCACGAAAGGGGGTCCATATTTCTTCTGGGACAATGGCTAACAATATGTTATCTACATCCTCTACGGTAAATAACCCTGGTCTGAATAACTTTCCTACTTCCTTGTAGAATCCTGCCGGGTCTATACGGGGGTCGGGGATGGACTTGGTGATATGCATTAATTCAATTCGGGATAAAGGGACATACACATAGGTGCGCATCATGTTACCAGTGGCTGCCTCTATGGTGGGTTGGCACTCTCTCATTGGCATTAATAGTAACTTTTCCGTATTTGTTTGTTCACTCACAGGGGCCTGCGCTGGTGGCGAAACAGAGGATTGATGACTAAGAGCTTTCTCTTTTTTATTTTTCTATAATCTTTTAATAGTTTCTCCACCTTAGCCATCCTCCATTCTTCCGCCCCTGAATCATCCACTCTTATATTAGATAGCAGTTTCTTATCCAATTCCGTCCTAATCCTATTCCACTGGGACACATATCTAGGCTCCTTTTCCTCTTCTATATCATCCACCCTAATAAGAAGATATTTAATTACGTTTACTTGTATAGGCCAGCCAAGGCCCTCCATCAGACTCACCAGGGTGGACATGGACTGCGAGTGTATGGATGCTATCATACGATTAGCTACGTTTTGGCCCGCCTGGTCTGCATCTTTGAGTTTAGCCTCTCTTTCCCTCACCTCTCTTTCCATGCCCTCTTTTCCTTCTCCCATTCAACACCGCCCCTTATGACTTCCGCTATTATGTCGGACATACATCCCCATAACTGAACACTGGACGCAGTCACTGGTAGTAACGCGACAGCGTCCTGATATGCTGAGGGCAGATCCGCAGTACTCTGTCCTCTCAATTTACAGTTACCCTCATGAAAGGTATATAGTTTAGTGGCCACTGTCCTAAATTCCAAAGGTGTCAAACACCCCAATTAGTCCCGTAGGCTGTCATTGAGGGGTGTGCCATACAGCCCGGTCATAAGGATTTGCAAGTCTCCATCTCTATCCTTTTCTACAGTAGTCGTTCTCCTATGGTCTATCAACCTATCTGGGTCCCCATACTTCATTGGGAATTCCACCCTTTCACCCTCACTGTCTGCCGGTGGAGCTGTAGCTCCTGGAAACAATAATTCAGTCGTTGTTTGTTCTGCTTCTAGCCCTATCACATCTTCATATCGAGGCACCGGCACGGCAGGATACATACCCCCACTGTTCTTAATCATCATATGTCTATCCAACTGATCTAGCCTCTCACCCTTCTCTTTTATCTCTAGATCATGTAATTTTTGATTTACCGTTCTCTTCTGCTCCTTTGCTTTTTGTTTATTGTGAGCATTGCGCCTGCGCATTGCTTCTACCCTCCATAGTCGTATAGCCTCAAACTGTGCGGGTCTAACCCGTCTTTTTACTAACTCTATTTCTACTTTGGATATGCGGTCCACATCAAAGGACCCGGTGTCTGGCCATTTATGCTCAATCAAATCTTTTGTGTATTCGGACCATTCTTTTAAGAACAATGTTGAATTCAATCCATGTTTAATCAACATATCAAATGCAGGGGTTCCTTCAAGAGGGGCATAGTGTCTCTTGCCTATACCACTCTTGCTGGAAGCCGCTTGACCCATTTTGTTGGTATACCACAATTGCCTAAAACACTCACCTTTCCCAAATATGCACCTATTGGCTAACAATAATAATACATCCTCCTGGCGTATCTAACATATCATATCATCATTTCAACATTACTTCTTCATAGACGGACTTACCACCGTCCTCTTCACAAACCCTGAATCATTATTTCCTTATTCCATCATGCATCCGTCCATACCACTTATCTTAAGGGTCCCGCCAGAGTGTTCCGGACCCGAAGGGCGACAGCCTGCTGTTCCACCGCCGACGGAGCCGGAAAAACAAGGATGACGCGTTGGTTGCAATCAAAGGTGCGGATTCAGTTGTTGGGGCCCCGTGATCAATTCCTTCTCCGGTTCCGCCGCGGCGTTCCTCACCCAGTGACGGACTGTCGCTCCTTCGCGTCCCACTTCTGACACCAAAATTGTGGGTGCGATTTCTCGCCGTCCATAACCAGTACAAGAGGGACCCTGCAATAACTCAGACAGAAAAGAGCCAAGTTAACATTACTTTATTAATGCACAAGCATTCGCGAATGGGCAGCAAGTTCAAACGTCTCGCAAAGCAAGTCGTCAAAGTGCCGCGCTTTGCCCTGCACATCGTGGTCCTTTTATACCCATCTGTTTTACATTGTCATACATTGCTGCACATAGATTATGTCCACCACAAGGCGGTTCCTCCCAGTCATGACTTTGCATCAACGGTCAACAGTTCAACATCTGCTATTGTGGTTTCCTGTTATCTGTTATTCGCTCTCTCTCGTGCCCCTCTGTGTATCTCTGTGCACGAGGCTGTGCTTACTCATTCCTTCCCCACCCGTAATCTGCAGATAGTTTTAGCAGGCTCAACATGCTTCGACATACAGTGACCAAACACAATTCTTCTGTTAAAACAAGTTCTTGCCAGGTCAGCAGGTCTTAAATGTCGCTGTATAAAGAGAAGGCCTCTTCTTTTAACAAAGGGTACATTCTTTTAACACATATGGTGATTAGTACAAACTCCAAGTGTGAGCACAACATTACATATGTATGCGTACCTTCATGGTCAATCTATGGCTAACAGTACCAGGGTGGAGGATTAACCCAAAAACCTGTGAGCTTTTGTTCTAAGAGGACCGAATGTCCTAGTCCATAGTCCATTGCTCGTTCTAAGTCACAGGAGCCTAGGAGTGCCTTGCCCCCTGCACTCCTTGAATTCATTCAGTGGAACTACCTTCTCCATAGGAAGGCGAACTACCAGCAGGAATTCTACTTCCCTTCTTGGGTACTTTTCAGACTATTATTCTCGCCTACCACAGAAGGCTTGGCTTGTCACCTACTCTAGTAACAGTGGCTACCACCAGGGTCTGGGTATACATCACCTAGCACGCTAACGCAACTCTGCCACAGTTCTGGTGGTGTTTGTCTCCCACGTGGCTCTTGGCTACAGCCTCAAGCAGGATCTGAAACTGGCCACAACCTGAGCTCCCATACTAAGTAGCCTTCTCCTCTCACCGCTATCTCCCTTTCAACTGGTTCCTTCTCTGAAAGCACGCCAACTCTCCATAGCACTGTTTTGTCTTCTTACTGGTGGTTTGTGATTACCTGCTTTATACGGCTTCCACTGGCCTAAGTGTCTCAGTAAGCATGATTGGCTTACGCTTTTCTCTGGGTAATATGACTGTGGCCCCATCTCTTTCTTCCCAGCTTATCACCATGTGCTGTGCTTATTGGTCTCTCGCTTACACTAATAGATTGATTACACTGTTTTCCATGTCCTGAGAGTTCAGGATGGCTGGGCTGGGCCTCATTTCAGAATTGGGTATAATCCAATATGGCGGCTGGGCAGCTCCACAGAACGGTTCTGTGCCCTGCCACTGGATTATTTCCCTCGATATGTGGTCCTGAGTTCTGAACACACTTCTCTCTGCTCTCCTGTCTGCCACCACTTTCACGCATGCCCAGTACTGTGTAAGAAATCCTCTTGCTCCACAGACTGCAGGCAGCATTCAACAATACTGCTGCCCTCTTGTCTGTTGTGCAAGTACCCTCAAACTGGGGTGTGGATTATTTCTAGCCTCTCGTCCCAGACACCCCTCACCCATCCATGTAGAGGAGGGAATCCTCTTGTGGCACAAATATAATCCCTAATATGATGCTCCAAAGGAGAAGGCATCCACGGGTGCAGCAGGTTGAGGAGGCATGGCTGCCCAGTTCCATGAAGAATCTTTGAGCCAGTCCTGTGTTTTCTTTTGCACTGCATGCAGGGACTTGTAGGCCCACCCTTGCCAAGGGAAAAAAGAAACTACAAGTTCCAGCACGCAATTGTAAGCAAAAAGCGGGACTGGCTCGAGGTGTCACGCATAAAAGTGGAAATCTTGGCATGGAGGATGAGGCTGGGTAGTAACATAACCAACCAGGTGGCTTCTCCTAGCCCACAGGCCTCTCACAGCCTCACCATCGTGGACTCTTGTCACAATGGGCAGTACGGTGTGACAGTGGGTTAGGACAAGAAGCACCCAGGCCAGCAGTTCTTAAAGGGCCACCTCGTTCCCCTTCCCAATGGGTACACTTTCCTGAAGAACCCATAGCAGATGTAGGACAAGGGGGGGAGGTGGAGGGGGGGGGGACTGCCATATATACATACGCCCTTTCAATTCCCTTGGTAAATAGGTCACTGCTTGCTGGCACTAAAACCCAAGTCCCGTGTACCTCTGTATTCATGTGTGTTACTGCTATATGTACTTTGACGTGTACCATTAGCTTTTACCCTCTTACTTAAAACTCATTTAAGCAGTTACTGCCTGGAACAAAGGGAATGACTAGTCTCCTGCAAAAAAATGACAGTTGGTCCTATGTGAGTGACTCTGCCCAGTCCCACCGACATTTTCAGAAGTAGTGCTCTGTTGCGACTTGTGCAGCTTTTTCAGGGTATCTGAAAGCTTTTACTTATTAATTGAAGATGTGGTCTGGTGTCTACGTTGGCTACTGTGCTTACAGGTGAACTGGGTTCTAAGCAGGAATCGCATTGTGAAATGCTGGGCACTTCACTGTACTTTTGTGAGAAACTTGAGGACACAAAAGACGTACTACGGGATACGTTTTTGAATAATTGATTGATATTTTATTTCTATCGCGCTCGTACACAAGTGTTTCAGAGCGCGACAAGGCAAGGGTGGGGAGGGGAACAGGGGAGAACAAAACAGCGATCTTACTAGGCCCAGTGACATTGAGAACGTGCAAGTGCATGGGGGAGGGGAAAAAGTGCATGAAAGGAGGGAGAAGTGGAAAGTGCGAAGCAGAGGAGAAACCGATAAATAACAATAAATAAATAATAAAGGCAACAAACAGTGGTAATGCAGCCAGCAATTTGCAAGTGCTAGGTTTAAGGCAGCAGACAGGGTAGGTCTGATAAGTGCAAGAAGAAAAAGGGGGGGGCTGTATGGGTACAGATACAGACCCCAGTGCAAGGGGTGACCCGGAGGCAGTGCGGGAGGGTGTTAACCATTTTATTTTCAAACTGGGTCGTGGGGCCCCATATAAATCGGAGGGAAGCAGGCAGATAGTTAAAATGCGGCAGAGGGGGACATTAGCAGGGGGAGGGAAGGTTTGTGGGTTGCTCATGCATGTGAACTCGCCTTCTGGATCCTGTTCTGAAGCCGAGTTTTCATATGCACCGCTTTCCAATGCGGCTTCAGAGAGCAGATCTGTGAGTGTCACCTGCTGGCTCTGGGGCCGGGGCAGCGCTGTGGCAAGTCATGTCTTGCCGTAAAGCCGCTCTGTCTTGTTCCGGCCCATTTCCTGCACTGCATTGGAGCACATATGAGCAGGAGGTTCAAAGGTGGTGGTCTTGCACAGGCGAATAGCAACATTTGTTCTTGTGCTGCAGGTTCATGTATTACATGGAAAGTACCCTGCACCGGTGCCATCTTAGCGCCAAACTTCCAGACACCTACATGTATAATCTGGGCGCATGTCCAGTTCCATATTATAATGTCAGGCTAAATTGCATTATATGCACGTAAGAAATGAGCTGCATCAGTTTCAGGGTGGGTATCCACACAACTATAAAAGCAACTCCCACCACTCAATATCAGGTTTGGATGTTGGCAGGTGAGCGACACAAGGAAAGGGAAAAGAGTGAGCTGGAAGGAGGTGAAGGCAGAGTTGCAATAGAGAAAGACGAACGTGGAAGGAGGGAGAGGAGAGCTAAGAGTAGAACACGGAAGATGCGGAGAGGGGAACATAAAAGAAACTCAGGCGAAGGGAGTGAGGCCAGAGAGGCAGACTACAGAAGGGTAAAAATCAGAAGCACCCCAGGAGAAATCGGTTAGGGGATGAGAGAAGGCTACAAGGTACCAGAGACCTCAAGTAAAGACGAGGCTGGCTTTGATAGGAGTTAGAAAGGAACAAGAGCTGTGGGTGAGGCATTTCAGCAGCCAGTAATGGCTGCATGTGTGGCAGAGTCGATCGCCAGTACCCTGTGACTCGCACCTTGTAATGTCCCATTTCCAATGTTATTATTTGTTGTAAGGAGCCGAGTCTCCTTTCTGTTGTTTTAGTTGTGTGGGCTGCGACCCACGTGTTAGAAGTGGGCAGGGCTACCGCCCGGGACCTTAGTTCGATTGATTGATTAAAGGAAGAGACGCTTATCTCCCGACTCTGTGCTTTATTGAGAGAAAGTGACATATTGTGTGCATGCATTCACACCGATTGCAGATTCAACAATGGCGACAACCTGCAGAGCCGGACAAGATAGATGCAGGATGACATCATGCCCAGTAACGACTTGATGGCCTGCACCGTGGGCGTCCTCGATGACGACAGCTGTTGCACCTTTCCCAGAATGGCTGATATCCTCTCCTCTGAGGGCAAAGCCAAGCAAGACACCTTATCGAGCCTGGCACCTAGGAACAGCACCTTCTGTGATGGTGATAAGCAGGGCTTTGGATAGTTGACAGAGAATCCCAGATCTGTCAGTAGCTGGATGGTCATCTCCGTGTGTCTGTCAGCCAGCTCCCACGAGTGAGCATGAATCAGCTAGTCACCCAGGTACGGGTATACGTGTATGCCCTGCAGATGTAGATGGGCTGCCACTCATGCCAGGCATTTCATGAACACCCTGGGGACCGATTTTAAGCTGAAAAGTTAGAGCCTCGAATTGGTAGTGCTGTCCACGCACTACGAAACATAGAAACGTCCGATGTTTCTTTTGAATGGGGATGTGGAAGTAGGCGTCCTCTAGGTCCAACGACATCAAGAAGTCTCCTTTTTCAAGTTGGCCGAGCATGTGTTGGAGAACAACAGTTACAGGTAAGTAACCTGTTCCTTCTCCAGCATGGTGTCTGGCATGGATTCACATGCTCATGAATAAAGAATACATAGCAATACACACATGCTCAACCACGGGCTGTGGCAAGGCTCAACAGAAGCAATCTCTTACCTCCTCACCTGGCTTACCTTCAAGCAAACAAGTTGCGCAGCACTGCTTGGCAGACTTTGGGCTCCTCCCTGGAATCCTTGTTGACGCAGTAGAATCTTGTGAAGGTGTGCATCAACCTCCACGTAGCAGCCCTGCAGATGACCAGTAGGGGCACACCAGACAGGAACACCGTAGTAGCAGCAATCACTCTGGTAAAATGGACTCTCGGACAGCCAGGCAGCAGTCCGTTTGCCAATCAGTGATAGTGAGTGGTACAGCCGGAGAGCCACCTGGAAATGGAAGCCTTGGACAGGGCCTTCACAAAGTTCACAAAAAGCTGAGAAGTTTTCCAGAAACTCTTTGTGCAGGCCACATAGAAATTCAGCCCTCTAGCCACATCCAGCAAGTGCAAAGCCCTTTCCACAGGCCACAAAGGCGTTGGAAAAAACATTGGTAACACCAAGAGCTTGTTTAGATGAGTCCGACGGCACCTTGGGCATGAAGGAGGGGGTGTGTCTGCAGCACTACCCACGTCTTGTGGAAAGTCAAGTAAGGTGGTTTACAGGATGGGGCCTGGATCTCACCCACAAGTTGTACAGAGGTGATGGCCATGAGAAAAGCTGTCTTCCATGACAGAAACCTGAGGGGCACAGAACGCATAAGATCGAACAGAGCTCCCATGAGCCTAGTAAGTACCACATGGAGTTCCCACACCAGGGACAGAGGCTTCACCAGCGGGAACAAGCAGCAAAGTCCCTTGATTAATTCCTTGACCAACCCGCGCAACCACAAGGAGGGTTGTCCTGAGGATCTGGTGTAGCGTGAAATAGCCGCCAGATGATTGATGGAGGTGTGAGCCAGCCCCGATTTTGCCAACAACAACAAATATGGAATTACCGGAGGGGCCGCGACCCTCAGAGGGTCGATCTTCTGGGACCGGCACCAAATTGCAAACCTTCTCCATTTGAGTCCGTAGCATTTCAAAGTAGATGATGCCCTGGCCTTGGCGAGAACCTCCTTGCAGTCCGCTGGAAGATCGTAACCCCCAAATTCTAATGCTGCAGGAGCCAGGCCTTCAGGTTCAGAGATCCTGGGTCATGGTGCAGAATTGCGCCTCCTTCTCTGGTGAAAAGGTCTGGACCACTGGCAGCTTGACTGGAGGGGACGCTGAAATGCTGAGAAGGTCCGGGTGCCAGATCTGCCTCGGCCACGCTGGTGCAACGAGGATCATCCTGCACCGGCACCGTCTGAGTTGATTGATGACTCTAAGAAGCAACGGCAATGGAGGGAACGCATAAAACAGGCCATCCCAGGGGAAGGAGAATGCGTCCCCCATGGTGCCCGGCTGGGGAAACCTGCTGGCGAACGTCTGGCACTTGGTGTTTATCGCCGTCGCAAACAGATTGATCTGGGGATTGCCCCATCTGTCGACCAGGTTGTCCACTTGGTGCTGACGAAGCTCCCACTCGTGGCAAGAGCATAGCTCTCTGCTGAGGGAGTCGGCGACTGTGTTCTTTACTCCTGCCAGGTGGAATGGAATGAGGAAAATACCCTGGCCGACGGCCCAGTGCCACATGTCATGAGCCTACTTGGAGAGCGCCGGAGATCTGTTGCCCCTGCTTCTGGATGTAAAACATTGTGGTGGTATTGTCCGTGAAGACCCTCACCACTTTGCCCTTGAGGGATGGTAGAAACGACTTGAGGGCCCAAAACACTGCCCGTAGTTCCGGTACGTTTATGTGTAGCGTTATCTCTTCCGGCAGCAACAGGCCTCTGACGTGGAGACGTCCGGTGGGGGCTTTGCAGCATTCCAGAGAGGCATCCGTCGTGACCATCTCCTGGTACGGGGGGCTCTGGAAATCCATGCCCCCGGCGATATTGGAGCTTACGCCCCACCATCTGATCGCTCATGGGAACGCTTCATCAAGCGCGATCCTGTCCTGGAAGCTTCTAGACACCTGGACACAATAGGCGCCCAGGAACTCCTGTAGAGGTCGCATCCGTAATCTACAGAGTCGAATCAGGTAAATGCACGACGATATCATGGCGAGCAGCGGCTTGATGGTCCTCGCTGCGGCGATCTTCAGTCCCAACAGAGTTGCACCTTGCCCAGGATGGCCGGTATTCTTTGCTCCGACAGTGACGCCAGGCATGACACTGTGTTGAGCTTGGATCCCAGGAAAAGTACATCCTATGATGGAGTAAAGCAGGACTTTGCATAGTTCACTGAGAACCCCATATCCATCAGCAGATGGACAGTCCGCTCTGTGTGTTCGACGGCGGTGTGCCTTGACTTGGCCCGGATGAGCCAGTCGTCCAGGAAGGGGTAAACGTGGATCCCTTGCAGTCGCAGATGGGCCGCCACCGGCACCAAGCACTCGGTGAAGACTCTGGGCACTGACTTCTGCCCGAATGGTAGGGCCTTGAACTGATAATGCTTCCCCTGAATGACGAAGTACAGAAACCTGCGGTGTCCTTTGTGTATGGGGACGTGGAAGTAAGCGTCCTCCAGATCCTACAACAACAAAGTCCCCCTCCTCCAGCTGGCTGAGCACATGCTGGGAAGTTCTGGGACTTGATCTGTTTGCTGAGTCGCCAGAGGTCGAGAATGGGCCTCCAGCCCCCAGTCTTATTTCTTAAGAGGAAGTGCCTTGAGTATACTCTGGAGCCCCGGAATCGCCCTGGAACCAGTATCGCCCCTTTCTGTAACATGGCGGACCACTGGTGGTATTTGCGGACATTTTCATTGGAATTCTAAGGTGTGTCCGTGGGCGAGAGCATCCAGCACCGATCTGTCGGTGGAGATGGTCTCCCACACGCTGGCGAAGATCGCCAGCCAGCCTCCCACTGCGGTGCATGGGTGGGGGCCCGATGTCCTGGCCGGTTCAGTCTTGCTTGGAGGTCGACGGGCCGCCTGGTGGTCCCTGATGACGACGTCTGATCCCGAAGGCTTTGGAGCGACCCCTGTTGGCTTCCTGGGTCGAGGAATGGGAGGGCTTACGGTAAGAGGATGAGCCCCCCCGAAACCCTTTGAGGAGCGGATAGACTTCCTTCCTGAGGAACGAAAGGACGGCTATCGTTGCTGTTGGGTGCCTAGGGCACGTGCCGTCTCCGTGTCCGCCTTGATGGTCTGGAGGGATTTATCCACAGTCTTCCCGAACAGGTTGACCCTGTCAAAGGGCATGTCCAAAACCCTTGTCTGGACCTCCTGTCTATAGTTGGTGGCCTTGAGCCAGCCACAACGGTGAAGACAATCTCCATTTCCCATCTGGCAGAACCCTGTGTCCGTGATGTTCAGGGCCACTGTGATGGCGTGGTCTGACGCCATCTCGCCCTCTTGAAGGATCTCCGAAGCCTCAACCCGCTTGTCATCAGGGAGGAAATCCAGCAGCGGAGCCAGCTTAAATCACAGCTCTCGGTCGTATCTGGCCACAATCGCGGGGCGTTGGCAGCCTTGACAGTCGTGTCTGCAGAGTAGATAACCTTCCTATTCATCGAATCCAACTTCTTCCTCTCGTTGTCCAGAGGGGTGGAGGCAGAGGAGGAAGCCGAGCTTGATGACTTCTTCCTGGCGGCCGCTGAGACAAGCGAGTCCGGCGATGGCTGAGACCGTAAGCACTTGGGTGTAGAGTCCGGCACCAAGTACTTCTTCTCCAGCCGGTCTCTTTTCGCTGGGGCTGTAGAGCGGTTCTTCAGCAGAGCCAACCCAAACATCGTGCAGGAGTGGGACCGAAAGGATGGTCTTCCTCATTGTCTTGCGCCGCCGATATAAGAAGCCTTCCTTCTTCTTTTCCTCCGGCGTGAGCTGGAAAAGCTCAGATGCTCGTGTACTCAGCGCTGGAAAGATCCTACCTCATCCGGCGGAGAGGCTCGGGGTGGAGGCAACGGGAGGTCCCCCATACTGCCGTCGTCATCCGTGCCCGATGTTGCCATGTCTGACTCAGTCTCCCTTGGGAGGTAGAGGGGTAGTGTAGAGGGGGGCGGTGGGTATAATGGAGGTCTAGGATCCCTCCAACGGGGTGGCCGGTACTGGCACCGCAGGAGGAGCGGGCAGAGGTGTCACCGGCATCCTCCTCTGCATCTCAGACATCAGCGTGTTTAGTGTCGAGAGGATGTCCAGTAAAAGGTCTCTAGGCAGTATTTGGGGTGTAGGAATGCTGAGGTCCGGAACCCCATTGGCCTGGGGCCCCTCATCACCCCCCCCATCGACGGTAACCCTGGCATCATTGCCCCAGTTGTGGGGTGAGTATCTGGCATTCCTCTCGTCTTCATCGCCCTCCTGGACAGTGTGGACGGAAATGATCTCATCCTCAGTCAAGGAAATGTCCGTACCTTGGAGGCCTTCAATGCCCCCTCATCCCCTTTCTTTGGGTCCAGAGGGGTCAGTCTCGGGCTGAGGTCCGGCATCCTCTTCTCCGGGGTATTCTCAGTTGGCTTGCTCGAAGCCTCCCTCCTGGGAGGAAGAGACACCCTGGCCGTCGTCGGGGCACCCTGCGGGTCCGCCCCTACAGCCGTCGAAAGCGAAGCCACCACCACCTCGAGGGAGGGCGACAGTTTAGCATGGTGCACTTGGGTCTTCACGGAGAGGCTGGTTCCCTTGTCCAGTTTGGCCTTTTCCTTCCTGGCCATGTCAGACACTTTGTACTGCTTGGCCTTCTCCTTCAGGGCCTTGTCAGACCTCTTGTCTACCTTGGTCTTCTCCATCGCGGGCGGGTCGGACACCACACCCTGCCTGGCTTTCTCCTGCTTGGCCTTCTCTGGATTATCTCTCAACTTCCCTGGGGTAGTGGAATTCCTCTTGGACAACGATGCAGAGTGGTGGCTGGAGATGATGTTGCGACCTGACCGTCACGGGACCAGCAGCAGCGGCGACCCCAAAGGAAGCGGACTTGCAGTGCTTGGCCTTGTGTTGGGCCCCCACAGGTGGGGTGCCCTCAAAGGACTTAGAAACCCACTCAGGTTTGCCGGATCTGGGAGAGGCATGCCCGTGGGGGACAACCGGGGTACAGGCCTTGGACTGCACTGGCTTCCAGCCATTGGTGTCGATCCCTCAACGTGCGCATCCAGAAGCCTTGACAAATCTCACAATCCTCCACCTTATGCGTCGGGTGCAAGCAGTACAGGCACTGGGAATGCTTGTCGTCCATGTACACATTTCGTAAACCACAGTCGGAGCAAAGTTTGAAAAGGGAAGCGCTGTCCTTCTTCCCGTCCAACACGATCCACGTAGTGTAGGCCTGAAGAATCTTCTGGAATCCTCCAAGAAGAACACTTCATGAAAACAGCCCGTAATGGGCACTGAAAAAGCCAAAAACCGGATCCACATTAGTCAGAAAGATGATCGTTGGAGAACAATGGCTCGATTGACCGAAAAATGGAGTTTAACTCTCAAAAAGCAAAGAAAACAGCAAAACACTTGAAGAGCAAAGCACGAGGACTTCCAACACTTGAACGTGCGGTAAAAATCTGAAGATGGCTGCCAGAGGAGGGGCTTAGGTAGAGGACAGTCATTGGCTGGGGGCAGTATGATCCAGAGCCGAGTATTTGGTTTATAGGAGAAAGACAAACAAACTGAAACTGTTTTCTCTTTTACCAAGGATTCCCAGCCTGACGACATGGGATTATTCATGAGAATGTGCATCCATGCCAGACCCCATGCTGGAGAACGGAAGTTCTAGTTTGTGGCACCATGATGACACATTGCATACCATTCAATTGGCCATTAGAAATCTTATCCGGTCCACAGGCTACCATGTTGAAAAACCACAGAAGCCTAGTGGACAAGGCCCTCACATTTGAATCGCAAGTTGAAGCCATAGTAAAACAAAAACGGGTTCTAACTCGGTAGCCACCCAGCACATCTTGCTGAATATTTATCTTCCCACAAAGGACCATAGTAGTCACCATCTGAGTAAACTGCGGCCTTCATAACATGGTCTCTACCTAGGCCTCCCACAACTGTTGGAGAACTGCCTACAAAGACCCCAAAACACTGCAGCTAAATGATGTCAAACACCAGATTAGATTAAAAACCTTCTGCATTGCCCACCACACCTTACACAGCATTGACCGTGAATCCACCTAAAAGGAATAATCCACTCCAAGCCGGCGTGAAAGCCTAACTCGATTATTGTGGCCTTACTAGCAGTGCAATGCTTCAGCCAGAAACCTCAAGGGGTATCCTTCTTTTCATTCCTGGAGACCACGTCTTGGAATACATTTGTGTTGTCATCTTGGAATTGAAGATCAGCTAGCCTTCATGAAAGCTCACAAAACCTGGCTGTTCACAATATCGCAATAGACAAATTGGCATGACACCCTAAAAAAATAAAAGGGCCCGTTCGATGTTTTAAACCTACGTGCCGCCACAGTCTTGTACACGAACAAATACTAAAACCACTTGGAGGAGCCATTTTTAGTCATGCATATACAAAAGGCTAGATTAAACGTGCACCAGGAAGTAAGTCACAATAAACTTGCCCCCAAAGTCCAGCAAGAATCACTAACCTTGAGAACAAGGATGTATCAGACGGAACTCTTTTGGGGTAGTCTCACAGACCCCATGCAGAGCACACAAGTATGGGTACTTGGAGAACCCCATCAGACCTACAGAACAGTCACCACCCCACAATAGACACAATGAAACAATTAACATTGCGAGCAGTCCAACCGAATGGATATTGACGGACCTACAATTATAGATCAATGGCAGACTGAACTCTACTGGGTTCAGTCTAGCCTAGGGGCCAAAAATAGAACTCTTAAGGCATTCTCCCCTTCCCTAGCAAATGGACTCACTCTTCTACCTACCAGCACCCCTAAATCACACAGACTGGCCCCCCGATTTACTGCAGCTGTATGACGGATAGCACTAGCCCACCCACAGTCACTTGTCTGAACCTACTGCATAGTCCAACACATCTTTAGACAGATTACATCACTCCAGCACATTAGCTCTCCCAGTGATGTCATCTAATACATTGAGGGTCTTAGCCCACTGTTCTCAAAAAGCCACCGTTCAATATAAGCAGAATAGTCCTCAATCTGGAAAAGTAAAACATAGATCCTGTTTAGATCATCATTTTCTAGTCTCCAACCATTAAAATAGCGGGTGGGAATGTGTCATGGCATTCTGAAACAAGATCGAAATTGGGTCGCGGGCAAGAATGAGGGTCAAGAACACATTTCCAGTCTTTAGTCCCACATCAGGACGGCAGGGTGTGAAGTATTTTATATTTTGTTTCCCTTAAATTGGCCAATTCTTCATTTGCTTTTCACAATGTGTAGTGCGCTGCTGGAAATAGATAGAACTACAAGACGGCAAACTGGCGTTAATGGGTCTAGCATCATCGGGATGGGCAGTTGACCATTTGGAATGAACAAGAGTGGGTCTCAGTGATAATTGCATTGAAATATAAGTGATGCTCTATATAATACAAGCATCTAATACATCAATATGAGGTGCAGAGGGGATGTACTGATGATTCATTGAGAACCAGTGCAGAGGGTGACCATTCCTTCAAACCTTTGGTGCAGCAGCCATTTAAAAACATACAATGCGAGAACAGCAGAAACACACAATATACGAGAGCTGAGAACAGTATTGTACTTCAGCAGGTTTCTCTAGCACAGAGGGTGGCACATTTCCAGAAGGTGAAGTGAGAACCCCTTCATGACGTCTGGATTTTGGGTCATTCGAAATTTAATTGGATTTGTTTTGTACTTCACTTTGGCAGACGTCTTTATAGAAAGCTTGTGAAGAAACCTGCTCAAAGTTGCATGAGGGTGACCCCACTGATTGGGTGGCTGCCAGAATGTTTAATGAATGGAACCCTGCAATTGGATCTGGGTCTCTACCCTGCCCTAATTACATTCTTTGTAACATCTGTGAATAAGTCCCAAATCATGGGGGTAGATGCCAGCCTTAAATAGGGGTCCTGAGGAAGCCTTGAAATTGTCAAGGTTTCTTAAGTGAATGGTGGTTTGCAAGTTTGCCAGATCATTGGGGTAATCTGTGGTTTTCCTAAGTAGAGCCTTGACTTAACACTGGTTTTGAAGGCTTGCAGGATGACTTTGTTCTATTGATCAGTTGAGGATTGAGAGTCTGGGTTGTTGATTATAGCCTTGTAGTTGTTTGGAGGGCAAGGCTCTTCAGGTGACGCGGCTGGGTTGCTGGCATAGACCGCACTTAGAAATTCTTGCATCATGAAGGGGCGGAACACTCCCAGTGCTGGTTTTCAGGGTGTTGCTGGGAGATTGTTCTGTTGTGTGGTTTGGTCCTGTACTTTAGTGTCTCTTGTCCGGGTGGTCTTGGATCTGTGAATTTGCTCCATTGTTGGGATGGGTTTCATAACTGCAGACTGAAGAGTTTTTGAAATCTTTGATTTTGAACATTTACTCCAGGGTGTGATTTTTGGACTCAATGTGCATGGTGGTATTTCTTTGCTTCTGTTCTGTAGCTCCTCACATCTACTCCCCTTTGGTCGTCTCCTCATGTGACCAGGGAAAGGCCATCAGTCTTTGGATCCTGACCCTGGGAGTGGAGAAGCAAGGGAGGATCACCTGGGTGGAGGGTCCTTGGGGCCGAGATGTCCTCAGGTGAGACGCAGTGTTCCACACTCCCATTTCATGAAGAGGCCTCTATTCCAGAGGCAGTCATGGGATATTATCCCTTTATTGACAAAGAGATATTACCAGTCCAGAGGCATCAGAAAAAGGATGAAAGGGAGAAGGGTTAAAAGGGGGCTATACCCAAGCGGGACAGAGTATTCTCCTTTCCCTATTAATGACCAACCTAACCTTCCCATGACCTTTATGGGCTACTGTAAACCCTCTCCCTTCATTTCCCCACATTTAACCTCTGAAAGTACTGGGAAAAGGAGACAGAGTAATGAACACAACCTTCATTTTACCACTCTGGTACTGGGACGAAGAAGATGTCAGCAGAGTATGGTAAGAGTCAGGCATGTCCCCTTAATCATAGTCATGCAAGCCCAATTAAGGATCTACACCTGCAACCTGTTGTGGTTGCAGGTATAAAGAGAGGGCCAGATAACAGCATAGTGAGCAACAGGGAGGCCTGTGGGGGACAGACCAGCAAGGACCCTTTTCCAAAGCAGGCAACTGTGGTGGGATCTGTGGAGGAGCCAGGACGCCTGCCAGCAGCCCAGAGAACCTGTAAAGCCCAAGACGAGTAGGGTTGTTGGGCTGTTGCAAGTGTGGGAGCCTCTGGAGCAAGGAAGCAGGAGCTAAGAGCGAGCAGGGGAAAGGAGGATGCCTTTCGCGTCTATGCAAAGACAGCAGAGCTACCGGCATCTGCAAGCCAGCCCAGTATGCGAGCGGGGCTTGCAGAAGCTGATCCGGTGACCTACATAGCAGAAAAGAAGCAGCAGGATCCACCAAGGAACAACGGCAAGGACCGGTGAGCGTCGGAGAAAGCTACTCGACAGCCTGGGCATTCCTAGCGGGTTGTAAATAGGTATTAAATACCAAACTGAATAGAAACATGAAATTAAACACATTGAATGCATATTGAATACTGAACTAAAAGGAAACTTGAAATTCAGCATATCGAAAGCATATTGAATACCGAACTGAGTGGAAACTTGAAATGTAGCATATTAAATATTTGTTGAATGCTGAACTGAATGAAACCTTGCAATTAAGCTTATTGAATATGGAATTAAATAAAACTTTATGGGCAAAACAAATAGCAGAGGACAGTCAAAGTGAAAGTGCCCATATGTGCCATAGAACGGTGGGTGGGACATGAACAAGACCACCACAAGTGAACTTTATGAGTTAATGCAGTGTGGCAAGGCCAAAGACGGGCAAGAGGTGTGTAACACATTATGGCAGAGCCAAGAGGCTAACCAAGAGAAGCCAGAGGAGGGTAAACATTGCACATAAAGCCAAGAGGCCAACAAAGAGAAACTAAGAGAATGTCACTCTGGACACAGGGACAAGTATAGAAAAACCTGTGTGGGCCAAAGAGCCTAGGGGTCCTGGTTGCGTGGACCGTGTGGTCTGATAACTGTGCCTAGACCAGTGAGCCCTGAATTATGGGAACCACAGACATTGTGAAATAAACCAAGGAGAAGCACTGCAAGTGACCTGATGATGTAATCCAGGGGGTCAGGTTGACCTTGAGTTGTGTTTTGAAAAGACTGAAACAAGTACAAGTGACTAAATTAGTCTTGGGGAAGGGAAACCTGAGACTTGAAGAACTGCAAGTATTGTCTTGAGAATAAAGCCTCAAGGCCCTTTTCATTTGAACTATGTTGCTTGAAACTTGGGGAAGGGAACCCCAAGGAGTGTGTGGAACTTTATTTCCTTGAACATCGGAAGGGTCATTTTGAGACTTTTTTGTGGAAGGGGAACTGAAAAGGAAGCTAGAAGAATCTCAGAACTTTATTTTGATCATTACTCTTTGATTATTAACATCCCTACACGCCGTTTACCTTTAGTTGTGAGGGCAAGGATAGCTTTTGGACACTGACAGACTTAAGTTGAACTCTTTGACTCAGACTTTAGTTTCGTTCAGGCTGGGAAATCCCACCTTAGCATAGGGCAAGTGAGGCCTTCTACCATCCTGACATTTGAATTAATAATGGGTTTTATTTTGAACTTTGAATCTGTTGTCTGTGTCTTGCTTCATGATGCCTTCACAAAACACTTACGCGAACCCTGAACCCTTCACCCCATCTTGCCACTACATACCCCACCCTCTTCTTTGTGATGCCAATTGTTACTTTTTATTTCCTTCGGTACACCTCACTGTGCGCAATACCTGACTATTTACGGCAAGTGCTCTGATGGCAACGTTGGACCTGCTTAGAACACCACACAAGACATAAATCAATTAAAATGTGTAATTTCTTCTGTTGCGTGGCTTGTATGAAGCAATTTAGTAAAACGTTCCCCAGCTAAAACCAGGATCCTGGGCATGTCACAAAAGGGAACCAAATTTGAATGGCATGCATAGGACTCAGACATCTGCAAGATTAAGGGTGGGTGGGGGTCTTGCAGAAGGCCCACCCTTAGACATAGATAGGGCCCCTGGTGAGTCTGCAAGTTCTTGTACATACAGCTCTGGGGCAGTGCTGACACTGGTGCATGAAGGAAAATGACGCACAGGTGCTTTGGTCACTGAAGGGAGCAGTGCTAATCTGCAGTGGTTGAAAGGCAGGCTCTCTCTTGATAGTGGGTGTATATATCATCATCAGAGATTATTTCTATGCTTATTCTCTACCTTTGGCCCCGTGCAATGTAAAGAAGACCAGATTTCTAGGATTATAATTTCTCCATAGAATATGCAGCAGGGCAAGCCATGCGAGAGAATTGTAAACACCACTGCAGTTAGTGAGGCCAAGTATTGGTTGGTAGCCAAGCCTTAAACGTGTGTGAAAGGCCTGCAAGCAGACAGTGTGAACTGCAAAGGCATCCAGCGATGAGGACCACCTTTGAGGATACATGGAGCACATGATAAATCTGGCTTCCCCCCCAAAGGACAGACATTGCTCAAGTGGACAAATGTATGGTATGGGGGATAGACCAGGCAATTTTCCTGGTTCCTTGAGCAAAAACATAATGCTAGCCTGTAAGGTTCGTCCAGTTAGATTGATAAAACTATTTTTCTCTTGGTCATTCAAATGTTTAGGACCAGTTTTATTTCATGATCCGATCAATGTACTACCAACACATGCCAGCAATGCACATCATGGGACCACTCCTCATCCCGTTCGTACACAGCCAGAATGGTGCATTGTGGTGCTTGTAGGCTGTGCATATTTTTGCTTTTATCCTTGTATGTTCCTGCACTGGACAAGACTCTTACTTGTCAACACACCTCCCTGATAAATTCAGAACCATACCCCAGAACATAATCTTTCTAAGACTTCCCACTGGTCTTCTCCTGCTTCTTCAGACTTCCAATCTGCCCACTTTTCTGAATGTTACATTTCACATAAGGTGGAAAGTGGTTCAGCAATGACGTCAATGAAGGAGAATCAGGGGCCAGGATAGATGAGAGTTCATGGTCCCATCAGCCTCCTAACCTCCTTCTGTGACAGGCAAGTTGGGTCCCACACACACTCACTGCAGGTGGTGAGCACTATTGTTTATGTTGGCAGAGGTGCATGCGTATGTCGAGTTCAGTGAAGCCAGGTGGGGCATTGGACAATTGTGGAGATGCAGTGGTTTACCAGAGCCACGTGCAAAGGCCAGGTGGCTGTCAATGAGGTTTGAAGGGGGGAAAAAGGGAAGGGGTGACAACATGGGATGGAGGCTTGCCAGAATTAGGCTTTAGGAGGCACTAACGACTTTGGTGTATGGTGGTCTCAGCCACTGATGGTGACGGAGGATGAGGAAGAAGCCCCTCCACCCACGTATGATTTCCTAATTTGACGCAATTTACACTAACCATGGAGCCCACCTTGGATGAGCTGAGGTGCTCAATTGCCAACAGTGGTGGAACCTTGACCTGCAATGTACCAAATTGATCGACACTGATTTCAAGGGGGTGGGTGCCACAAAACGATCCATAGGCCAGGCTGCAGGCAGCTATATTGTGTTCCATCTTAACATTGCAAGAGAAGAACGTAAGTGGATGGTGTTTTCCTCGCGGAAGGTAACCGGGAAAGCAGGCATCCTGTGTAACAGGAACATGGCATTGGAGAGCTTCTCGTTGAATGGGTGCTGCTTACGTAGAACAGAACTATTTGCTGTTAAAGGGATAGGTCACTCTAAAATTTTATTGGCTCAAAAGATGGGCCATGATCAAAAACATATATAAAAAATATTCTTTAAGAAAGTTCCTATGTAAACTTTTGAGCAAATGAGGCTCAAACTTACACATTTCAAGCACTAGTAGGCATCCATTTTGTGAAATGGATGAGCCTCCTGTGCGTGTGTTAATTTCTGCCCTTGCAGCACTAATGAAGCAAAAGCCAGCCAGCTGTAATAAACAAAAGCTACCAGCAGGTGTCTTTTGCTTCATTATTGCCTCCACATTTGCGGGAGAACACGCCATATCCATAATAAAGAACTCCCTCAACTCTGGTAACTTTCCAGAGGCCTTTAAAATAGCACATGTTAACCCGCTTCTGAAAAAGGCATCCCTTGACCCCCCTTTGAGCCTAAGAACTATAGGCAACAGTCGATTCATGGCAAAACGCATCAACCGCGCTGCATACTCTCAGCTCAACAACTTTGTAGAATTCAACAACCTACTCGACCGCGCTCAATCTGGCTTCAGGCCGCACCATGGAACAGAAACCACTCTGATCTTGATCTGGGATGATCTCGAGGTCTCCGCAGACTCAGAAGGCTGTGCAGCGCTGGTCCTCCTTGACTTGTCAGCCGCCTTCGACACTGTTAACCACTATCCTCCTTGACCGACTACACTCCTTTGGAATCCGAGGCTCGGCACGCAAATGGATTGCCTCATTCCTGAAGAACAGAAAACAAATCGCCTTTCTCTCAACCGTGCACACTGTGAACACGGGAGTGCCACAAGGCGCCTGCCTCTCTGCTCTCCTCTTCAACCTCTATCTGACTGTGCTACCACTGATCATTTGCATGCACAATCTCACCTGCTACCAGTAATCTGACAATACCCAAATTATCCTAAGGATTCCCAAAACCCGCCTCAATCCATGCCCCGACCTTGAATCCTACCTCAGAGACATTGATCAATGGATGACAAGAAACCACCTCCTTCTGAGCCCTGATAAAACTGAGGTGATGGTGAGCAGCAAATCTGCCCTCCTCCCATAACCACTTCCTTGGGCCTCCTCCCTTGGTACCCCCACCCCACCTCCAAAATAGTCAAACCTTGGCTGCACTATAGACTCTGCCTTAAACCTCTCCCGCAGATCACCAAAGTATCAAAATTCTGGCACTACCACCTCAAGCTTTTAAGATACATTTTTCTATACCCAACTACCCCAACAGACTCACCGCAATTATGTCCACTGTAATGTCAAGACTGGACTATGCAAACTCTTATATCAAAGTACCCTGGCATACCGACTTAAACTCCAAAGAGCCCAAAACGCTGCCACCAGACTCATTCTTGCAGTAGGACACAGGGATCACATCTCCCCCGCTCTCCGCACCCTTCAGTGGTTGCCTGTTGGATGAAGGGCCACTATTCTATGCATTATCCACCGAGCAGTGCACAAAACTGGCCGAGCTTACCTGCAAGAGAAGATTATACCCTGCAACCCATCACGTACCCTAAGGTCAAGCACTGCGCTCTTACTAGTCCTCCCAGCTTCCAATTCATCCAGGATTGGGGGGTCAGCCTACTCCTCACTGGCTGCAATTCTGTGGAACTAACTCCCTCCTCAAACTCGACACACCCAAGACTACATAGCCTTCCGGAAAGCTCTAAAAACCTGGCTTTTTTCCCTAACCACGAATAATGCCTGTGGAAACTCAGAGTTCAATGAATATAGGCACATCCTGACCCTGAGACTAATGACCTTCCGACTGTACAAATCATAAACTACGGTCCACCATGTGAAACTATTCCTGAATACCTTTACCACGAATCATGAGAACAATCTCTGCCAGCGCATCCGGATACAGAAGTAACCAAGACCAGTGAGCCCAAAAGTACACCAGACACTCTCCTCTCCTACCACCATGCTCGCTTTCCACTTTACACCAACAAACAATAGAATGCAGCTAAACCCCTTGATCAATTCCGGCCTAGCTGTACACTGCCGAACATTTCTACATGAACACCTCAACAACCTGCTAGAAAGCAGCTATACCCCACGAAAAACGGCCTAGTTGCACACAACTTTTCTACACTGGCCTAATGGCACAATAATTCAGACTGTGACCAACCACCTGACTGGACACATTCAACTGATCTCTCACTACCACCACACCTAATGTTAGGATGCTGCCTCCACCATGCTAATCCCACTGGCAGTGCACATACTGAGTGCACCCAAGCACTGTATTCTACCCTACTCTCTAGACTGACATGGACTGCGGTCTCCGAGGGCATTCAACCCACAAGATCATACCAATGATATATAGAGCACTATATAAATGCCAAATAATAATAACACAGTGATCACCAGTGCATGTTTAAGGAAACGAGGATAAAACCAAGAAGAAAAGGAATTGTAAACCGCAGAAAGAACAGCACAGGCAACAGCCGGTATGATAGATTTCTGTACTGACAGAGAAATGGCATTAGAAGGAGAGGCAGAATGAAGCGTATTGGTGCCAGTAACAATACCAGATGGCCCAAAAGATGGAAAAGAAAACCAGGAATGTCCAATACTGGCCACCGCCAGGGGAACAATAAAGTTCTCTGACTGAGAACCAGAGGTAGACATTTTCTGACAGATAACAATCTTGTCCACAAAAAAAGAATAGCGAGAATCACAAAGAGAGGAAGGGCGAACAAGATTACATATTGAGAAACAGCCCCAAGAGCCATGAAAAAGTGCTTGTGGTTCTAAATCAACACCACAGTCTCAATACCCACAGCAAATTATGACACATTTGAGCCACGGAATGCTGTGTGTCTTTAACAATTTGAGAAACTGCTGCATGCTCCTGGCACATTGAGAAATCACTGAATTGCTGCACGCCCCTTGGGAAAGCATTGGAGAATTGTGTTGTATCTTGGGATTTGGTTATTCGAATGTAAGGTTACAATTCATCGCTGTGAACGAGAAACTGAGAGGCGTGAGGACGTCGAGGCACAGGAAACCAAGGACGTTAGGAGGAATGGTGCAAGAATAGCAAGCATGAGAAGACCTTTGAGTTGGGGGTTGAAGTATGGCATAGTGTAACAGGTGAAAGAAGGGGCAAAAGCATCAGGGTGAATGATGGGCCCAGCGAAAGTAGGGTGCTTGATGATCTTGACTTTGAAAGGTTAAACAGCAATACATATGGAGGTATTGCACCGTAGGCGTATCACCAAGTTAAAGACTAGATGCCACGAGTATAAGATGGGCAAGGATATCAAATGAGAATCATGGACATGGGCACTTAGGTTCAGTTGAGAACCTATATATTACTTCTAGTGTGCACACAGAGGCCTAAGGGCATGCTGCGCTTGATAAGAAGCCCTTATTAATAATAATAATAGCCAACATTAGTAGTTATAAGTAGCAGTTAAATCCATCTTTGTCAACACCATCTGCATTCACACAGTGGGTGAACTAAATTTGTTGTTTTTTCCTTCTGTTAGTTGGCATGTTCATACTTGTTTTATTATTATTTATAAGAGGGAGGATGTGTTGTCTTACGGGCTTTTGAAATTAGAATGTAAGGTGGGTTGCCAAGGAGATGGAATGTGGGCAGTTGGGGGCGTGGGGAGGTCGTTAGAAAGAGACCACTGTAAGGAGGATCGGCTGCAGGACAAACTGAAACAAGGTTTCAATCACTTACCGGCGTCCTGAAGATACTTCATTTTGAAACTCTGCACGTTGGATACAGAGTATCAAAGCCCATAGAGAAGCGAGAATTGAGTCCTTGCATATCGGACAGCGCAATGTCAAAGGCTCTAGTGAACTGAAAAACCCTATGAATACGCTGCACATTGGGAAACCAAGTCTCTACTGTCAGGTAATCAAAGACTGAGTACTAGTAACACATTGATTGTGACAACTACCCCAGGCAACATCCTGACCCCACCTTCGGTCTGCTCCCCAATAAAGATGTGTGTAATCTGTGTCCATTATCGAAGATTCAGTCACGAAATAAGCAAGGGCATGTACCCAAGTCCAGTTGAGTGGAATTTAACACTGGCACATGGAGGTGTGTAGGGTGTTGCGTTTCCATGGATCTCGGATGAAGTGGCCTCCTTGTCTGCAGAGTTGCGAGGGTTTTGCTGAATGGCGTTTGATTGAAGATTCCTGAGCTTTAAGGTAGGCGCTGTTCTGTTGTAATCGCTTTCTTACCCTGAAGGAGGTAGAGAACAGACACATCGGCTTGTTGGGAGCTTCCTTTAAATCCCTTAAAAGGACTGAGTCCCTGGAGCCTGATAAGTTCATATGGCATGTTTATTTAGCATAAATTACAGAGCGCAGCACCAACATCCCCTTTGGTCTCCCTACTTCCAAACCCTCAACCTCCATCCCTTCGAGAATCCCTGTTCAACATATGAAACTTAGCATAACATATAATTTCCAAACAATGAATAATTTAGCAACTTACAATAAAGTTAAATATAATGAACGTGTTCACATACGCACCACATGATTTATAAATAAGGAGGGGTAAGGGAAAAGATGACTTCTTTACTATGATCCAACTCTTAGAAGGAGTACGTTGCTTCCCTGTTACTTCTTTTCTCCAGCTTTGGTAAATCTACTTGCCTCCACTCTCTGCCCGATGAGGTCGCTAGACAAGTCCGATACATGAAAGCCTCCTCAAGACAGGTCCATCCGTGCTCCTCCAAAACTATTAAGGACCACATTGATACCCTTGCTCAGGCCCTTGTCAACTTCTGCAACCTCTCCTTTGCCTCTGGATCTTTCCCCTCCCCTCTGAAGCACTCCCTTGTGCATCCTCTCCTCAAGAAACCCACAGCTGATCCCTCTTGTCCGGCTAACTATCACCCAATTTCCATTACTCCCTTTTTGGGTAAGCTCCTGGAAAAGCTTGCTATCTCTCAGCTTAACCTTCACTCTGATTCAGTTGGCTCTCTCCATGAGCACCAATCTGGCTTCAGAGCTGCCAGAAGTATGGAAACTGCTCTCCTGAACATCCGTGAAGTCCTGCTCTCCAACCTTGACTCCAACATTCCCTCTGTATTCATCCTACTTGATCTCTCCTCTGCTTTTGACATGGTCAACCATACCAACGTGCTAAATCGTCTCCGTGACAACCTGGGTATCTCTGGCCTGGCTGACCTCTTTTCTCTCTGATCGACCCTCCCAGGCACAACTTGAGTCCTTCCTATCCTCTACCTCCCTCTCTACCTGCGGTGTTCCCCAGGGGTCAAACCTCTCACCCTGGCTTTTCAATCAATATCTGGCAACTCTCGCCTACTGCATTTCCATTTTCTGCTCAAATTTCCAGTGCTATGCTGACGACACCCAACTCATTTTCAGGATTCCCTCGGCCACCTCCTCTCCTTCCCTCATCTCCGACTGCCTAATCGCCATTCAAAATTGGTGCTCCGCAAATGATCCTTGTTTAAACGCCAACAAGACTGAGATCCTCCTCATTGGTACACCCCCTCCATCTTTGCCCCTCACTCTCTGGCTGGCCTCCCTTGGCCCTCCTCCTGCCCCTACCAGCAAAGCTAAGAACCTTGGGGTAATCTTTGACTCCACACTTTCCTTCTCTGCACATATGTCTGATGTCTCCAAAAAGTCTAACTTCTTACTGCAACTCCTTAAAGGCACTCTTCCTTTCCTCAGAAGCTCCTTGTCTCCCAAGCTCTGATTCTCTCTAAGTTGGACCACTAACAGCCCATTTCTAAATCTACCTGCCTCCACTCTCCGCCCTTTACAACTAATCCAGAACAGGACTGCGGGACTTGTCCTTGGCCTCAAGCCCTGGGATTGTATCTCTCCAGCTCTGAAATCCTTTCTTTGGCTCCCTGTGGTTGCAAGGATTAAATTTAAAACCCTTTGCATTGTCCACAAGGCTTTCTGGGGCCTGGGTCCAAATTACCTTCAACTATCCCTCTAGAGCCCTTCGCTCCTCTACCTCCAACTCCCCCAGGGTCAATCGTTTCTCAAAGAAACAAGCTGGTGGTAGATCTTTGTCTTCTGCGGGGGCCTCCCTCTGGAACTGCCTACCTGCTACCTTGAAACTTGAGGAGAACCTCCAACGGTTCCGGAAGCTCCTCAAGACCTTCCTCTTCACCTCTGCCTTTCCCCCTCTTCTCCCCTGCTGATCTGTCTCTCTCAGCAATGCTGCACCTGGCCACCGTCTGCCCTTCGGGCCCAGGTACCTGCTCACCCTGTCGCCCTCCTGCACTGCCCCCTGGCTACCCCTTGCGCTGGGGCTTGTATCTGTACCCATACAGGCCCCCCCACTCTTTGTCTGCACTGATCAGCTACTCCCTATCACACTAACGCTGCACTTGGCCCGCACAGGCTGCACTACCACTGTTTCTGAGCACCGTATTTATTCATTTATTTTACTTATTATTAATCTTGTCCTCTCTTATGCTCTGCACTTTCCAATTTCTCCCCCCTCCCATGCACTTTCCCCCGTTTCCCTTCCCCATGCACTTGCGCGTTCTCAATGTCACTGGGCCTAGTAAGATCGTTGCGTTTGTTCTCTCCACTGTTCCCCTCCCTTTGCCTGGTCGCGCTCTGAAACACCTGTGTATGAGCACGATATAAATAAAATATCATATCTTTCATAGATCCACATGCTATGAATATTCCCCAGTGTTAGGTTGGGGATCTTCGATTACCTTGTTTTTTCCTTGCGTAAAGAAAATAACTTTCATTGTGTAGGCTGTCACGCTCCTTATGGGTGCTTTTGGCTCCAACCAATGGGACATCGAGAAGTAAACCCCCCCCTCTTCAGATTGTGACCCGTCATGCTGGCCAGATCTGAAAGGTTTTTACCTTGTAGGGGCAGAAGGAGGGTGCATGTGAATCTATGAAAGATACCAATGCTGGCGAACAGGAGTTACAGGTAAGCAACTTACTCCCTCTCCAGCATTGGATAGTTCATCAATTCACATGCTCTGAATATGCTTTGTAGCAGTATGTAGTATCGGAGGCTGTAAAAGTAAAAAGCCTACCTTACTGAAAGACACTGCAGAACTGCTCACCCTGTCTGAATGTCCACTGTGTGCTGTTTCTCCAGGCAGTGGTGTCTTGTAAATGTATGTGGCACCGACCATGTAGCTGCTTGGCAAATGTCTGTGATGAAGACGCCCACCCATAACACTGCTGAGGCTGCCATGGCCCTTGTGGCATGAGCATGGGGTGGAACGAGCATGAGGTGGAACAACAAACGGTTTTGCTGCTGACACATGGCAGAAGGATACTACAGATGAAATCCATCTAGAAATGCCCTGCTTGGACAGAGCTTTTCCTTTGTTAGTTGGGCAATGTGCCAGGAACAGTTGCATTGAGTTCCTAAAGGAATCAGGCCTGTCGATAGATTATTTAATGTCCTCTTTACATCTAGAGAGTGCAGACCTACTTATGCTGGAGAAGTAGCCTTTTAGAAAAGACTGGTAAAGCACTGGTAGTGTTCTTATGAAATTCTGTTGGGACTTTGGGAATTAATCCTGTATTGATCATAAGCAGAAAAGTATCCTTCTGAAACTATAGATACGGCTCGTTTACTGCTAAAGCTTGTATTTCTGACACTCTTCTAGCCAATGTGATGGCCACAAAGAACACCACCTTACAAGAGAGGTATTTGAGTGGGGTACTGGCCAGTGGTTCGAACGGCTTCTTCATAACACTCGCCAAGACCGTATTGAGGTTCCAGTCTGGTGGGGTTCTTCTTGTCCATGGGAAAGTTCTGAACAGACCTTTGAGAAAGTGTTTAACCACTCTGTTGCTATCTAACGGCACGCCCTATCTCTTTCTGGTGTATCTCGATATCGTCGCGAGGTTGAATCGTATGGATGCATGAGTTAGACCTTGTTTAGCTAAGTAGAGTAGATAAGGAAGCAGCGGTTCTGATTGGACACCCTGTTTTTCACACCAAGCACGAGCCCTGGCCGCTGACAAAATGTATTTGCAGTCATGAGGGATCGCTAGTTGCCCAAATTCTGTGAAATCGGAGCCACGCTGTCAACTTTAGGGACTGTGGGTCGTGATGTAAGATTTTTGTCTTGTGATATGATGTGCAGGTAATCTTGCAGTTATGTTGGTTGATCTGACGAGAGCTGAAGCAGGTCCGAGTACCATGTTTGGGGTTGTCAGTTTGGAGTGATGAGGATCATTCGGCATGGATGCACCCTGATCATTTGCATTACCCGGCATATGACCAGGAATGGAGGAAAACCGTAGGCAAATAGGTTTTCCCATGGGAAGGAAATGTGCTCCCCCCACCCTCTCATCGACCCCTGCTGCGGGGTCCTGCCGGCAAAACATGTGCACTTTTTGCTCTGGTTGGTAGCAAAATGTTCTGCAGATGGGGGACCCCACTTCTGAAACAGAAGCTGTAGCTGGCAGTCATAGAGCTCACACTTGGGAGTTAGTTGTTTTCCTGCTTAGGCTATCCGCCACCTGGTTCTGGACTCCTGGGATGTAAAAAGCCTGTAGAGAAATGCCATTGGGGATTGCCCTGTGCCACACCGGCTGTGCTTATGGGGACAGAGTCCTGAACCTCGTGTCCCCCCTGCTTCTCGAGGTAATTCATTGTTGTAGTATGGTCTGTTAGGATCCTGACCTACTACCCCTTCATTAACGGCAGGAAGGATTTTAATACCCATCTCACCACCCTCAGTTCCAGCATACCGATGTGGAGACTCGCCTCCTCGGTCGTCCATAGCCCCCAGACATGTAGCTGGCCGATGTGGGCTCCTCAGCCCAACATGGATGCGTCAGTGATGAGCGTTTTGTGATACGGTGGGCCCTGAAAGGGTTTGCCTTTTATGATGTTGGATCTGTTGGCCCACCACTAGAGCCTTTGGGCCAGTTTGGTCGAGCTCTGTATTTTGTCTCCCCGTGTTCCCGAAACCTGGGACCAATTGGCAGCAATTAATTCCTGTAGGGGACTTGTATGGAGTCTGCAATTGGGTATCAGTGGGATACACAATGCCATAGTTCCTAGGAGCCGCATGCAGTGGCGCACTGACATCTTCTTGGCTTGAAGAAGGGGGGTAGAGGGGATCAGAGAGGTGACCGTGTTCGCTCCACCTGTTGATGGTCTCACTCTTGGCTCTTCCGTGGAGTATTATGCACCAGGAAAAACCAATTTCTTGGATGGCAGAATCAAGGATTTCTTTTAATTTAGTGAGAAGCTGACGTCTTGGAGCCGCTGCACTGCCCGAGACATGGAGTGTTGTGCCCTGGCCACCGTTAGCACACGCACCAGCAAGACATCCGAAAAGTGATGGACACGCTGGCCCTCCCTTTGCAGGCTTGCAGTTATTGGTGCGAGACACTTGGGGAAGGTATGGGGAAGTTGATTTTAGGCCGATCAGCAACACTCAAAATCGGTAATGGGTGCCTTGTACCACGAAGCAGAGATACTTCCTATGCCTTGGGTGAATTGGTATATCGATGTATGCGTCCTGGAGGTCTAGGTATGCCAGATAGTCATGAGGTTTTACCACTTTTGTGACCTGCTGCAGTATTACCATGGTAAACATTTGCTTCTTTATGAACTTGTTCAGCTTGCACAGATTAAAAATGGGATGCCGTTTGCTGCCTGGCTTTCGCACAACAAAGTATCAGGCACAAACCCTTCGTCCCCTGTATCGCCTCAGCACATTCTCTATGGCTCTCTTTGACAACATGTGTTTTACCTCCTGTAATAATACTTTAACGTGTGCAGGTGTGTGATGATTTGAGGGATTTTGGTTGGGAGTTTTGTAAATTCCAGTAGCTGTCCATGGGTTATTCTTTCCAGCACCCATTTGTCCGATGTTACGCATTTGCAGTTTTGACATATTTTGACACGTTTCCCCCCACCTGCTTTTGTCTTTGGATGCAGTCATTGTTTCTGCTTCCCTGGTCATCCTCTCTGAGAGCTTGGAGCGTGTTTACACCTCTGCGTTTGCCTGAAGTCTTTTGACCTCAGATACCGTTGCTAGGTTCTCCTGTAACCTTGTACAAAGAATCCTTGGTGTATGGTCTACCTCCTCTAGTGGAGGTGGAACATCTGCGAAGGAGGTGCAAGATCCTGCTCTTCACGGGAGCCTGGGGAAGGGTCCAAAGGACCTCCGGTTTGTAATGATGCGAGGGAGCCAACGATGGCGTCTCAACCCTACTCCATTGCCTATCTGTTTAAAACCGGTCTCTGCCAGGTCTACAGCGATGTTAATGCTGTGATTTGATGCCTCCTCGCCTTCCTTGAGGATGGTCTTCGCCTCTTTCATTTTATCTTCTGGGAGATGTTCCAGTATGGGGGCCAGCCTATGCCACATCTCTCAGTCGTATCCTGCGACTATGGTGAGGGAATTGGCTGCCTGGACTGTGGTAACTCCTATTGCTAGCTTCTTCTTGCCAAAATCATGCTGCTTTTGGCAAGATGGTCGCAAGACCCTCATTCTCTGGGGGCACCGCACACTTTTGTTTGTCCGATCAGGCTTTCCGACCTGCTCCTGTTGGAATGACAGATTCTGGTAACGGTTGTGAGGTGAGGCACTTTGGCGTGGAGACCGGTAGATTAAAAGTTTTTGTCTAACCTGCCCTTTTCAGCAGGCACTGAAAACAGATGCCTCGTCGTTTTTAGACCTTCCTCCCATAAGCATTCCAAAATTGGTATGGAGGCCACCACTTATTTTCTCTTCCCCCATATGATCAAAAAGGAAGCATTCCTTTTTGTTCTCCGATGCAACTAGGCCGAACTCTTGGCAGATTTTTGTAATCCTGTTATGAAAAGCAGAGATGTCGTCCAGTGGGAAGGGTTTTTGTGCCTCTTCTGGAGGTTCATCAACGTGTGTGTCCGTATCCCAGCCTTCATCTCCCTGTGGAGACTGTGGCATAGTTGATGTGCTGTGTCTTGGGGAGCATCAGCGCCTGGGTCTGTCAGTTGCCCTTCCTCCTGTTGCATCGAGGAGGAGAGTGCCCTTGCCAGAGGGGTATTGGTGACCTATGTGGAATGGGTGACCCACTTTTCCCCCGTGATCCCAGCAGTAAACTGGGTCTAGAGAGTGACCTGAACCTTGAGGATTCGCGGCGGGAGGACTGTGTCCTACTTCTCGATCTAGACCTCGACCATGCCCTAGTGGGAGTGGGTGATCGACGTTGCTGTGCCGTGTGTATGGGTGCCTGCATTGGTGTAACCTCTGACTGTCCTTGGTGCGGCGGCAGCCAGATGTGTAGTAACTCTCTGTAATGACGGGGCCTGCAGGGACAAAAGTGCCTGTGGATTTGTTAGCAGGACTCACATTTCTGCCTGGGATTGTTGCGTACCTAGGTGACTTGCTCCGGTCTTGGGTGGAATGCAGGCATCTTTGTTCTTGTTGGCCCCTTCAAGGGATAAAGAGAGGGATATTTCTCCGTGGGAATGGGGGAAGTCTAGGAGACATAGGCCATTGCTGGGGTTCCTGCACGATTACAGAATTTTCCGAAAGTTGTGCCTGCTCTGCCTGTTGTGCCTCAAAGTCAGTGTCTATCTCATGCTGCAGGATGTCTTCTGGGATAACCTTGGAGTAAGCATTGGGTGATACTGGTGAAGGAATCACGTGCAGATGTTCTGCCTCCTGTTGCAGAGTGTTCTCTTGCTGTAGAGTGCTCTCTGTGGGATGATCGCCCCTCTTGGATTTGCCTTAGGAGCTGATTTACTTGGGGTAGCAGCCCCAATCTCCTGGGTGCCCGTAATGGTGGCTGAAGCTTGTTTCTCAGTCGACGGGGCCAGCATCATGATGAGCTGTTTATCCGATTTAGACATTGAGGGACCCTGTGCTACCGCCAACTGTTTACCTGACAGCATTTACTCATCAACAAGGGCGTCAATGAGGTTGTCATCAATGAGGTTTTTGGCAGGTGTTGTGCCTCGACGATGGGACCAATTTTGCTTGATTCGTCGTAGGTGCTTTACGTCGACTTATGGTGCTTACCTGACAAGGTGGTCATGATTGACGAGATTTTTGACTTGTGCTATTTACTCGACAGGCGGTCATCACTCGGCTTGTCATCAGCGACTCCGTTGAGGGCTTCCTCACCTTCAACCTCTGTTTGTCCGTCGATGCTTTCGACAAGGGCTTTTCACAGACTACATTGACCTGATAAAGGGGGTTTAAGAGGCATCAAGGGCCCCGTTTCCTTAGATGAGGCCTCCCGCACTGGCGGCTCGTGGCCTTGAGTGTCATGGCACTTATATTTCTTTTGTGGCCTTTCTTCTGATCTCACTCTTTCTTTAGAGCATGGTCTTTAGTCCTTGGGAATGGACATACTCCTGGTTGAGCCCAACTAGGAGTGGTCATTTCGACTCAGTGGGCTAGTTTCCCTAATTGAGCCAACAGACAAGGCACAGATTCCTGTCCTTCAGGGTCTTAGAACTAAATCCCTTACAAATATCACAGTGCTCTAATGTGTGGGGTACAAGCAGTAGATACAGTCAATTTGCCTGTCTCGCTCAAAGACATTTTTAAGACCACAGGTGGCACAGGCATTAAATAAGGTGTTCTTTTTGCTCTACATTCCCACTTATCTGTTGAAGACGAAGAGAAATTCTGTTTTCTGAGGAAACTATTTTCCTTCACTGAAACAAATAATTCTCAGATTACAAAACACAAGGACTCCCATCAGTGTGACACACTTAGAATCTGAGAAGAGAAGAAGGGTCTAACTACTCGATGTCCCGTTGGTTGGGACCAAAAGCACCCATACAGACGTCGACAGCATACACAATGAAAAGTTCTTTGCTTTAGGCAAGGAAAAAAAAAGGGTAACTGAGGATTCCCAGCCTGACGCCGGGGAATATTCAGAGCATGTGAATCTATGAAAGATACCAGTACTTCAGAACATATGATATGTTAAACCCATTTCATTCCATTACAGAAAGCTCCACCTGCTGAGAACTTCCTGGAGTTGCAGCGATTATCACCCATCATATCGTACCCAATTTCATCATGTCCACTCCGATCACTACACTCAACACTCCTCTTCGTTCTTTGTGATTCCTCCAAAGTAAACTTCCTTTTTATATTTACTCTTATTCCACCTCTGACCATCTTCCAACACTACATGGTGTGATACTTTTTGCCACCTTTCTTGGTTCAAAGTACAGATTCTCTCTTAGACACTTTGCATGGTGTCCTAATCTTCACCCAATCTCGTACACACATTTGTTCATTGGTTGCAAACTTCGGTTTTTCGTCATACCTCTTTTTGTATGCCAACTGGTACTTATGCATTGTCTCCATAATTTGTCCTCTATTTAATTCAATTCCCCCTCCCCCTACCACAGGTGACACAAGTCTGGCTCCATCTCATTATCACGAAAGGTGACTGCTTTTTCATTGGGCGAGGGGTCTCTCGCTATGCAGCAATCATCTCCCACAGAACCTGTTCCGAAGGCAGACCACTCGCCAATGTCAACTGTAAATTCTCCCTAATTATTGTATTCACTCTCTCCACTAACCCATTTCCTTGTGGATGATACAGTGATGTTCTGAGATAAGCAATACCATGCATCTCCGGGAATTTCTCCATGTCATTCCATATAATCTGCACCCCATTGTCACAATGTATTTAGGATATTCTTCATGTGCACACATCTCCAGTAGAAAATCTATCACCACACTAGTAGTTACTGAACTGGTGAATTTATTTCAAACCATCTTAACATTTAAACCACCAACTCAATTAAGTTGCAACACTCCTCCCTCACACTCTCTATAAACCCCATCAATTCCTACTTTCCCCCATACCTCTATTTATTTATTTATTTTGCATTTCTGAAGCGCTCACACAGCCTGCAGGCACTGGCGTGCTGTTACAGGAATGGTTGCATAATTGTTATTTTTTGTCTTAGTTGCATATTTATAACATGCTTAAATACCCAGAGGTTTCTAAGCGCGGACCCGGGGATCAAACCTGTGTTGCTTTGAGCCGTCTTGCTTCCAAGGCGAACATGTTGCCGCTGAGCTATCCTCCCGGGACAGTTATCCAGATCCTACAGGCCTCAATGGTACTGCATCTGTCTTCCTTGACTTATCACTCTCAGTGCATGATTGGCAATCTTTCACTGCACACTCCACCATGTCATACATTCCTGGCCATCAACATTGCTCTCTTAGTCTCCTTTTTGTTAGACTGCGACAATTCTTCACAATTTTCCACCTCACTTCTCAAGGAGGAAATGGTTGCTCACCATTTGCCAAAACCCCGCTTTCACTGCATCAACTCTTTTTTTACCATAGCATATGATGTTTCGCAATCCAGTTGATCTGCAATCCTTCTTGTGTATGTTGCATTATGTGATTCAATTCTTCATCACTTCCTACAGCACTGTTCCACTTTTCTTCTGATACTACTTCCCCGCCCCACCAAATCCCATACACACTATACCCACATTTCCATTTCCTCTTCCTTGGATACCTTTAGAGGGGGCAGGCTCGATAAACAATCTGCCACTAAATAATTCTTCACTTGGAGATGTTCTACTGTGAGGTTAAACTGAGTGTTTGCCAACCATTTTGCAATTCGAGGTGTTGCCACACCAAGTGGAAAACAAATGAACTAATGGTTTATGGCCACTTCTCACCACAAAAGGTAATCCTCACAAATATGATCTAACCTACCTAACTGCCCAACAGCATGCCCACGCCTCCTTCTCAATCACTGAATATTTCCTTTCGCACTCATTCAATGTTTTTGATGCACATGCAATAGTCATCTGCGTTGACTACGTTTACTTGAGTCATCAACGCTTGGTCCCTCCTTCCTATTCATGTGATCAATATACCTTAGCAAAGTGTCCTTTCCTTTTGCATTTCCAGCCAATATACTACATTTATCGCTGGATAATTCGGGTCTGATGCCATGAGACCCACAATCCTGCCCGGACAACAAGCCCCTCTAAAGCCTGTCCCCACTTAATGGACTTCCTCGGAGGTTCAGAACTTCGTTTTTCTTGGTCACCACGGCCATTATTCCATCTTCCTCAGGTTGCAGTGCTCCGACTTTTATCATACGTCCTCACTGCATTCTAGCATAGATTACAGACCCCTGCACCAACATCCCCTTGTGTCTCCCTACTTCCTAGCTGTCATCCTCTCCTCCCTTCTAGAATCCTTTTTCATGATATGGAACTTGGCCCTCAGCCGAGTTCTACATCATAACAGCCCCATATAAAACCCTGTTCATGGGTCTGTGCTTAATGTTTTGTGGGGAAAGGCACTAACCCAGTTATTACCTGCGTTTGCCCTGAGATTGGACAGAGTAATTACCCAAAGATGCTTGGGTGCTGATGAACAAACTGAGAATCTCAAAGAAGATGAAGTGCCCGCCCACACCACATGTAAATACCAGAAGCACAAATTTCCTGCCAATTGTCCGATTTTTGGATGCGACTCCTGCCAGGTGCCAAGATTTTAAGAATTGCACTCCATTCCCCTGCAAGAGTACATTTACATCGCCATATTTCTTCTATTGGCCCTATACACTTGCTGTCAAGAGTTGGGGTGTTTTTGCCTTATCGTTTTGCATCATCCGGACAGGCAAATCACTAAAGAATGCTCTATATTTTGCTACCCCAATGAAGCACACCCGTAGGCCCCAACCGCTGTGGCAGGGAGTGCGCTCTTGTGGGGGTTGGAAATTGAAAGGGCTGATGGCCCAGTGATTTCTGTCTTGTCAAGGCCATCCTAGTCGGGTGTATGTTTTGTATACAGTTTGTGACCTGTTTAACCTCTTGTTCCTTCACAGATGCAAATGTTTGTAGGTACTATTATTCCTTGTTGGATTTGCATTGTTGCATTCGCACGTGGGTCCGGTGTGTTGCATTCCTTGTACCTGATCTCCGGAGTACTATTTCTACTTCCAGGTCTTTAGGGTGGGATGCAGCCACCCAGGTTAGGGAGAGGGAGAGAACAAGTGTGTGCATGAGTGAGTGTATGACATAATGTTTAAGAGAATGAAAATGTGTGCACGTGTGAAAGCGTGCATGTGTGTGAGTGAGAGCATGTGTAAGAGTCAAAGTGTGGGCATGTGTGAGAGCGCGTGTCTGAGGGAGAGAGAGTGCGTGGGTGTGTGTGCGTGCATGAGTGAGAGACAGACTGAGACACACTTGGGTTAACTACATGTGGTAGGGATCAAATCACTTAACAAAAATGGCAGTCTGCCCCACAAAATAAGCAGTTTCTTGATAATCTCATTGTACATGCTGTTACTGTGAAACACATTGTAACTGGTTTACAATCTAAAGCAGAAAGAATTGGTCTTAAAAAGCGCATATGTATGCATAGTACAAGATTAGAGCCTCTGGCTCAGACCATGATCTTGGATCAAAAGCTCTCGGGATAGAGGCCAAACCCAGAGAGTGCCTTCCAAACTTTGGGTGCATGACAGACTTTGTGTTGTGGTGACAGTGTGCCATTTCTCTCATAGCAGGCCTCTTGCACTATGGCCATGCGGTGCACCTCCTACCGCCCACTTGTGAACCGAGCCTACGCCATGCACAGGCTGAGTCCACTTTGAGATATTGAGCCGTACAATGAGTTATATAACGTGATGTTTTATTAAAAGCCACAAGGAGTTTCAAGAAGCTAAAAAAAAGTGAGTTGCAAAAAATGTTTCCTTCCAGCACCAGCTCTCCCTACGCACAGTCACTCCAGCATTCGCCAAACAGGGAAAGGCGGCAAAGCCAGCTCGCGGCTTAGGGGCATGAAAATTGGTGGAGGGAACACTGGCACTCTCACTCACACCCAAGTAAACACTCATTGGTAAACACTTGACTCAAGCTCTCCCTGCTCACTAACTCTCCTGACACAAACAGGTACAGTCATTCTTCTCCCACACAGGCAGTCACACTTGGTACGACCTTAGCACATGCAGTCTCTTGCACTGGCCAGACCCTGACACATTCATGCACTCCTATGTCACAAGCCCCCCCCCCACCCTCCCAATGGCACTCAAGTAAACAAGGCACTAAACGAGCACTAAAGGCACATCACGCTGGAGGCTCAGAGACTCTCCAAACAGAACTGGGAGTGACAGACACGTGCCTTAGGAAGTAAGATTCCTATTTCCACTTCCATCCCATGAGGCCCACTTGACATGCCTCGTCCGTCTGTACAGACGTGCATTCCCTGAGGAGGCCCCCGGTGCACATATACATTAAAACAATACAAGGCCAGCACTATGGTGCTGCCAGACCACGCTGCTGAAAAATTGTGGCAGCCCGTTTATCCTGAGCTGCGCTACTCCCAGGTGTAGGCTGACCCCCACGGTCCTCCAGATCACGCTCCTCTTCAGTTGTTGGGTTAAATGTACCCACAGTTCGCATTGATTTTTGCTCAGTTGTTGACTTGGACCCACAATCTATTGTCGCACTCTATGTTGGTTGTTGTCATGGGCCTGAGGTCTGTGCCTGCTCCCAGGCTGGCCCTGTAAACTGTGGCTGTGCTCTAGCTGCCTGGGCCATGGTGAGCAGAGGAGGTGGAAGGATGAGTCAAATGTGGGCGGGGAGCAGAAGGCAATTGCATTGGGGTGGACGCAGAAAGAGGAATTCTTTATATCCGGTCGATTCTCAGCACTATTTACAGAGATTACAAAATGGCGGTACTGGTGATGCAGTGCCGTGCTCCCCGTCGCTCGAGCTCTTCTTCCTCGGATACCAGGGAGTGCCACCTTTTAGACCCCATCGGCGTCTGAAAGAAAGAATGGGAGAGCGTGATTTCAAGTGTTGAGAAAGTGGGCTGGTCAAAGCCACCATGCATGAAGGTGCAGCACAAGCGCGGGGCAGATCGCAAACTGGTGCGGATGCAGTGGGAAGCGAGCAGCCAAAAGCATTCTAAAAAAATAAAGGGGGAAAGTGCCAGACCACAGAAAATGATATCAGGGGGGACACGCATTGAGATCCACTCAATGCCTGACCCTTTTAGTACATGCAGATGTATCTGGCCCCTTGTGTTCAAGTTACTTGATTGGCAGTCAATGTTTTTGCTTCTGCCACAAAGAAGTAATCTGCATGGAAAGTAACTGGGACTTCAAATAAACCTATAATGTTGACACACTCCTGCCCACTTTGATCACCTAACAGCATTCCTTGATCAATGGCATAGGTTTAAAAATGTTGAGCCTGCTCTTGATGTGCTGGCTTTCAGCTGGTGTCATCTAGGATTCCTGTAACACTGTGTGCTCTTAGGTTCTCTTCTCAAATATACAGCTGCAAGTACCACATTGCAAAGGGGCGTGGCTTTTTCGAGAAAGGACTAGCTGAGCACTGTAAACTCGCCTTTTAAACTTTTAAAACGGTGTAGTATTGTGGTGAGTCCGAGGTCATTAACTTGACAGTGGCTGGGTGAACGCTAGTCAACGTTTTTGGGTTTGACTCCCGTTATTAAAAAAAGGAAAGTTATGTTCAAATGCAAACATTTGGGAGCGTTGACATCCCTCCTGAAGAGTATAGCCTGCCCTCGGTCCATGCTACTTTAAAGAGGCAAAGGAGGTATACCCGTCAGGCTGTGCAGTTTTCACCTTTATGATTGGGATCACTGCTGGTTTAGCAGGAGTGTGGGGCTACCTATGTAGGTGTTTTATACACTACTCATGCCTGTACTCCTGCAGAGCAGTAGTCATTTTGTCACAGGGATGCCATGTGGTCTCTCAAGCAAGGTATACGTAAAGATTGCGTAAGGCAGGCCATAGTGCACCGCACAACAGATACAAATGTAGGAATGTTTCAATCCACACACCGCACAACAGATACAAATGTAGGAATGTTTCAATCCACACAAAAGTGTTGAACAGAAGTTTGGCAACTACGGTATCTTGCACAGGATCGACAAGCTGCATCTTCATGGGACTTGCAGTGCTCCAATGGGTAGGGTGCCTGCAAAGACTTCTCCGGTACGTATCCAATGCTCTGTGGTCCTCCCAGTCAGGTTCCTGTGGTTTGACTAAGCCAGCAGGATGTGGTCAGTGCCATATTGGCATACCTGAATCGGAAAGTTCTAGACCGCACAGAGTCATTTGCATGCCAACACTGCCTATCGTGTCTCCTGAAAAAATGAACACACACAAGGAGTCCTCCCCTCCTGCTTCTACCCCCGCAGGTGGAAGGGTGATATAAATCATTGGTACGCTGTGCCACTAGTTCATTCACTTTAAAATAGCGTACCTTCAGTTCATAGCCTCAACAAGAAAAGCGTCCTGGATGATTTTTCTTTCTCCCGAGCCACAAACAGAATGAGCTTGGGCAGCACTGCCCATTTCCCAAATCTTGGACCAGGTCGGGCACAGTCTGTGGTGCTGCAGCCGGCACCTCATCTAACACATTCCACAGCAGCAGAGCCTTTCATATGCATAATGAACCGTTCCCAACTGAAAGACCTCACAAAGCACCAGTTACCTAGCAAATCTGGTATGCAGTGATAAAACCGCGGCAAAAATGTCGCCTGTACAAAAAAAATCACGGCGAAAATGCTGTGGTTTGACCCGTTAAAGGTGCACCGCATTACACCATTTAAGAGGAGTGGGGGTGTCCCCCGCTCTCCTTAAATGTTATAATGGGTTCAGGGGATGCCCTGCATCCTTTACATGGATTGCAGAGGCAAAACCACAGCCTTTTTGCCGCAATATTTTGTGTCCACTGCCATTTTTGCCACGATTTTAACACATGCATAGCTCTCAACTCACACGCTTTTGGCAGGTGTCACCCGCCTTGTAAAGTGCTGAGTCACCCTCCAAGCCTCCTGCACGCCCATTCATTCCAATGGGCGTCTCACCCGCCAAAAACAAAATCAGGCGAATTCACCCGCCTTGTGGACATAAATGGTTGAGTGCTATGCACATGGAACCGCAAATCTATGACAGCTAAGGTGAGCAACACAAAGCACCTTCTTAAAGATGTGCTTACGTCAATGACGACTGGTAGCTTGAAATAAATCGCTAATAATTATTATTATTATTATTATTATTAATAATAAAGTTCGCTGTTATGGTTCTAGTCGAATGTGCTGCCCCACAGGGAAATGAGCGGAACTCTTTGCTGTGTCCTCTTATGCTAGGGTATGGCTTCTTCTATTGCACACCTCCTGCCATTTTCTAGGAGTTTCAGGATCCGCAAGCAGTGGGATAAGGGGCTAATGCAGCAACAAGGGAGCAGGGCAAGATTTCTTGGTTACAGTTTTGAGGTTTGCAGATCTGAAGATAGGCCTTTGCAGAGTGTATGTTTGAAATATTTTCTGGGTTCTCTGGAGTAGTTGTTAATGGGTAATCCATGCTGCTGAGGCGCTTGTTTGTCCATGGGCCTGTCAGAGTGGTGCTTAAGGAGTGTGTGAAGTGCATTGGCGCATCTGTGGTGGGTTGGTGGTGTGTTTAGGGAAATATAGTGCAGAAGCGTGCCTTCAGATGGTGTATGTTCCATTGTATAACCTGTATTTTTTCATTGGACAGGTTGTGTGCTGCACTGTTTTGTCAATTAGAGTGGGAGGTAGAGTGATTTTGAAGCAGCTATTCTTACCATGTCATTCTCCAATCACTGCCAAACTTTTTTTGCACGGACACACCATGCAAGAAAGCCTTGGAGTTTGCAGCTCTCAAAGTGCTCTACAAATAGCAACAGCGCACAGTAAAGGGAAGCGTTTTGGATCGGTTTTACTTTGGCCAGTGACTCACGAGTGAGCTAACAAATAAACGAGTGGTGGACTAGAGCAGCAGCTCCTAAGGGAGCCAAAAGGACCATATGAAAGTGAGTCCCAAGTCGTCGGGCAATCACGAAAGGGCAACTGATCACAGAGCTTTGCATTTACCTTCGTTTTACTTCAGTCCATTTTTAGTTTAGGCTATTGTGAGGTGCTCAAGAGCCAAAACTATTGCACCTGTCCATTCCAGGATCTCTTGGAGCTTGGCCTATCAAGCAGGAACATCAAACGTTGGCCTGCTAGTGTCATTGCTAAGTAATCGGCAGCCTCAAATGCCCTATAACTGTATTAAACATTTCTTAAACCTGTGTGCCTTCAACCACTTGATTTAATCTGTTAATTGCACGGACGTCCTGTCTAAACAAACACGGACATAGCCAACAATTTTGCGTTATGCGGAGGTATTAGATGGGCAAATGCCAGACACTCATATGCCTGAATAAATCATACCATGTTCCAGCCGTTGCCACTTATGGTCAGGTAGTACCATTATGGTAGTGTCAGGAAAATGCCTACTCGATACCTACATAAAAGCCCAAACTATTGTCTTGACCCCACGAACACCTCATCCTAATAAAACACAGCTAGCTGAGCACATTCCGGCTAGCTTAGGTGTCTCCACAGGCCTAACGCAGCCAGAACTCAGTCTGGGTGTCCACCCTCCAGAGAGAACACATCCACTGATTTCCTCAGCACCCCACCTACCGCTAAGAAGCAGCTATCGTGCAACAACCACACCAGCTGCACACATATCCGGTGCGCCCACACACCATAAGACACTCTCTCTCTCTACTGATTTGAACTGTGGTTCCCGAGGGCGTTCAACCTACCAGCGCTTTGAGGTCATACCAATGATACATAAGGCACTATATAAATGCCAAGTAACATAACATAACAGAAGGTTTGATACTGTCATCATTCAAGCCATGTTAATCTTCTACATGGATGTGAGAAGGGCACCCTGTAGTAGAGTTTGGGATTTTGTAGTTCACACATGGGCAAATGTTGGTGGTAGAGGAGAAGGCAGTGGGAGTCACCAGCAAGTTAAGGTGGTAATGCATGGTCATCTGTCGACAGACGGCAGGGGAATACCCTAGCATATATGGTGATGCTGTGGTCACACACGGATACATTGGAGTTGCTGTGAATGCAGATAGCTGTGGCGATTATCCTGGTCACCCCAGGGATACTGTGGCAGGTACATGTTGATTGAGGTGGCGTGGTCATATTCAGTAATGGGCAGAGTTTGGGGCGAGGAGTTTGGGCGATTGTAGTCAGCCTGGTGATGTTCTGATCGCCCCTTGACATACGGTGAGTGAAGCAAGTGCAGGAAGAGTTGGTGATCACATGGTTGTATGGAAGGCTATCTAAATGGTGGTTGGCCACTGCATTATGTATGGAAAACATTCTTCTCATGTATTGTAGGTGCCAAAGGCCACTAGGTAATTTCCCATTGAAATCAAGTGAAAAGGCATTATCTAAAGAGGTTCCCAGATCACAGACTGGAGTCAAACAGGTCCACTTCAGGGTGGATCCCACTCATGAAACAGGAGAGAACCTAAGAGTAGTTGAGTTCCCATTTGTTGGGGAGTTGCAAGCATGTTCAACTGATCCACATTGCTTTTCTTGACTTCTACCAGATGAACCACAGATTCATTTGCTGCTGGAAAACCCATATGTATATGTCCACTGTGGGGAACAAAGATGTTGCACACAAATGGAACGCTGCTTATTCATCAAGAACGCTATAGTGGCACTGACCATCTGAAGGTTGAATATCCATCAGTTCAAGACCAGACCATGGAACCATGACGGAGCCCAAAGTAATTCCCCACGGTGTCAGAGAAGATTTCCATGTATGTGTAATTTTCCAGCCAGTTCTGTACCCCCAACTTTTTGCTGCTGTTTAAACACCATAGTCTGACTTTGCCAGAGAAGCACAGCCTTCAGCTGCACTCCATTGGGCTTTTGCTCACTTTGTTATGGGGAAACTGACCTGCCCTTAAAGACAGTCTGTACTGGGAGACTTTGTTTCCCTTAGTCCTTTCCAATGTTGCAACTTTTTTGCAATTTGTTACAAGTTGCACAAGGTACCTTACAGTACAGTGCTCTTGGATCTTCCTTTCGTTTTCGAAGCCCCTAGACTCCTTATCAGACAGCTTATCTTTTCGTGTATTTTTAACCCTTTCTTGCCACGCAGACTGCGTTTACCGCGGTTGGCACAGGAAGGTGGCCTGGCTCCAAAATGGCCATGCCATGAGGTCCTTTGTCCTGTCCTTTGGCCAACTTGCCCCTTTGCCTTCCCCAGGTCGAGACGACCCGGGTCAGTCCTTATTTGGGCATGCATTCTCTGCGAAACGCCAAACTTTCGCAGGCTTCTGCATGCCTTATGTGTGTGCTTCCAGGATGTGGGCTGGACTGTCGAGTTCCAATACACATCCTGGTTGCCAGAGAGTCTGGTGTGCTGTGAATGGTTGGGAACAGTGTGGTCTGTGATTGGCCCACATCTGGTGTGCCTGTATGTGAGCAGATCTCCCATTGGGTCCTCTTTGTTTTGGCGAAAAGGAGATTCTGGATAAGAGAAGGCCCCAAACACCCACACCAGGTCAATCTCTTGAGTTCTCACTGAACGTAGGATGGGATCGAAGTATCCTGAAACTAAGAAGCTGAGTCGAGGAACCGCTGGTGAACAGCTGGAAGGTTTGGCACCCCAAGCCTGCTGTTGTCCCGCTGGACCCCTCTGTATCTGATCGAACTAGAAGGTCTGCAAAGACGCTTCGACCCAATGGAATAGTGTGACCAACTATTCTCGGCACCTTCATCAAACCCTGCAGGTAAGCCTTCTCTGAAGTGTCCCTGGGCCAACCAGTGGGCCCGACCAGATTGCACAGGAACTTTGCTCTAACAGGAGACCCTTGAAACTTGGTACATCACAAGCTCTGTGTTCACGGCACTCCCACACCGAATTTCGTACACGTTGCATTCCCAGGTCTGGAATACATAGAGTGCCTTGCTGCTGTGCCCTTCTGTGCCCTGAAGCCTGCCACAGTGAAACTGGCCTGATCCATCCAAGCCCTTCAAGATAGTTTACTGTAACCTTCTCGAAACCCATCTGCTTCGCCTCCTCCACATCAACAGCTCTAAAGTAGGCAGTGGGAGTAACATGCAAAAGCAATAAAAACAAAAGCAGGTTAAGTAAACGTGTAACTCGGCACAAAAGGACATGGCATTTAGACCATTGTCAGCTTGGGAACTGTTCTTACTGTAGGCCAAGTGCTTGTGGATCCAAAGAAGGCATTCGGGTAACACTAGCCCGCTATAAATCAGGTAAAGAAGAGGACCAAGGAATTCTGAACGCTTGACCCAAGGTCCATGGGGCTCAATTCCAAGACCGCCAGATGGTCCAACATGCACGCTTCCTTTCCACCCAGGATAAAGGTGGCCCGGGCCAGTAGGCTAAAGATAGTCACGCCTGCTACTTTTGGGCAGCTGTGGAGGACGACATACTGCTTCTGGAGTGCTCACTGTAGGAGTGATTTTGAGAGTCTTGAGGGAATCTGAAGTTAGCAAAGGTGCAAAAGGCTGCAAAGGATATGGATGTGTACTTAAATACATGCGTTGACACTGCCAATGGTTGGCCATGAAAGGAAGTTTGTCATAATAGCTACTGATCACAATTGGTATCAGTGAACAGGTCCTTGACATCAAATGCTAGACCAGCACCTTTTCTTGGGCTACATTTATGAGGCAGGAGCATCACAAGCAGGCTCTCAGGATCATGGTTCTAGATGGAGTGCCTACATGCCACCAAGCCATGCTCACAAGGTACAAATGTTATGCTTGCTTTTACTGAGATTTGGTTGAAACGCTGCTCTGCATTCCGGTGTCCCATCGCCCAAGCTTGATCGTGCAGTTACATCCTGCCACCAAAAACATCCACGTGGGCATTGTACATCTAACAGGGAGCATTTTCATACACTTTACTTATGGAGTTCTGAAATTCCTGCTTTTTATAAAAGGGTGAAGATGCAAGAGAAGACACATTTACGGCCCTGCTCAGTACAGCGGGTACTACGATGGACTGTCTCCGGAACAATAATATCTGAAAGGTGGGGGTAGAACTCTGCTCAATATAAATGTTTTGTTTCATCCTTCGGGCGAAGTATGTGATTCTTCCCTGGTGCCACTGCCACACACAATAGATCAAATTGGCGAGAAATGCAACTTCTCTCCCAAATTATTGATGGTAGAAATGGCCCCAGGTCCCCCATCTGGAGAAGGGAGGTTGCATGCGTGCTTAGCCTCCTCCACACCATCATGTATTCAAGAACCATGTTGAAGTATGCCACCATACTTCTACAGATGGTCAGGCATAGGGTTAGGCAAGGGTGGCTGAATTTCCACCATGTGTAAGAGACAGGAGCTGATGTCCTAACAAAACTAAAGTGGAGGGAGACCTAGGTGCCCGGTTAGACTTATGGGAGGGACACCCGTGCCTGCATTAGATGGCCTGACAAATTGTTTCTCATAACCCACACTGTATTGAATTTTGTAAATAGCTCAAAAAGCTGCACTCCTGACAGTGGTAGATGACAAGGTCAGTGATCGGGATGCTGTGGATACCTAGAGTTAAATGGGTCTGTAAATAGGCAGGTCTGGTTGGGACCGACGGCGACACCGCACTGGGCGGTACTGAAATACTCTGATCAAAGCTTTGGCCGTGTCAGATACGGCAGAGGAACCACTGTTAGTAGGGTGCAGGCGAAGTGGGAGATTCTTGAACCTTCAGTAGGGCAAAATGATCTGCTATCCACTCCAGTGAGTTGCCGCTGCACTTGAGATTGATCAATGAGATACAGGAAACAACCCCCATTCACAGATTGCAATACCAGTCCTGACCTAGAGACAGGCAGCCGATCTCTATGGTCAGATCCTTCAAAAAGCAAAGGAATGACAGTGGTACCAGATCAGTTGATACGTGCACCTTGGAATCCACCCATGAGACCAGTATCGGAGAGAACCTGATCCTCTTATCCGCTACATCACTAGGAGATGATCTCACCTTGCACCTTCAAACCCTCAAGCAGAAGAGGGAGTTTATAGTAGGTGGTCAATTTTTGAGCAATGCCAGGAGTTGTGCCATTAACCTGTGTCATTAAGATCCTGACAAAGCACTAAGACAAGATGTTGGTATTAGCCTCTGTAGGGGCAAGTGGCATTAGGCTATGCAAGAACCTCAGGGTGAACCCTGGTAGGATTAGTAAGAACCTTATGTCTGACCCCTGTAGATTTAGACTTTTTTCAGCACTTTGCTGACAGGATTCATGAAGTGACGAGGACATGTTTGCATGGAGAACAGCTCACCGCTCCTCCTCATATCCACTCATTCATGAGCTATGCGTGATTAAGTTCCCTAGTTCACCTAAGAACAACAGTCTTTTGCTTGGCACTGAACACAGCAAGTAGAGTCTTGGGTCAGCGAAAAAGGCGATGAAGCAACGTAATCAAAATGCAATTGGAGAGAGGAGGCAGAAAGCGAAACGATCAGAGACCCAGTTTGGAAGTTTGAGGGGGGTGGGGCAACGCTGGTGCCAGAGGCTGCAGGGCAGAGTGCCATGGCAATGGTGCCAGCACTTGCAGAAAGGTGGTGGGACAGAGACACTGGAGCATCCAGGAGGCAGGATGCTGCCAAGACGACAATGTGACCCAGAACATGGGAGACGCCACATCTGCTGAGCAGTCCAGAGAGGTCAGGTGCAGAGGAGTGACTAGCACAAGCTCTCCTACAGGCTCAGTGTTGGATGAAGACCGGAATGCGTGGAGGTTGGGAGATAAGCCGGTCCTCCAACAGCGGATCCAGAGAGTGAGTAGCAAGGACCACCCTGAATATCCCACCTGGGGACATAAAGCCCAGGAGCACAGGGGCTGAGGTCCGGAAGACCAATGTAGGGAATCGCTGAGGCTCAGCCTGAAGAAGACATGCTTTGTGGCCGCGGTGGTTCCAACACTATCAAGAGTGCCAGTGAAGAACTGATGAATGTGCGGGATGCGCGCAAAGAGACGGGAACTAGTTAAGAAAGTGCTTTGGGAGAGTTGTGGTTTCAACATTCCAAGGAGCATAGTGGCGCGGACAAACCAAGTGAACTAAAGGCAATGCAGGTGTAGAGGCGCTAAAAAAGGGACTTAGCCAGTGAAAAAGATGCTTTATGGGCTTGGGGATCCAGCCACTTCAGAGATCATGCGGCACTATCCAAGTCAAGTGAACCAAGTACAAGTTAAGAAGGACCACTAAGCAGAAGGAAAGAGCGGGAACACTTACAAGTCTATCGAGAATAGAATCACTGAGTAATCAACGCAAGTCTAGTTTGAGAGCACTAAACCAATCAAGTGCACAATGCCGAGTATTCCAAGTGAGAGCGCTAAACCAATCATGTGCATGAAGCGTACAGAGATGAGCATTCCAAGTGAGACTAGTGAGAGCGCTAAACCAATCATGTGCATCAATGCTGAACATTCCAAATGAGAGTAGCGTGAGAGCGCTAAACCATTTAAGTATATCAGTGGACAATGCTGAGCATTCCAAGTGAGACTGGAGTGAGTGCTAAAACAATCGAGTGTACCATGCTGAGCATTCCAAATGAGTAGTGTGAGAGCGCTAAACCAATTAACTATAGCAAGTGTACAATGTCAATCATTGCTAGTGAGGCTAGGGTGAGCGCTAAACCAATCAAGTGTACAATAGTGGGAAATGCAAGCGAGTCTAATGTGAGCGCACTAAACCAAGAGTCTCAAAATTACGGGTCCTGAGAAATCCAAGTGAGCCCAGTTTGAAAGCACGAACCAAGTGTAAGTGGATCAAAAAGCAAAGCACTCAAAGCCAAATAAACTGGTAAAAGAGAAAGTGACACAGTCAAGTTAACGCAACACAGAAGCGCTAACAAGGTCAACCATAGTTGAGAAGGATTGCATTCTGGGCATTGTAGTATATATTTATTTCTGCAACCCAGTGGCACGCAGACAACGTTTTGAAGTATCATAGATCTGTCTTAGCATCAAGTGTCAGAGCAGACTAATCTTGACAAGACAGAATAAGAAAGGCATTTGAGCTGAATCAATAGCTCTATAATTTGAAAATAACGAAATGGTATACATTTAGATGGTGTAGCTGTTAAGTATTTAAAATCCCACACATGCTTGTCAGATCCTGTATTTAGCCGAGTGCACAGTGAGTGCAGATTGCTTGAATTCCACATGCGCTACGGGAGCAAGTGGCGGGCTTCTCTTGGGGTACAGATAGTTCAGTTTACATGCCCAGGACCCTTATAGTGATTGATGGGGGACAAGATGGAGAAAAGGTTCTCCATAGAGGTGGGGTTCCTCTGGAAGTAAGACTGCAATTTTGCCTCATCTATCCGCAGACCGGTCTAGACTTACCTTACACAGTTGCCAGTGGGCATCCAATATTGCTGGTAGAGGTGGGGATGATTCAGACATATGGCTGGCGGGAGGAGATGCTGGTAGCGCGCGCGCACACACACACACATCAGTGCAAGTGTGGCGTTTGGCAATTGTGTAGAAGCCGTAAGTGGGGTGCAGCGGAGGGTCATATCCACTTACCTGGAGAAGATGTGGCCGCGGGTGCATGCGCCCTTCTCAAGGTTATGAAGATGGTGTAACAATCGTAACCGAAGAGCACTCCAGCCAAGATCCCAAAAACCTGTGGAAGAAACAAAGGTAAGCACAGAATGGAGACCAGTTTCTCAGTCGCAGAACTAAACAGTGCTAGCCTATCACAGAGGCAGGGGGGTGGGTGGGTGCTCTTTCACTAGGGCATGGGGCTCAGTTATATAAGGAAGGGCTCCCAACCCCAGCATTGGTGGGATTAACCAAATAAAATGACTGGTGGGGTATGGGGCTCCCATTAAACCACATGGTATGTGTCAGAGCAGAAATTCTGGACCCTGTCCGATCATTTGGAGTACCAGCCTAACCCTTCCCCAGGCATACAAATTATCATAGCTCTAGAGTAAGGGACTTTGGAATTTGAAGCTCTATTCTAGCACTTCCATCCTGCGGCCGTCCATATCTCATTATTCTCAAGAGTCCCCTGGCCATGCGCGAGACGGCCACCCAGTCCTGCTTTTGCTTTGACCTCTGGGATTGTAGTTATTCTAAATTTCAAAAGAGATCCAAAGGGAAATAAAAAGAGGACTGGATGGCCTTCTCGTGCATGTCCAGGGGAAACTTGAGAGCTCGGATATCATTGTGATAACCCTACCATCTTATTGTGTATGGGACTCCGACACATCATGATGTGCATTCATCAGGGGCACGGACATGGTTCTTGTACCAGAGACCCTAGGCGGGCCAGCCACTGATATACTGGAGGTTAAGGCTGAATACATCACCAGCGATATGGAGTCCGACTGTATCATTTGGGTATGCAGCCTGGCGGCATAACTAAGGTATTGGCCCCTGCCATATCTCTTGTGCGCATAGAGCATGGACTTCCCATCTACACCCACATGGCTTCATATATTGCTTTGTTAGTTTTACTTGATGGCGCCAGTCAGTGACTGCAGCATATCTGGAACATGTTTCTGACCAAATGCAAAGGGATACGTACAACTGTGATAGCTTCGCGTCCGCGTACAAATTGTCAGTTGGATTCTTGAAAGGATGTTATCCATGAGAAATAAAATCTATGGACTCACCTGACGCGTAGCTAAGACCCTGGATCCTCCTTTTTTGGTTTTAAGCAAACCATCATCTTATAAACAATTTCGCCGTAATACCAAACAAAAATACAATTCATGTATAAAATATGTTTCCCTAAAATTATTATAACAATATATAACAATTCAGCATTAGACAAGATTTGCAACTAAGCTCACCAGGCAACATGACAGCTAAGATCCCTTTCCCCAACCTTAACATCTTTAAAAAATATAGCTCTTCCAGAATTTATAAGATGCAATAAGCATCCCAATTTGAAAGCCATAAAACAAACGGTTCCAAAAAGACCCTCCCGTCATTAATCTGAATTCGCCCATAAAGCGTTCAAAGAACAGCCGTCTCACAGAGCACTAATTTACACAGGATGCTGAGTGTCTACACTCCCCTTCCTTTTCCGTATCCTGCAAGCTCTTTGCGTTTGGAGAATTTTTTGTCTTGCACCCAGTCTGTCCCAAGTGGGTAGCAACTTTAATCTAAAACGCATACAATGCTTAGCCACCTCCTTACGCAGGATATCTTCTGCAATAGGCCAGCACTTTCAAGGCGTGGCCCATGGATGCAACGGATGAGAGGGAGTGTCTACTGGCCATGTGTGTGCAGCCCATTTCTCTTTCCCACAGCTCTAAGTTTTGGAAGATAACCTTCCTAAAAATACCTATTCCCTTGAGGGATTCCAAAGATACATCCAGCATTGCCATAAGCTCCCTACAGTCTAAAGTGGAGTTCCGGAGCGACTTTCAATCTCCCTGGTGCATGATGGCATGAAGAGTCACCCAAATGGTGTAAGAATCCACTTGGGGGTGCAATATTGTTGCAAAAAGTTATGTGTATCCTTACGATGATAGTTCCAGCTCTACTCTAATCACTTGCACCCGGGTACAAGAAGGTAAACTCCAGATATATCTTAGTGTAAATCCTTCCAACCGATCTTAATGTTGATTTCCAAACCATGAGTCAACACAGGAACCATTTTTTATATAAATAATGCTATCATGGGCAATCATGATTAATGCCCCCTCATTCTTTCAAAATGTTTGAGAGGAGTGCAATCATTTTTTGCTTTAAGCTTTGAAGGAAATTAGTTTCGCCTGGATTCCTGGAAATAGTAAAGCCCAAGCACTGCCTCCAGTCTCTCCTCCAAGGACCCGCTTATACCTTTTAAATGTACATCATTGCTCATGTATAACCAATATCGTCTTTTTTTAATTCAAACTTAGGATTTTCTCCTGAGCATATTTGTGTGCAAACTCCAGACTCCACTGTACCCCACTCAGTGTTTTGCCCAGCAGAATTAGGTCATCAGTGTAGGCAATCCATCTGACCCTCAATAGACCTAGCCTGGGGGGCAGGGGTCGAAGTCAGAAACAACTTTTTGATAATACCTGTAGTTGACTAATCTTTCGCTACAGAATGGCTACTAGGCCATAATGGCTATTTAGTGTACAAAGGTTAGCCCCATTAATTTCAAAACCATATTTAGTTTCCGGTTTTGTGATGGATTAGTATATCGATAGGTAGGTAGGTATTCCTCCAATTGTTTATAGAAATGTCTGTAGAAGGAATATTTGGAAATTTTACATTTTCCTGGTAGCCAAATGTACCAGCTATCAGAACGTACAATTAAACTTTGATTCCTCATCAGAAGAAACATTTTTAGCCGATACTTTGCTAATGAGTATTTTCAATATTACTAAACATGTTTTACAAATTCTATTTGTACAGAAAGCCTCATTTAATGTTTCTACAATAAAAACCCATTCAAAGAAAATGTGTTCTTTGAGAGTGAGAAAAAAGAAAGCAGTCTAACATTGTCAATTTGTGGCTTGCAATGGAACTAATATTCTAGAATTCTAATTTCAACCAACACACGTGGACGAAATGTTTAGATCGATCCTCTAGATGTTAGGCGAGAATGGTCAGCACTGAAGAAATAAGGAGACTAACAACATATGTAGCATATACACACTATTTTGATACATGGATCCAGGTCACCCACAATGCTGCTATGTATCTTTCCCCCAAAGACCAGAAAGAATGAAATGTCCAAGGATAAGAGGGATCAAGTGGAATGCACTAGCGAGCAATGAATTAGTCTTATTCAAGGAACGTCTGGTATCGCCAAGCAACAAAGACGTGTGGTGAATTGCTTTTATGAAAAGAATATGGTTACGTTATTGTGATTCATACCGCTGCCATTTTTATGGTCGCCTGGTGATCTGGCAGATCAGAAAAGGAAGGGGGCTGGGAGGGGTTGCGGGATTGAGAGGGAAAAGCGCAAGAGAGCTTTGATGTGCTGTTGGTAACTTCAGTTCAGAAAAACTGGTGGCTGTATGCTGCTTTGTTTTTAGTTGGTCAACGTTGTGTGGCGTTTGGTACAAGGTTGTATATAGGTGGTTTATGTGTGTTTGGTTTAGTGTCCTGTTGGGTGCTGTGGAGTGTCAGAGTGTCTGTAGTTTCTGGTGCTGTTTTATTTTTGTTTTTGCGGCAGAGGTCTGTGTCTGGTTTGTTCAGTGTTGGAGGATGGATATGCAGAATATTAGTGTTTGAAGGAGGGTTAGTCAGCGGTTGTCCGAGTCTCTTCCTGCAGGTTGGGTTGATCCGTCCCGTTAATAAATTTTGATGGAATTTACAGTCTGATGCTTTATTTCTTTGTGTGGCTCTTTTTCAGCTGGGGGGGAATCAGGTTTTTGGTGCTTTCATTGGCGGTTTTCCTTTGATGGTGTTTCCTCTTTAACTTGGTGAGTTAAAGAGCTATGTTTTTACCAGTTTTCTTATTTTAGGTGATCTTCTGTTCTATTTCCTTTGGGATGAGTTCCAAAGTCTCTTCTCTATGCAGGAGAATACTTACACCCCGAATTTATGCTTTCTGTATTGTTTCGAGGCAAATGTCGTAGCTAGACCTTAATGTTAGTTTTGGTTTGTAGATGGAGATTTTTCCCTGTATGAATTCCGCTCCTTTGTCATGGATTGTTATGCAGCGTTTTGAAGAAAATTCGTTTTTTGACTGGTATCCAATGTAGTGTTCTCAGTGCTGGTGTGATGTTTTCTATCTTAGCATCAAGACTGCTCCTCAGACTCACTGTGTTCTGTATTCATTGTAGTGTTTTCATAAGGTATTCTGGCATTCCGACATAGATGCTGTTGGTGTAGTCTATTCTTGACATGACGAGAGAGATGACAGTGAGTGTTATATGTGGGAAGGCGAAGAATGGGAGTATCCCTTGATTTTGTGTAAGTGGAAGAAGCGTTTCGTAACTACTGCGTTGACTTGCAGTTATAGTGTTAGTTTGTGGTCCATTAATATTCTGAGAGGTTTGACAGCTTTGGATGGTTCTGGTCGGTTTCATAGAGGATTTGAGTGTCGTCTGTGTAGTTGTAGCAGGTGAGGGTGTGTTGTTTGATGAAGTTAATCAGGGGGATCATGTAGATGTTGAAAAGCAGTGGTGACAGTTATAGGCCTTGTGGGACTCTACATGTTTTGTGAGGTGTTAACTCGAATGTTGTTATCCAAGCAGTTTTCGTTCTTTCTGTAATGAAGGATTTCAGCCAGGGGAGTGCTGTGTTGCCGAATCCAATACCTTTGAGTCTTTTGATGAGTGTTACGTGGTGGACAGTGTTGAAGGCTGCTGGTAGATCGAGTAGTATTTGTGTCGATTTGACATTGGAGTCTACATTGGTTTTTCCCATATCGATTGTAAAGCCGTTTGGTTCTCATGGGTCTGAAGCCTATTTTTTCCTGGTCTAGTAACCAATTGATTTCTAGATGTTCCAGGATTTGTTTGTAGACGCATCTTTCTTGTAGCTTTGTCGGGTATGGGATGTTTGAGATTGGTCAGTAGTTAGTTAGGTCTTCCATGTTTCCCTTAATGGATCTTTAAGGAGTGGCTTGATGTATGCCAATTTGAAGGCTTGTGACAGTTCCTGTTGCTAGTGAGTGGCTGAAGAGGTTGAGGAACGAGTCGCAGGTGCTTTCTGGGTGAGCATAGTCTTGTATATGTCTGGTGGGCAGGGGTCTGCCGGAGAGCCTGCTCTGTTGCTCTTACTCACCAGGCTGTTGAATTCTGTCAAGATTGGTAGGAGGTGGTTTAGTCTAGTAGACTGTTCTGGTTTTGGCTTGTTAAGGGGGTTGTTGGTGATTTTTTGGGCATGCTCTTCATGACATGCTGGAGTTTGTGATTCTGTTTAAAGTGGTCTGCAAGGTCATCGCACAATTTTTGTGATGGGTTGGTGCATTGTGCATGCTGTTGGGTTTCTTAGCTCATTATGTTTAATATCTCTTTCTGGGTGTTGCTCGAGTTTCTGATCCGTTTGTTGTAGATTGTATTTTTTGCTTTCAGTATTTCAGCTTTGTATAGTAGTATCAGTATTTGCTGTGTCATTTATTTTTTTAGTTGGTCCTAGTTTTTCCTCCATTCTTGTTCCAGTTTCGCATTGGTTTATTTCAGTGCTCTGAGTTGGGATGTGAACCACCTGGTCATTGTTTTCTTCAGAGAAGGTGGGTGAATGGATTTTCTGCTGCAATGTCATAAAATGTTTTCGTGATGCATTTTTGGATTGTGTCAGTTCTTTATTCTATGCTGGTTGAGTCTAGAACCGTGATTGGCGGTTTTGTGACTTCCAGTCTGGCATTTAGGTCCACGCTCTTAATTGATTTCTAGTTTCGGCTCTGAATTGGATAATTTTTTTTAGAGGTTAGCAAGTATCCGTGTTGGCGGGTGGATCATGAAGCGTGTGATGAGGTGGGTGCTCGAGAGGATTTGCATTGGTGGTGCAGTTGTGACCAGGTTTTTGTTGCAAGAGATTGCATCTATGGTGTGGCCTGCTGCATGTGTCACTCCTTTCACCAGTTGTTGTAGATGCATTGCTGCTAGTTAATTTGTTGATGTTTTGGGTGAGTCAATGTTTTCTTCGAACCAAATGTTGAAATCTCCCAGTATGATCAGGTGATCGTGCTTAATGGTGATGTTGGTGATGACGTACACAAATGTGTCGTGAAAGTAGGGTTGTATGTCGGTGGCCTGTAGACCAGTATGAACGATAGGTTGGTTTGGTGATCTAAGGCTAAGTGCAGAGGAGTGATTCGCAGTTTGGGACGTTAACGGTGGTGCTGTTTTTTGTAGCTGGTCCTTGTATGCCACGGCGATACCTCCACTTTTTCCTTCTTGGTTGGCTTGTCAAAGTTTGAAGATGTTGGATAAGGAATCGTGTGCGGTTACTTTGAAGTTCTGAGTTAGCCAAGTTTCAGTGAATAATAGCATATCTGTCCCTCCATCGGTTAACAGTTTGTATATTTATTGAAATGAGGTAGAAAAATGTGGGTAATCAAACCTCCGGCTTCCTTGCCGCTACCTCTCCTCAAGCTGAACTCCAATTGAGATACTTAGTACTCTCACTCCACATCCTTCCAATTTGGAACCTGGAACACGGTTCAACTATATACATGTTAGACAAGCCGCAGTACAGTTAAAGGAGCAGCATCAAACGCAAACAATATGTACAGTCCACTGCCTGCAATGCAGTACAATATAACACCTCCCCCCTTTCACCTCATCCAAATACTTAGGGTTTCATCATCGCAAACTCTTTACGCAATCCTGGACTTGTTCCAGACTCTGCCATCCTCCAATACAACTGCATCATCGAGCACTCTCCTCACTTACTACAGACCCTTCCTCTTCTTAACCATCCCTGGTTTCTTCACCTGCACACCTTCTCCTTCCGAGACCTCACACTTCTTCACCCTTTTTAATTCATTAACCTCTACTTCCTTGCAGCCTTGCTCTCAACCACCTCTCTCAATCTCAGTTGGTCCCATTCCACATACCCTGAACTCCCTAGCCAGGGTGGACAAACCGAGGTGTGAGCTTTCCTCCTCAGTACATGGCACCCAGCTATAGGCACTGACCCTCCTCCTCACTAACTCCCCCCGCGCAACCCCAGCAGATGTGGCCATCTTGATACCATTCATTAGGGTGTGATTGACTCGCTCAACCGCCCCACTGGTCTCGAGATGATTTCGACGCATGTTTTCTCAACCCGCCAAAGAAGGGACTTTTTATATGCGGTGTCCGAACCAACCTTTTCTTTCGGTTTTCGGGAGCTGTCAATAGGCAAAAGCGTGCGCGATGGCCCAGAGGACAGTGAGGAACCCGAGGCTTTATCCCAAGTCACTGCATGGGCCTCGGCCTGCACTTAGGGTCCGGGTCCCGATCGCCCTCACTCATGATTCCGTAACTGCCCTCGCTGGAGTCTTCCATCACCTCTATGGAAGCCTCGCCCTGCATAGCGTGAGCGTTCCATCGTTTCGTCCGTCGATCTTTTAGGGTCTTCGGCCGGAAAAGCTGAAAAGATTTACAGTGCTTTTCAGCGTGATCCCTCGGGAGACAGTGGTTGCACACGCGTTGAATGTGTTTCCACGGAAATTTACGATGGCAGGAGGAACAAAATTTAAACAGGGTTTTGTCCATTATATATAGACAGGGCAGTTGGGCGAAAAAAAAGAAGAAAGGGGCTGATAGGATAAACATTCTCTAAAAAGGAGTCATTATATAGAACCTCCCTTCTCTCTCCCTACTGTACTGGGCCGAAGCCCGAAGAGACCTGTAAAGGCTGTGTCTGGGCATCGATCGATCAGTCGTTGACACTGTGGGTGTTCATCAGGAGCCGTCGAGTGGATGAGCAGTCATGCGGCGAGGCAAACATTAAAGGAAAGGAAGAAATTCAACCACTATAACTTTAGTAAATCAAAAAGGCATCAGCCTAGAAGAGAATTCCGCATTTGTGATCGACTGATGGCGGAAAAAAACAATCGAGGGACTTCGACGTGGGAAGGACCATGGGTACAGTACACTAGGGATAGTATTACTAATCACGCCCTGTCGACGTCCGTTTGAGTTTCGAAAACAAATCTTGTAATACTCCACGACTTCCACCAGATGTCCGACTATGCAGAGCATGTAATCTAAGCAGATCCAGCTCCAGAAATGTAATAACTTGTCGTTCCCAGCTTAACATACGCTGTTCTATCAGATCTTCAAGGTCAAGAATCGGTCGGTAATTCATAGGGTTACTTCTGTCCCCCTTCTTAAATATCGGAATTACCACGAATAGCTTCCAGGAAAGTGGCGTTGGTCCATGTGACTTATTAATGGTCATTGAAATGGCTAAACGTATAGGTAACTGTCTTCTTTTGAATTTGAAAGGCATAATTGTATCAGATGGAATGAGAGGTATGCGCGGTATAAGAACAGTATCCAAGTTGCATCGATTACACAGGCCTCTATGAAGAGTCTTTGTAGATGCGCAATTGTCAACCTTGTTCCACTGCAGAGTTCCCGTGATGGCATAAGATTGCGTAGTAGCATAAGGAACAAGTTACTTACCTGTAACTGTTGTTCTCCAGCATGGGTCTGGCATGGATTCACATGCTCATGAATATTCCCAGTCAGGCTGAGAATCTCGGTAAAGAAAAATCAGTATCAGTTTCGTTTCTGATCGGTCTTTCGTAGTAGTAACCAATCACTGATCTCTGCGTCATACTGCCCACAGCCAATGACTGCCATCTCCCCAAGCCCCGCCTCTGGCAGCCATCTTCAGATTTGGTAGCACGTGAAGTGGCAGTATGACCAAGCGAAGAGCCGCAGAGGGGTAGGCGGGAGGGTTCGCATGTGAAACCATGCCAGACCCATGCTGGAGAATACCAGTTACAGGTAAGTAACTTGTTCCTTCTCCAGCATGGGGTCTGGCATGGATTCACATGCTCATGAATAAAAGAATACATAGCAGTACACACATGCACAACCACGGGAGGTGGCAAAGGCTCAACATTAAGCATTACATCCAAAACTCAACATTAAGCAATTCTTACCTCCTCACCAGGCTCACCTTAGGCGAACAGGTTGCGCAGCACTGCTTGGCCGACCCTGGACTCCTCCCTGGAATCCCGATCAACGCAGTAGAATTTAGTGAAGGTGTGCGTCGACCTCCACGTAGCAGCCCTGCAGATGTCCAGCAAGGGCACACCAGATAGGAACGCCGTGGTAGCTGCGATCGCTCTGGTGGAATGGGCTCTCGGACGGCCAGGTAGCGGTCGGTTTGCCAACTGATGACAGTACACGATACAGCCGGAGAGCCATCTGGAAATGGAAGCCTTCGAGAGAGCCTTCCCCTGATTGACAGGTCCAAAGTTCACAAAAAGTTGTGATGTCTTCCGAAAACTCTTTGTGCGGTCCACGTAGAACTTCAGCGCTCTAACCACATCCAGCGAGTGCAAAGTCCTTTCAGCCGGCGACGAAGGCGACGGGAAGAAAACAGGCAACACCAAGGGTTCGTTGAGGTGGAAGTCCGACGGCACCTTGGGCATGAAGGAGGGGAGCGTCCAGAGCACTACCCTCGTGTCGTGAAAAGTCAAGTACGGGGGCTTGCAGGAAAGGGCCTGGATCTCTCCCACCCGTCGTGCAGAGGTGATGGCCACAAGAAACGCTGTTTTCCACGACAAGAACTTGAACAGAGCTGAGTGCAGAGGCTCGAATGGAGGTCCCATGAGCTTGGTCAGCACCACGTTAAGCTCCCACGCCGGGGCCGGTGCCTTCACCGGCGGGAACGATCTGAACAGTCCCTTCATGAATTCTTTCACCAGACGATGAGACCACAAAGACGTCCGTCCCGTGGTTCTGGTGTATCGGGAGATCGCAGCAAGATGAATCTTGATGGAAGCGTGCGCCAGTCCAGCCTTGGCCAGCGTCAGCAGGTACGGCAGTACTTGAGGAGCCGTAATCCGTAGAGGGTTAATCTTCTGTGCGTGGCACCAGACAGAGAACCTCTTCCATTTGTGTCCGTAGCATTTAAGAGTTGAGGACGCCCTGGCCTTTGCAAGAACCTCTCTGCAGTCGGCCGGTATGTCGTATCCTCCAAACTCTAACGCTGCAGGAGCCAGGCCTGCAAGTTCAGCGACTTCGGGTCGTGATGGAGGATGGCGCCTCCTTCCCTGGAGAGAAGATCCGCGTCCACTGGCAGCTTGATTGACGGGGACGCTGACAAGTCCAGAAGGTCCGGGAACCATATCTGCCTCAGCCACGCAGGTGCGACGAGGATCATCCTGCACCGTGACCTCTTGAGCTGGTTGATGAGCCGGATCAGCAGCGGCAAAGGAGGGAACGCATATAGGAACAGGCCCTTCCAGGGGAATGAGAAAGCATCGCCATGCTCCTCGGCTGGGGAAACCTGCTGGCGAACCTCCGGCACTTGGAGTTCATCGCCGTCGCGAACAGATCAATCTGGGGTGTGCCCCACCGTCGGAAGAGGCGGTCCACTAGATCCTGTCGTAGTTCCCACTCGTGGCACGAGCGCAGCTCTCTGCTGAGCGAGTCGGCGATGGTGTTTTTTATCCCTGCCAGATGAAACGGCACCAGAAACATCCCTTGGGCGACGGCCCAATGCCACAGATCCTGAGCCTCCTTGGACAGGGCTGGGGATCTGGTACCGCCCTGCTTCCTGATGTAGAACATAGTGGTGGTGTTGTCGGTGAAGATCCTCACCACCTTGCCCTTGAGGGACGGAAGAAAGAACCTGAGGGCCCAAAACACTGCAGAGTTCCAGGACGTTGATATGGAGGGACTTCTCTTTCGGCAGCCAAAGGCCTCTCGCGTGCAGATTTTCGGTGTGCGCTCCCCACCCTTCCAGGGAGGCATCCGTGGTCACTGTCTTCTGGTGGTCCGGGGTCTGGAAGTCCATGCCCGCCGTCAGATGCGCGCGAGTGCCCCACCACCGGATCGCTCGTCGGAAGCTCTCGTCGAGTGTGATCCTGTCCTCGAAGCTGCCCGTCTGGATCCAGCGAGCGTCCAGGAACTCCTGCAGCGGGCGCATCCGAAGCCTGCACAGGCGGATGAGATAAATGCAAGAACACATCATTCCGAGGAGGGATTTGATGGACCTCACCCTGGCCGCGTCCGCAACCAGCATCCGCTGCACCTTGCCCAAGATGGCCCTCGTCCTTTCCTCCGACGGAGAGGCCAGAAGCGCCACTGTGTCGAGTTTCGCTCCCAGAAACAGCGCGTCTTGCGCGGGCACCAGGTGGGACTTGGCGTAGTTTATGGAGAATCCCAGGTCCGTGAGTAGTTGGACGGTCCTCGCTGTGTGCTCCGCGGCGAGCTCCTTTGTCTTTGCTCGGATGAGCCAGTCGTCCAGGTAGGGGTAGACGTGGATTCCCCTCCAGGCGCAGCCGCGCCGCCACCGGTGCAAGGCACTTGGTGAACACCCTGGGTGCCGACCTCAATCCGAAGCGAAGGGCTCTGAACTGGTAGTGACGCCCTTGGACCACGAATCTGAGAAACCTTCGGTGTCCCTTTAGGATGGGGATATGGAAGTAGGCATCCTCCAAATCCAACGACGACAGGAAATCACCCTCCTCCAGTTGACCCAGGACGTGCTGGAGGGTGACCATCCGGAACTTCTGTGCCTTGATGAATTTGTTCAGTCGTCATAGGTCCAGGATGGGACGCCATCCTCCTGTCTTCTTCACGAGGAAGTATCTTGAGTAAACTCAGGAGGCCCGAAGCCTCTTTGTGACGAGCTCGATGGCGCCTTTCTTGAGCATCGCCTTTACCTCCAAGAGAAGTTGAGGGACGTGATGTTCCTTCCTTGCCACGGGGGGGACGCGCGGGCACTTCTTTAGAAACTCGAGCGCGCGACCCTGGGCCAGGGCGTCCAGCACCCAACGGTCGGTGGAGATGGACTCCCACACGCTGACGAAGTTCGCCAGCCGGCCTCCCACCGGGGTGCATCAGTGGGGGCCCGACCCCACGGCCGGTTCAGTCCTGCTTCGATGAGGCTTTGCCGCCTTGTCCTCCTTGGCGACGACGGCGGGGTCCGCCCGACTTGCCTCGTCCCCTGTAGGCTTCCTGTGACGACGAACGGGCCGCTTGACGATAGGTGGAAAATCCGCCACCGGAACCTTTGGAGGCACCCTGCTTGCCTCCGCCGCTCCGAAAGGGCGGCCGTCGTTGCTGGAGAACACCAAGAGCCCGGGCCGTCTCCGTGTCCGTCTTGATGGCTTGTAGGGAATCGTCCACTGTTTTCCCAAACAGGTTGCTCCCGTCGAACGGCATGTCCAAGACTCTGGTCTGCACGTCCTGACGGAAGTCAGTTGCCTTGAGCCATCCACGCCGTCTAAGGCACACGCCGTTGCCCAACTGGCGAAATCCAGTGTCAGCGATGTCTGTCGCTATCGTAATGGCGTGGTCCGACGCCACTTCTCCTTCCTGCAAGATCTCTAGGGCCTCCGCCCTCTTGTCGTCTGGTAGGAAATCCAGCAGGGGGGCAATTTTGTACCACAACTCCCTGTCGTAGCTGCCGATGAGATGACTCTGCGTCCCATCGTGTCCAACTTCTTTCCCTCGCCGTCCGGCGGGGAGGTTGACGTAGAGGCCATGGCCCCCCCCGCTTTCTTCCTGGCCGCCGCGGAGACGACCAAGTCCGGGGTCGGCTGTGCCCGAAGGCACAAGGGGGCCCGTCCGGGACCCGGTACTTCTTCTCGTACCGATCCCTTCTCGCAGGCGTTGTGGATGGGTTCTTGAGGAGGGCGAGACCCTCATCCCAGATATCGTCCAGTAGAGATACAGCGAGGACCGTCTTCCTCTTGGTCTCGCGCCGTTGATAAAGGAAACCTTCCTTCTTCTCTTCCGGGCAGAGCTGGAAAAGCTTGTATGCCCTGGCGATCATGGCATGAAACGATCCAATCTCGTCGGGCGGGGAAGCCCTGGGAGGAGGTGATGATGGGATATCCTCAAAGTAAACCTTGTCGTCTGTGCCCGTTGCGGCCGTGTCAGTGCCCGTATCATCCCCACTGGTCGTGGATGGGGAGGAGGGCTGAGCAGGGCACGATGGTTGAAAAGGAGGTGGAGGATGAATCCTTCTTCTCTTAGGCGGAGGGCTCCCATAAGGGCCTGGCTCCGGGTCCCCCGTCGGGAGAGGTTCCTCCGTTGGTGCTAACGGCAATCTCGTCCTTATCTCCGAGCATAAGGACTGTATAGCCAACAAAATGGCCGCCGAGTTGTCTTGTGGCACTGGTTGAGGGGTGTCTGACGGGCGGTCAGGAGCCCCGTCGGCACCCTCGACGTTCTTGTCGTCTCCTACGTCGGGGTCCCTCCCGACGGGCTGGTCTTCTTCCACGCCAACGCCGTGGCTTAAGACTTCGATCAGCTCCTCCTCAGAGGTTGAGGCAGAATCCACGACGACCTCCTGCCCCCCCTTTTTCTTCTCCGTCGGAGGTTTCACGGGGGTCCTGTCGATGGGCATGAAAGAGGACTCCCTCCGCGGTGGCAGGGAGACTCTGGGCCCCGAGGTCGCCACCACTGGTGTAGCCTCCACAGGCTGAGCCAGGGCCGCTGCGACTGTCTCGATAGAGGCCTTGGCCGGATGGATTAAGGCTTTCACCACCTTAGGTGTGCTCACCGCCTTCTCCTTGGGGGGAGGGTCACCGCCTCGCTCCCCCTCCGATGGGGCCTTCGAGCTCGACCGGGGTCTCTCCAGGAGCTTCGCCGGGTGCTCGGCCTTCCTCTTACCCGAGCCAGAGCGTTGGCTCGTGGTTGATGGCGCCGGGGAGGATGTGCCCTGCCTGGCGCCCATAGAGCCCGACCGTTTGGCGCTCCCAGTGCCAGCGGACTCGCGGTGCTTGGCCTTCTGTTGTTCCCCCGTCGCCGGGGCGCCCTCAAAGGTCTTAGAAGACCGCTCGGACTTCTTCTTCTCGCCCGACGGGCTCTTCCCTTCCAGCCAGTTGGCGAGACGCAGATGGTGGTCCTTCATGGTCCGCTCCGACATATTGCCGCAAAACGCACAGTCCTTCTCCACGTGCGTTTGTCCTCATGCAGGCAGTAGAGGCAAAGGGAGTGTTCATCCTCCTTAAAGACATTCTGAAGCTGGCATCCAGGGCAGACCCTGAACAGCTTTCCGGGCATCGAGCTTCCCTTCTCCTGGGCCATGATCGAGATGGGCCTGAGAAACTTCTGGAGTCCTCCAAAAGCGTGGCTCGATGAAATCTTCACCCTTGAGGGGCGTAGAAGAATCCGACACGGGTCCCCGTTGATCGGATAAAGAAACGGTGGAGCTTGAGTCTCTTTTGACCGAAAAAGAGAACATTTTCCTAAGAAAAAGAGCGAAAAAAGCACTAAAGCTCGAGAGCAATAGCACGAGGATCCCAACACTTGAACGTGCGGTAAAAATCTGAAGATGGCTGCCAGAGACGGGGCTTGGGGAGATGGCAGTCATTGGCTGTGGTCAGTATGATGCAGAGATCAGTGATTGGTTACTACTACGAAAGACAGATCAGAAACAAAACTGATACTGATTTTTCTTTACCGAGGATTCCCAGCCTGACGACGGGGAATATTCATGAGCATGTGAATCCATGCCAGACCCCATGCTGGAGAAGATTGCGTAGTAGCATAATTACAGCACCTACTTTCAGTGTTAGCTGATGTTGAGGCATTCATCCTACAGCAGTTCACTCTTTAGCGACAAACGTTAAACCGGTAATTAACTGTTCATTGACACTGTAACCGCCGTGCCCTGTGTGAAGAGAAGTGTGTGAAGAGAAGTGGGGGTGGAAAGAAGTAACTTGAAATTATTCTCAATGTATTCCAAATGTTTGCGATGGTGAAAGGTGAAGGTGACTGAATAGAACCATTCTCATTCCGTTTGTCAAAATAATAGCTGTTGTTGAATTGGAAGGGCACACAGAGGTGCACTTTGCCATTTGGACAGCAGAGGGCAACTTAACACTGAGAAATTGCATCAGCTGAGTACGGAAACATACCTAAGCGTTTTATATACTTATATACATAGATAGATAATCATACTGAACACTATGGTAAAAAGTTTGTTTTCTAAGCAGGAAAATGGGTTTCCATAGCACTTCCTGGTTGTTGGTTCTCTTGCTTCCTGGTGCACGCTAATGCCGCTCAGGGTCTGAAGTTGAGGTTTCCAAATTCTCTGGCCCCTGGTGCAACGCTGCCAGATTCCATTTTCTTGAGTCACGTGACTTAAAAAGGTACGCTCGGTCTTTGGTGTGAATCTCGTCTACCACTGGTGTCTTCTTGTGTGGTTGAATGTAAAACCTCATTAATTCGGACAACCATGAATGTCTTGCCTATGGCCACCGTTGACACATCTTGTAAAGGATAATTAGTGCGGCAGAAAAGTGCAAGTAAACATCTAACCAATCATGCATTGCTCCCAACCATGTGGTTATCTCCTGATATACTGGCATATGTGGTTCATCAATGAGAAAATAGAGCCTCCAGTAAGAAAATGGCAGCACTAATGAAGCTCCCCTCATACAGCTCTGGAAAATTAGCATTTACATACATGTATTGTCTTTTATTCTCCTGGGACATTTTCTGCAAGAAGGAACATTTCACTTAAAATACAATGCGCCAGAGTATTTGGGTTCTTGAGGTGGCTGACTTGACCGAGGTGTCCCCTATTTCACTATAGCACATAGCGGCTGCGTTGTTGATCTCCATCCAAACCTGAACAATTATTATCAGCATGAAGAATTTGAGCAGCTGTTTCACAGGGCTCAGCCCCAACAACTTTAGGTGTGGCTAGGTTTCCACCACTTAGCCTGCATCATGTTTTCCCAATGTTTCCAGTCCATTACACGTGCATGACAGCCATTCCTTGTGTAGCTGGACCCCTAAATCTCCTCTTGGATTACACTGGTTTGGTTCCACCACCTGACCCCTTTTGTGAGAAGCACTGGATGTTCCCAATCTTCCAATGGCTGTGCCCAAAGATCGTGACCCATTCCTGTAGTGAATGAATAATCAGAAGTGACTGAGCCCTGGCGGCATCGATAAAGCCTTCCTGACCAGCAACAGAGTCCACCTTTCCCATCAAAATGCTGCTGACTGAAACAAGGGCACAGACCTCAGAAAGGCCTTTATTCGCCCCTGTGACAGGTGCGTGGTGCTGGTGCTTTCGATGCCCCATTCTCAGACATGGGTTCGATTTTTGGATGTTAAAAGCCACGTGGCATTGGTCTCTGCTCCCTCCATTCTCCCCAATGTGCTGCCTCCATATCAGTAGACATGGGTCCCCTCCTGCTAGACGTTACCCTAACCACAGACTAGCATTAAACTCAAGCTAGCATTATGTCAATTAGCAGACTGATGCAGGTTTTCTACCGAAGAGTAACCCTGTTAGCCAGTAGTATCACTGACCTACCATGAAATAAAAGTATTGCATGCGACTTCATATGGGGAGAAGTGCCCTTTGAATATATATCGCCATGAACTGCTGGAGCTTGGAGATCAGGTCCTGTAAAAATACCATTAAAAAAACTGCAGACTTCTGATGAAACATTTTAATACACTTCTGCCTAATTCGGGCCAAGGCATTGCATTTACATCCCCTTGTGGCATTGGCGCTCCAAGACGAGTACCTGAGAGGAGTCCTGGAATTTAAAAAAGCAGATGGGCCAATTAAAGGGGAAACAGTTGGGGTCTTAAGAAGGCCACACAATTAAGTCTGGAACGTCTTCAATGGGTAAAGGAAGAACATTCCAGAGTTTGGTGGCCTAATGGCCGAACCTCCTGCCCCCAGTTCAGGATAAACCATAGTGGAGAGTTTTCAGGACCTTGACATTGGAGACATGCGCCACCAAATGACGGAATTGCCAATGTAGTCTTTGTAACAAACCATAGGCTTTGAACAATTGATTGCTTTGTGGGCCAAGCATAGGGCTCAATGCTGAATTCTAGATTGCAGCGGCAACTAGTGCAAATGATGACGAGTGGGGAACATGGCCACAAGGGCCCACCATACACACTGAATGTATTGCCAGGTTCCGTAAACTAAGCAATATCTGAATAGCAAGAGAAGAGCGCCCCCAATAGATTTCATTACAAAGAGTCAGGTCTATATGACACCAGGGCATCTACCAGGGCTATCTGGGTGCAGATGTGAAAGTCTAGATGTGGCTTTAAAAGAGACCAATACTGAAAGATGGAGTAGCACAATTTTCTGTTGGTTTTTCACATAAGTTGAGCTGGGACAGGGGCTGATGCAAGGGGGCAGAACTCTTCTGACAGCAATCAAAGGAAAAGATGACAAACTAAATACTGGAAAAACTGAGATTCCTTTGACCGGTTTAGAATCGGCATGTGGTCCACGTAGGTGTAGAAATGCAACACAAAAGCCTGAACCAAGTAGCCCAGGGCTTGGTGAGGGACAGGAGGGGGACACAGAAGTTGGACAGCAGCAGTGATATAAAATAAATAAATAAATAAAATAAACAAATACAAAGCCAAACTTTGAGGGACATTTGGCAAAGTCGCCTGCCTGGCTCTGTGGATGTTCAGGAGAGCGACAACCCTGGGGCCAGCAGCCTCTCTGAACCAGTGGATGATGAGCCCCGGGGGCTGTCTGAGGGGCGGTTGGGGGGTGAATCTCCCAGGGTGCTCTCCCAATACCCGTCAAACCCAAAGTTACAACAAAGGCAGGCTTTCCCCTGAACAATGGTAGTGCAGATAATGTTACTGTTGCCAACTAAGTCTGCATATCAAAAGGGGTTGTGCCCCGAGAATGGTAGAACCAAAGCCGAACCCAACAGACACCATAGTTTCAGTCCACACCTTTCCTAACATGGGGAGCGAAACACAGCAAGCCACTGGAGAAACGAATATCATGCTCCCTGCTCGCATATGGTCTACAATGACTCTGAGGGAATCGCTAGATACGCCATTATGTTTCCAAAACTGTCCTTGATTCACCTTCTCCTCTGCACCCTTTTTTCTCCAACTCATAAAACCTCACAGCCCTGGCTCTCTCCAGATCTGATCTCCCTTTGCCGTAGTCAGTGTAAAGCCGGCAGGCAATAGAAATATTTTCGCTCACCCCCTCCCCCCCGCCTTCATCTTGCTGCACTCTCTAGGTTGCACTCTTCTTTTAACTCTGCTTTACTTATTTCAAACAAAATACTATTTCTCAGAACTCACACTCATCTCATCATCCTTGTCGCCTCCATCAGCTCCTATATTCTTTCTCCTAAAGCTCCTGATCCATCTTCTTTCTCGCCACTCTTCTTTCTGACTTTGCAAACTACTTTACATCTAAAGTAGCAAACCTCTGCTTAGTTTTCACTCCTTCCGCTACTCCTTCCCCCTCTCCTGTTCCATCGCTACATTCTATATCATCATTCTCTCCCCTTGCGGACTCCGATACTTCTGACCTCTTAGTTCGTGCTCACCCCACTGCTGCTCCATCTGATCCTCTCCCCTCTTCTCTTATCCCACAAGTATATCCTTATCTTCTTCCTTGGTTTTCCATGATTTAACCTAATCAGAAATGTCAAAAGGAGACAAAAACGAAAGTAATTTGAACGAAAATGACAGTTTTTTTCTCCCCTGGACATTTCTGGTAACCCACACCCTCCCATCCCCTTAGTTACCTTTTGGCGGCACACTTCGCTGTGAGCCGCCGACTCCTCCATCCCTCTGTGACCCTGGTCCCCTTCACTTACGTGCATGGGAATCGGAGCGGAAGGGTCCTTTTATTTATTTTTTTTAAAAAGTTTTACTGAGCTGATGCCATCGTAATGAACAAGGGTGCGGGGGCACCTCCGCTCCTCTAGTTCACTACCATGGTACCCAGTGGTAGATGTGTTCAAAATGTTCATACAGCTGAAATTCAAACAAATCTACCATTCGTTTCTTTTCCAATTTATTATACGGATTCCTTCTTCCTTACCTCTCAATTAACCCCTCTTTTGTATATTCTTGCTTTCTCTCTACCTTTAAGCATGCACTTATTCTTCCTATCTTGAAAATACCTTCTCTTGACTCATCTATTCCTGGTTATTCCTGCCCCATTTCTCTTCTCCCTTTCGAAAATTCTTGAACGGGCTGACTATACCCAGGTAACCAGTTATCTGAATCTCCATTCTCTCCTCCCACCTCTTCAGTCTGGTTTTCGTCCATCCCATTCTACAGAGACCATTATTCTACATGTCTCAAATCCTCTCCTCATAGCCTGCCACTCCGAACGTTCCTCTATTCTTAATCTTCGACTTCTTTGCAGCGCTTAAAACTATGGATCACTCTTCTTATTTCCTCCCTTTCCCCCTTGGGTATCTCAGGGTCTGCTCTTAAGTGGTTCAGTTGTTATCGCTCTCTAACATCCTATTCCGTAACCTGGGCTGGTCACTCTTCTCCCTCCCTCTTCTATATGGTGTCCCTCAAGGCTCGGTACTCAGGCCTCTTTCCTCTCTTTTCACTGCTCCTCTTTCTACCCTCATCTCCTCCCTTCATCTTTCTTTTCTGTACGTTTTTGGCACCCAGATCTTTCATTTTTTCCTTTGATTCTGCTCTCCACCCTACTGTTTCAAACTGTCTTCCTGCCGTTCAAAACTGGATGTCCTCATTTTCTACATCTTAATCCTTCTAAAACTGAGGATCTGTTCTTTCTTGCCTCTTCTATTTCTCCTCCCCTTCGCCCCCTCTCACTCCTTCCCCCTCCCCCATCTTCTCACACACTGTGCGCAACTTGGGCATTTATCTTTGATCCTTCTCTCTTTTACACTTCATGTTTCTTCTGTTACACGCTTTTTTCACTATGCACTTTTTAACATTCTTCGTGCTCGCCCCTAGCTTTCTTTTCATGCTACAAAACTTCTTTTCTCTCTTGTTTCTTTCCCATATTGACTATTGTTCATCTTTATTGCTTGGTCTTCTTGCTTCCCACCTTCTTCCTCTTAGTTCATTTATAATTCCTCCATTCGTCTCCTTTTTTCTTAACGCACTCAATCGTCCAGTACACCCTCTCTACTTTTGATTTCATTACCCCCTTTCGAATCTCGTCTTCTTTACCACCTTCTCTTGATTGCTTTCAAATGTACTCATGGTCTGGCGCCCCTGCTTTACTGTCTTTCCATGTCCCTTCACGCCCCTTATGACCTTAGAATGCATTTCTTCTACTGTTGCTAAAGCTCCCTGTGCTTCTTCTCGTTTCCGCTCTTTTACCCTTTTGGCCCCCAAACACTGGAACTCTCTTCCTCTTTCACTTTCTTCCGTCTCATCTCTGTATTTTTCAATCAAACCCCAAAATCTATCTCCTATCTTCTTTTGTCTCTTAAACTCCCTGGCTCCTTGTGCTAATGTTAATATTTTACCATGATGAATTCTACTGCTTTTGATCATTTCTTATTGTTCAGCGCCTTCGTCGAAAGGCGCTCTATAAATTCAATAAAATGAAAATGAAATAAAACAGGCCGAAATCCCCACCACCATCAGCCCAGAACAGGCAGATTTGGGGCGGATTAGCAGAACACAGTGCAGATTCACAAGGACCAAGAGGCCAGCTATAAGCTTTGTTCCGTCCCCTGAACACAAACCACCCCCAGCTGCCTTCAAAGAAGCAAACCGATCACAACATAATTGTGTGTCACAAGTGCAGACCCTCAAAGGAAAGCCCACCCAGAGGCAGGTGGGAAGAAATTGTAAAAGCCATGCAGCCCAGTCTGTAGCTCGGTCAGGAGCAGGAGGAGCACGTTTGGTGAAGGTTGGAAGCTGAAGGCGGTGGAAGACAAAGAGGCTACTGCAGAGGAGGAGACTGGAGAGGTGTAGTGTAGAGCTTGAGAAGGTGTTGCAAGCTGGCAGAATGAGGAAGGTTGTGATATATTAAAGGAGATGACAACTACGTGAGCGAAATAGAAGGACGTGGTATCAGGAGTGGAGAAGAGGCGGTTACGTGAGTAGTGGAAAGGAGGGAGGTTACACATCGGGCTCCCATGATTAATGTTGTCAAGTATTCCTTGCAAACCAATGGATGTGCAAAGTAACACAATGGAGAGGATAAAACAAGCGATTATTTTTCTTTTTCAAGTTGTTTAAAGGACTATAGGCATGTTTAACACATCAGCAGAAGGAGAAGCTATTTATTTTCCAGGTTAAAATGGATCTTTGCAGGAACCCAGCTCCTATTTTCCCATTACAAGAATTAAGGCACTACAATTTAATTTCAATAAATGTGGAAATGCACCAGTTGCAACTTATTTTTTTGCACACAGCCAATATAAATGTGGGTGAATACAAATAAAATGACTAACACATATCAATAAATATAGACACCATTTCTGAAAAGAAAATGTCATAAAACCAGGCGCATTAGTCATAACAGTGGAGCAGAGACTGGATTTAAGGAAGAAGTGGGTTAACGCAAGTAACAGAGCAGGAGAAGGTGGCACAAAACCATGTACTATTAACATAAAAGTTGGGGGATAAGGAGGTGATGGGAATCAAGGTCGCGGTAAGGAATGCAGCAAAAAGTTGGCGCTGCAGGTGACCAGAAGGACGAGGATTACAGAGGAGGAAATAACAAAAAAAGGAAGACCAGAAGTAGAGTGACAACAAAAGGTGAAAGGGTCTAGATGGAGGAGGTAAAGTCCACAGGCAAAGTGAGAACCTCAGAGTGACAGAGGCAGCTGTGGCCACAAAAGAGAAGAAACAAAAGATGTGAGGAGGGGGCAGAGGCCTAAGAGTAAGGGAAAGAGTGAGGAGAATCAGGGCCTACCCATCAGAATGGACAGGTTTCCGACGGGGCAGGTCGGAGGAGGAGCAAGTCTGGGTCAGGGTAGAGCATGATTAGTTCAGAGAGGAGCAGTGGAAGAAATCTAGGGTACGGTCACCCTGCCCAAGGGACACCACTCTAGCTCTCCATGCCTGGTGTGACCAACAACCAGCCATCTCATAATGTTTGGTAACCGCAGAAAGAATGTACCTAGAACGGACTAAAGAACCCTGCCAGTCGGTAATGCCAGGGAAGGGGGGTGGGTGAGCAGCATAACCTCCCTGGAACTCTGAAGACTGGGACTTTGGCACCAGGGGCTGAGGGGCCTGGCAACTGGACCCAGCAAGAAAGACTTACACTGAGAAGATCATCCTTTTCTTTTGTACAGAGGAGCTACAAGTTATCTCTGTTCGCCCCAGTATATTGGACCCTTAATAAACAGGTCTGGTTGTCCCTACAGAAACCTCACATCAAACAGACCTGAGGAGAGCCATATGGAGCCAAGGCAACACTCTAGACTCGGCCCATGAAGGAGTCATCAAGCCAATAGAGAACTGCAGGAAAGCCACTTCCTGATTCTTTCCGGTGGAAGAGCAGTGTCTGAGTGAGCCCTTCTTGAATAATGCATTTACTCCCCCTGTAGTGTTCTCTGTATGCAGGGGCTATTCCCCAATCATGTAGGTACAGATCTTGTAGACTGGTCTAAATGGATACCACAGCCTATTGCCACTGTGTCGAGGCAGCCACAGGGATCCTTTGTTTCTATATCTATAAAAAGGTTAAGGCAGCTTCAATGTCCCTGATCAAGCAATCTCCGACAAAATAGGAGAGCAGAAATAGAAGTCTACGATGGTGGGGACTTGTGTTGCCAGTATACCTCTTGGCGGGGGTGAGATTATAGACGCCCTTCAGTCCACATCCACTAGCAATCTTTTTCCTATTTTAAAATCAATTTTTGAGGATGGCAGAGTTGTGCCAGTAAACAGATGTATTAACCCCACCCACCTCCCCGGCTTCCCACAATGCAAGCCAACGTTTGCTATGCCTAAGCCTAATGGCTTCTCCTTTGATAGCGGTTCTACCATCTGACTGCAGTAGGTCAGTCACCAGGATGTCACTGTCTGGGTATGAATATGAAGAAACAAGACGGTTTGGTGCCAAACCTCCCTGCCAGTGCACAATGGTAACAGGTAATGGGATCAATGTTTACCAAATAATGGCCTTCCAAGATGGACCAAAGGTTCTCAACCTCTGCTCCACATTTCCAGTTGGCAGCAGGTCCCTTTGCTATGCTGACAGTCTAGCCCAACCTATATTGGAACACCGCTCTGGTGTGTTGCAGTTCTGCATGCCTTTCTAACTAGTACCTCTGTGCCGCCATATGGCAGGGCCATCTCATTGTGTTCGGGGGAAGTGTAGTAAACACAGAGTGAAATCACGGTATCCCCTCTAGTATGATGTATCGGTGAGAATGTAGAAGTGAACATCAGATCAGATCCTGCCTTGCACTATTGGCCAACCAGAGTACCTACTCACTGCTCATGATGTTGGGTACTAAGGAAGGAATGTCATCTCTCTCAAGACACTCCAATTTTGAAGGTCAGAAAGTAATCTTACCCACCTTTAGGCAAAAAGTGACCACTTTTCTGCTTCGACCATCCAAAACATTCACCCATTGCGATCCATTTCAACTGTATGTTCAAGGTGGACCTATGTTTCGGTGGCAGAGGGTCCCAATTATAACGTTCAAGCGTTGAGAACTATAGGATTTTCAGGCACCCCGAGTCTAGCAGCACTGGGGAGAAGGGCTATGGTACTCACCCCTGCTGCGATCGCAGCTCCATCTCCGTGGCTGCCAATCACTCTGATGAGGGAGGTGATGAGGAAGCAAAGAGCTGCAATCGCTGCACGGATAAGGTCCTATGGGAGGAAGCGAAGGAGACGGTCAGCAGATAGGTACAGGTCTGAGTCAAAGAGGCAAGCCATGCCTTTGGTACTCACAGAGAACGGCCAGATCGGTCACAGAGCCTCTTGCTGCAAACACCAGTGTGACGCATCTGATACAGTGCCAGTGAGCATGTCCCCAGACACAAGAAGTCTAGGCATTCCAGGTCCATCACAAACTTCAATAGTTCACATTTCAGCTATTCCCCCTCAGTCATCATAGCTGCATCATATGCTAACAGTTCATACCCAGACCAGTCTCTTCACCCAGATTGGCCAGGCTGACACTTGTTCTGTAGTTCACAACCGAGGCAGTGCCCTAACACACATTATACACAACGGCCAGCTCCTCAGAGTGCAATGCAGACACCGATTGCCTGCCAATCCTCCAGGTCAGCAGTCCACGAAGCGAGAAGCCGTCTTTGGCCACCATGTAGACACGTGTAGTGAAAGCGATACAAAATAAAACACTATTAACAAACCCATACCTTCCTGTCCACAGTACAAACCGTCATACTAACCTCGCCCCTCCATAGAGGGGCACAGTTCTCTTTGTCTACTCAGACCCACTCACACTCAGGGCTGCAGCACGCACAGCAAAGGACAGAATGTTTCAGCACATTGTCCACATTCTAAATTTACCATGTACCCTGTTCAAAGAACTCATTCTTTTCATGCCTACAAGGCACCAACCTAAACAGACCCATCATATAGGGCATCCAACCGTGCCATTCAAAGGACCATTGGGTAAGCAGGAGCCACCCTCGAGGTAACCAAACACTGGAAAGAAAACAAGAGTGCAGACTTTACAACAGAATTCCCATCACCCACCAAACGTTCAGAAAGACGTAAAGATTGACCTCTTCAAACTCAACCTCCTATTGAAGCGCTTCTCTCCTAAGGAACAAGTTACTTACCTGTAACTGTTGTTCTCCAGCATGGGTCTGGCATGGATTCACATGCTTATGAATATGCCCTGTCGTCAGGCTGGGAATCCTCGGTAAAGAACAAATCAGTTTCATTTCTGAATTGTCTTTCTCCTAATAACCAATCACTGGTATCTGGGTAATACTGCCCCCAGCCAATGACTGCCCTCTACCTACGCCCCTCCCCTGGCAGCTATCTTCAGATTTGGTAGCACGTAAAGTGACAGTAGGACCAAGAGAAGAGCCGCAGAGGGGTAGGAGGAAGGGTCCGCATGTGTATTCATGCCAGACCCGTGCTGGAGAACAACAGTTACAGGTAAGTAACTTGTTCCTTCTCCAGCACGGGGTCTGGCATGGATTCACATGCTCATGAATACAAGAATACGCAGTACACACATGCACAACCACGGGAGGTGGTAAGGCTCAACATTAAGCAATTACATCAACTCAACATTAAGCAATTACATCAACTCAACATTAAGCATCTCTTACCCCTTCACCAGGCCCACCTTCAGGCGAACAGGTTGCGAAGCACTGCCTGGCTGACTCTGGACTCCTCCCTGGAATCCCGGTCGACGCAGTAGAATTTCGTGAAGGTGTGCGTCGACCTCCACGTAGCAGCCCTGCAGATGTCCAGCAGGGGCACACCAGATAGGAACGCTGTGGTAGCAGCGATCGCTCTGGTCGAATGGGCTCTCAGGCGGCCCTGGCAACGGTCGGTTTGCCAGCCGGTGACAGTGCATGATGCAGCCAGAGAGCCATCTGGAAATGGAAGCCTTCGAGAGGGCCTTCCCTTGGTTGACAGGTCCAAAGTTCACCAACAGCTGTGATGTCTTCCGAAAACTCTTCGTACGGTCCACGTAGAACTTCAGCGCTCTAGCCACATCCAGCGAGTGCAAAGTCCTCTCGGCCGGCCGCGAAGGCGACGGGAAGCAAACAGGTAACACCAAAGGCTCGTTGAGATGGAAGTCCGATGGCACCTTGGGCATGAAGGAGGGGTGCGTCCTCAGCACCACCCTCGTCTTGTGTAAAGTCAGGTATGGAGGCTTGCAGGAGAGGGCCTGGATCTCTCCCACTCCTCATGCGGAGGTGATGGCCACAAGAAACGCTTTTTTCCACGACAGGAACTTCAACGGTGCCGAATGCAGAGGCTCGAATAGCGGCCCCATGAGCCTGGTCAGCACCACGTTGAGCTCCCATGCCGGGGCCGGAGCCTTCACCGGCGGGAACGATCGGAACAGACCCTTCATGAACTCCTTCACCAGGCGATGGGGCCACAGGGATGAGCGCCTCAGAGTTCTGGTGTAGCGGGAAGATAGCCGCCAGATGGATCTTGATGGAGGCATGGGCCAGCGATAGCAAGTACGGCAGCACTTGAGGGGCTGTAATCCACAGAGGGCTAATCTTCTGTGCCCGTCACCAGACAGAAAACCTCTTCCATTGATGTCCATAGCACTTGAGAGTTGAGGACGCCCTAGCCTTTGCAAGCACCTCCTTGCAGTCTGCCGGGATATTGTACCCTCCAAACTCTAGTGCTGCAGGAGCCAGGCCTTCAAGTTCAGCAACCCCGGGTCATGGTGGAGGATGGTGCCTCCTTCTCTGGCGAGGAGATCCGCTTCCATCGGCAGTTTGACTGGGGGGAGACGCTGACATGTCCAGAAGGTCCGGGAACCAGATCTGTTTCGGCCACGCCGGTGCGACAAGGATCATCCTGCAACGGGACCGTCTGAGTTGGTTGATGAGTCGCAGCAGCAATGGCAACGGTGGGAACGCATACAGGAACAGGCCGTCCCAGGGGAATGAGAAGGCATCGCCCATGTTCTCTGGCTGGGGAAACCTGCTGGCGAACCTCCGGCACTTGATGTTCGTCGCCCTCGTGAACAGGTCAATCTGGGGCTTGCCCCATCGTTGGAATAGCAGATCCACTTGATCCTCGCGCAGTTCCCACTTGTGGCACGAGCGCAGCTCCCTGCTGTGTGAGTCGGCGATGGTGTTCTTTATTCCTGCCAGATGGAAGGGTACCAGAAACATCCCTTGGGCGACGGCCCAGTGCCACAGATCCTGGGCTTCCCTGGATAGGGCTGGGGATCTGGTGCCTCCCTGCTGCCGGATGTAGAACATCGTGGTGGTGTTGTCGGTGAAAATCCTTACCACCTTGCCCTTGAGGGACGGGAGGAAAGACCTGAGGGCCCAGAACGCGGCTCGGAGCTTCAGGACATTGATGTGTAGTGACCTCTCCTCTGGGAGCCAAAGGCCTCTTGTGTGGAGATCTCTGGTGTGCGCTCGGCATCCCTCCAGGGAGGCGTCCGTAGTCACTGTCTCCTGATGTGCCGGGGTCTGGAAGTCCATACCCGCCGCCAGATGCGCACGGGTGCCCCACCACTGGATCGCTTGGCGGAAGGTCTTGTTGAGCGGGATCCTGTATTCGAAGCTGCCCGCCGCTTGCATCCAACGGGCGTCGAGGAACTCTTGTAGTGGACGCATCCGCAGCCTGCACAGGCGCATGAGGTAGATGCACGAGGACATCATGCCGAGAAGGGACTTGATGGACCTCACCCTGGCCACGTCCATGGTCAACAGCCGTTGTACCTTGCCCAGGATGGCCTTCGTCCTTTCCTCCGACGCAGAGGCCAATCGCGCCACTATGTCGAGCCTGGCTCCCAGGAACAGGGCGACTTGCGACGGTACCAAGTGGGATTTTGCGAAGGCGATCGAAAATCCCAGATCTGTGAGCAGCTGGATGGTCTTCACTGTGTGCCCGACGGCGAGTTCTCTTGTCTTTGCTCAGATGAGCCAGTCGTCCAGGTAGGGGTAGACGTGGATCCCCTGCAGGCGCCGCCGCGCTGCCACTGGTGCTAGGCACTTGGTGAATACCCTGGGCGCCGACTTCAATCCGAAGGGAAGGGCCTTGAACTGGTAGTGTCGCCCTTGGACTACGAATCTGAGGAACTTTCAATGTCCTTTTAGAATGGGGATGGGAAAGTAGGCATCCTCCAAGTTCAGTGACGATAGGAAGTCGCCTTCCTCAAGCTGTCCCAGCACGTGCTGGAGGGTGACCATCTGGAACTTCTGGGACTTGATGTACTTGTTTAAAAGACGAAGGTCCAGGATGGGTCGCCAGCCGCCGGTCTTCTTTCTTACGAGGAAGTATCGCGAGTACACTCAGGTGCCCCGGAGCCTCTTTGGGACGAACTCAATGACTCCTTTCTTCAGCATCGCCCTTACTTCCAGCAGCAGTTGAGGGATGTGGTTTTCCTTCCTGGCCACGGGTGGAATGCGGGGGCACTTCTTCAGAAACTCGAGTGTTCCGGCGGGCCAGGGCATCCAGCACCCATCGGTCGGTGGAGATGGACTCACACACGCTGACGAACTTCGCCAGCCAGCCTCCCACCGGGGTGCTCAGATGGGGGCCCGACGCTATGGCCGGTTCAGTCCTGCTTGGCAGCAGCCTTGCCACCTTGGCCTCCTTGGCGACAATGACGAGATCCTCCCGACTTGCTGTGTCCTCTGTAGGCCTCCTGCGACGAGGAGCGGGCCGCCTGGCGGTAGGTCGAGGAGCCGCCGCCGAATCCTTTAGAGGCACCTTGCTTTCCTCCGGAGTTCCGAAAGGGCGGCCGTCATTGCTGCAACACTCCCAAGGCCCGAGCCGTCTCCGTGTCGGCCTTGATGGCCTGCAGTGACTCGTCCACTGTCTTTCCAAACAGGTTGTTCCCATCGAAAGGCAGGTCCAGAACTCTGGTCTGCACATCTTGGCGGAAATCGGTTGCCTTGAGCCAACCACGCCGGCGAAGGCAAACACTGTTGCCCATCTGGCGAAAACCAGTGTCAGCAATGTCCGTGGCTATCATTATGGCGTGGTTCGACACCACCTCGCCTTCCTGTAGGATCTCCAGGGCCTCAGCCCTCTTGTCATCCGGGAGGAAGTCCAGCAGGGGAGCGATCTTAAACCACAGCTCCCCGTCATAGCGGGCCACAATTGCGAGAGCGTTGGCCGCTTTAATAGTCGTTGCCGCTGACGAGATGTCCCGCCGTCCCACGGCGTCCAGTTTCTTCCCCTTGCCGTCCGGCGGGGAGGTCGAAGTTGAAGCCTTCGCCCCGGCCGCTTTCTTCTTGGCGGCCGCAGAGACGACCGAATCCGGGGTCGGCTGCGCCCTCAGGCACATGGGGGTGGAATCCGGGACCAGGTACTTCTTCTCGTACCGGTCTCTCTTGGCAGGAGTCGTGGACGGGTTCTTCAGGCGCAACAGCCCCTCGTCCCAGATGTCATCAAGTAATGGAACTGAGAGGACCGTCTTCCTCTTGGCCTCACGCCGTTGATAGAGGAAACCGTCCTTCTGTTCCTCAGGGCAGAGCTGGAAGAGCACGGATGCCCTGGCGATCATGGGGTGGAAGGAGCCAATTTCATCGGGCGGGGAGACCCGAGGAGGTGGTGATGGGACTCCCATCCCATCGTAACCACCGTCGTCAACCGTCCCCGTCGTGGGCGTCTCTGTTCACGTGTCATCCCTTGGATCAGGGGAAGGGGATGAGGGCTGCGAAAGCCGTGAAGGCTGGAAGGGCGGGGGAGATGAATCCTCCTCCGCTTGCTTGGAGGGCTTCCCAACGGTCCAGGCTCCGCTGGCTTGTCCGTTGGGGGTATGGGCAACCTTGTCCTTATCTTCGTACACAAGGCCTGGATCGCCATCAAGATTGCTCCCGAGTTGTCCTGTGGCCCAGGTACCGGCTGCGACAGTTGGGGAGTGGAATCCTCCGCCTCCACGGGCTCCTCGTCGGCACCACCATCACTTTCTTCATCCGCCTCCAGTGGGACCGGACCTCCTCTAACTTCTTATTCAGGATCTTCGCGACCCCAGCCAGATCCTCCTCAGAGGCTGTATCTGTGTCCGTGATGGCCACCGCCCCCCCCCCTCTTTTCCACAGGGGTATTATCAATGGGTTGAAAAGAGGATTCCCTCTGCGGTGGCAGGGAAACTCTGGGCCCCGAGGTCGCCTCCACTGGGGTAGCCTCCACAGGCTTCGCAAGGGATGCCACGACTCCCTCGATAGAGGCCTTAGCCGGGTGAATCAGGGCCTTCACGACTTTGGACGCACTTGAGGCCTTCACCTTGGGGGGAGGGTCACCGCCTCGCTCCCCCTCGGCTGTCTCCATCGGGATCGACCGGGACTTCTCCCAAAGCTTACCCGGGTTCTCCGATTTCCTCTTCCCCGAGCCAGAGCGTTGGCTCGTGGTTTATAGCGTCGGTGAAAGTGCGCCCTGCCTGGCAACCGAGGAGCCTGACCGATCGGCGCTCCCGGTGCCCGCGGACTCTCAGTGCTTTGCCTTTTGTTGGGCCCCCGTCGCCGGAGCGCCCTCAATGGTCTTAGAAGACCGCTCGGACCTCTTCTTCTCACCTATCGCTGGGCTCTTCCCTTCCAGCCAGTTGGTGAGGCGGATATGCCGATCCTTGGTAGTCCGTTCCGACATGATGTTGCAAAACGCACAGTCCTTCTCCACGTGCGTTTTGACTTCGTGAAGGCAGTAGAAGCATTTGGGATGCTCATCCTCCTTGAAGACATTCTGCAATCCGCATCCAGGGCAGCTCCTGAACAGCTTGGATCCGCGCGTCATGTTTCTTTTGTCCTGGGCCATGTGAACGTGGGGTAGGACTCAAGGATCTTCCGGAATCCTCCAAGAAGTGAAACTCGACGAAAACTTCACCCTTGAGGGGCGTAGAAAATTCCGAAACGGGTCCCCCTTTGATCGGAAGTAGCAACGGTGGAGCTTGAGGCTCGATTGACCGAACAAATGAGATTAAACTGTTTGAAAAATCGCAAAACGCAGTAAAAGCTCGAGAGCTAACACTTGAACGTGCAGTAAAAATCTGAAGATGGCTGCCAGAGGAGGGGCTTAGGTAGAGGGCAGTCATTGGCTGGGGGCAGTATGACCCAGAGACCAGTGATTGGAGACCAGGAGAAAGACAGTTCAGAAACGAAACTGAAACTGATTTTTTCTTTACCGAGGATTCCCAGCCTGACGACAGGGAATATTCATGAGCATGTGAATCCATGCCAGATCCCATGCTGGAGAACCAGGATCCTACAACAGCAAGAAAGGTATACTCATCGGGATGACTCTGTAAACATTAGAATCGTTCAAATAATACAACCTGTAACCATCAAGAATGACCAACTGCTATAAGCTTCCTGTCATAAAGTGCTGGTTACACGCTGTACCCCATAACTGCAAAGACTGACCAGTTGCTGCCATCTTGAAATATCATCCCAGCTTAAACGTACTCTTGTTCTCTTGCATCCACTAACTCGCAGCAATGCATTACTGTGATGTTCTGCATCATATGCACTAGACAGTGCTCTAAAGTTAATTTCCGGTTCACTCACAAGCTAGTGCCTTTGGGTACACACTGCACACCAAGGAAGGTCCTCCCACAGACTCAAGAGTTGCCATTAAAGCCAGTCCACTCAGCTACTCACAGTGCATACCAATGCAAGTCCACTTGATACGTCCCTTAGGAGTGGGATAGGTCCCGTGGCCGAAGTACCAACATTTGGTATTTGGAACCTGGATGCCTGGGTTCTAATCCCTGCTTCGGCATTTGTCCAATTCTGGCCAAATCATTATTTCCCCTTGCCCAGATTTGTTTATATGTGAAATGCGATGAAAACATGTTTTTTTAAAAGAAAAACATTGGTAGAGTGTGCCATATGGTAGTGTTCTACCCCATCTCCATATCACATCCTTGTTGAGGTCAAATATACATTTGGGATATCCCCTGCTAAAACAAAGCTTGTCTGTTGTGTGCTCTTCTCCTTACCGCTAGCCCTACACAGAAACCCTGAGGCCCATTGCACCATTACACACCATGCCAACACTCACTGTTTGCACAAAGCCTGCACCTCTTGTACAGAGTTTACTTTCAGGCCGGGCTCCCCAGACCCTCACGTCACACCACAGTCAGTATCCCTCGATACGTCCCCGCCTGCACTTTGTCCAGGGCTCTCAGATGCTCAGTGCCTACTCCAGCCAAATAATGTTCCTCCCATATTCACGACTTACCCTCAGGGCAGACGTCGCACATACTCTCCTTACAACCAGCTCATGCTGCTTAGATGCTCACCATCTGCACTCAGACCACAGCCTTCAAATACTCACAGCTCACACCCAGCTATAGATACTCCGTGCGCGCCGAGGCTAATGTCATCCGATACTCACAGTCACGGGCCAATGGATGAAGGTTATACTCTTGTCCAGTTTGAGCATGAAGATGACGAAGAAGATGATGCACAAGATCATTTCCACAATCGGGAGGGTGGTGTAGCCCGCGTACCGTGAGGCGCCGTAGCAGATGAGGATGACTATACACAGGACCTGAGAGGGTAACACAGACAGAAGGAACGAGTGAATCAGGAGCACTCAAGGAGGGTGCAATGAGCAGGATAAAGCAATGTAGCAGGGTTAATAAGCCATGTGCTTCCAGGCACTGATGGAATCTTTGTATGACCCCCCCACCCCGCCCTACCCCACAGGCTCACACACACCCAAAAGTGCATCATGGATACAGGGGTGCACATACATCTGCGGTGCAACACACACAAGTGTGGGACCCCTTTAGAAGAATAGGTCCCCAGAACAAATGTATACATGAGGTCCTTCAGCACATTGAAGGCCCTAGACGACAACCACAGAGCTACAGATATTTAACAGGGGGTCAGCAGCAGTCCCTTAGGGTACCTCTTGCAATCTGCTGCTCTTTGGGCAACTCCTTTTTTAGCTTATGTTTCCGCTCAGAGAACCTTGTTGGTGCAACATTTCGTATCGGAGTCTATAAATTCATTCTTACAGAAGGTCAAAGATCTAATAAGTTCATATAATGTAACATGAGGCTGCGGAACGCACAGAGCAGATCCATGGCTTGCCGTGGAATAAGGGCACAGATGGAACAATTATTGGTACACGCCACACCGGTCAACTGCTGAAACCATGGACCAGATCCCAAAAGAGGACATGAGCCGTCGGGGCACTAGCTCCCCTTACTAGAGGTCAAGCTCTTATATTCATTTTTGATCTCTGGGGTTTGAGATCCAAACCTGGGATAAGAAGCACTTTTCACACAAAAACAGCACTGGTCGACAGTCGCCCAGAAAGGCGTGCAGACTGAATGCAGACGTCGAATGGGGGAAATTTGGCAACCTCCAGACAAAACTGCCAGCGTAGAGTAGAGGTCCCCAGGTCCAGTGCTCAAGAGCTATGTTACCAAAGGTCCCGATTTTTAAAATGGGGTGGAGTGGGAGAAATGGTGACATAAATGCGATGCAAAACACACGTACACCGCCATTTCCCACTCTGCCTCTTTTGTGTGCTAATTCAATGCAGAGGATTGGCCAAGAGCGATAATAAGCCTACTTAAGACTTCATTTTACACCTGCACAAGATTTCTAAGCAGACGTAAAAAAAGCGTATTCCTATAGAAGTCACTTGAGTTTTGCACCTGCTCAAAACCAGGCAGCCATTAGTAAAAGCTTGGCTGGGGCGTTTACCTGTCCACAATATGGAGACGACAATGAAAGTACAAGCAAGTTCCCCTCCGCCTCGTGGACACTGAACATTGCATGCAGGCGACCCCACAGCACATTTAAGTGCCAATGTTGTACGCGCTGCTATGCAATTCTAAGATGCGCTATGCTGTGCCATTCCACGCGGTCCCTTGCCATGTGGTGCGTGCATGGCCACAACACTTGGCGTCTCATCACCGACACTAATTGTCAACTATTGCGGGGAAACCACGCGTTCCAAGCTGGGTCAACCACCAAGTCTGTAAATGTCGCCCTGACATAGCGACCTGGTGCCAGTCCCTGATTAAATCACAGAGAGAGACAGACAGACAGACAGACAGACAGACAGAGACAGACAGACACACACACCTCTTTTCTTCCCCCTCCCAGCCACCCTTTCTAGCAAGCCAATTTAACAACACTGTGGGACCAAGTACCACCCGGCTGCCTTCTTAAAAGGAGAAGATAACTGCAGTCAGGTACTTGTAGAGAAGGCTGGGTTGCGCACATAACTACCGAGGAGGGATCCAGCCCCCCACAATGCTACACCAGGCCCATGGGATTCCCAGAGGCTTGCGGAAGAGCGCCATTCACGCTGCCCAGCTTTTCTGGCTACGCAGTCTGGCTGTTATGGGGTCACGGGCGCGAGTATTGAATCTCCTCTCCCTGCCAAGGCCTGGCGCAGCCCCCGTTTTCCCGCCCGAGCTGGGGCGAGGCTCGCAGCAACACAGGGCTACGTTGGGAGAGGCCCCACATGGGCCACTCCTCTTTTGGTCTGGCACTCCTCCAACGTCTCGCTCAGAGGCAGTTGGTGATTTGTTTCCAGAGGAAGGATGGAAATTCTTCCTCCCAATTGACGCGAGCAACTGAGCCTAGCAAGGGAATCCGAACCAACCCACAGAGGACCCGTGGTGGAGGGGGCAAGCGGGCCTCCCGCGACGAAAAGTTAAAAATAATGGGTTCAAATGGTGGATTACTACATCACTTTTTTTATTTTAAAAAAAAAATGCTACAACACTGCCAATTATAATCGGTTCTGTACCTTGAAAAAAAAATATGATCACAAACAGCACAATAAGCATCACTTTCCCAGGATGCCTCTGTCCACAACATACAGCTGTCATCGCTGCCACTGTAAAGGATATGCGGGCACGTCATGCCAGTGCACGCAATATAGGTCGGAAACCTTCCTTGATGCGTGTGCCTAACGTATGTCGTCTGAGCCCGATGTTGCACGCACATACCCGCCCCCCCCTCCCACCACCACGCCATTAGTGGCAGATGGCATTTGAAAGAATACAAAAAAATAAAACTGCAGGGTCATTACAGATGCAGAAAATTCATCTATATTGTGCTCTGTCCACTCGCTTTGGGGCAAAATATATACAAAGCTCTTCAATTGCATATGGATTGCACAAGCAGAAGTGACTAGACAGAAAATGACATAGCAAGGGGCATTGTCTTGGATAGTTGGAGGCACCATGGAAGTTACTTTACAATAAGTTGCCATAAGTAAGCCAAGTGGCAAATAACTTTGTGCTGCAAAATACCTAAATTCCACTAGTATATATGGAGCAACTCTATAGTCATTAGGCTTTTTTTTTTAATAGCATGATACATTAACAGAAGCTCTGAAGTGAATCAGAATCACTTACAGAGCTGCAGATAACACACAATGGGCCTCATTGTATCGCTACCGGCACTGTTGCTACCGTACCGCCATACTAGGAGTTCTGCTCGGGGGTGCCCTTGCAGCCACCAGGTCTGACCTGGTGGCTGCACCGGCACCCGCGAGCAGAACATGATGGTAGCACCGGTACCGTTATTAACGGTACCGGTGCTACCACCCTCCGCATTCCCATTGAGCCCTATGGGGCTCAAATGGGAATGGGGGATGTACTGGGCCAGGCACCTGCGAAAGGGCAATTACCGGGTCTGGTTGAGCCAGAATAGCCCGGTAATTGCCCATTCACGGGTGCCAGATCCAGATGCGAGTTTGGAGGTAGCCTTGCCGGTATGAGGCCCAATGGGATTAAATGATTTGCCCAGGATGACACACTTTGGTTAATGGTGAAACCGGGATGTAGACCATTTAAGCAACTGAGCAAATCTTCCCAGGTTTAGTTGATATGCATATTTATTAAGGTTTTGCTTTGCATTTCTTGTGTTTAAATAATAATTTATTTATAGCAATGCCTTAGAAGCAAACCACATTACGTAATAAACTAGCCTTTCATAGTAAACTAACTATACACTACATACATTGTCATAGAAATAAGTTGAGCACTACGAGTATGGCTTTAGTTTTATTCCCGCCATCCTGCATCCTGCATTCAAAGTGAGCCTAATAAACCCCCCTTGGGTTTTAAGGCTAGAGTCATGTCATAACACATGCACCATAATGCACACTTATCACTCCCTCCCATTCACATGTCTCAAGACAAAGTCACTGCTAATAGGTCCCCCTCCCTGCCTCCCATCAGTGGCTCACATTCTAATGCTCTTTTGACACAGAACAACTTGACAGCCCCACCGCTGCCCGCAGCGCCTCTGGACAATGAGCGTGCTGGGCAGGAATTGAGGTGCTGAACGGGAGAGGTGTCCCATTGACTGCCCCCTCTTGCTCGGTATGCCACTGGGCCTTGGTGTTCTAATGTGCTCTGTGCGAGCGCACTGTGCGCGCCCACAGCGCACATTAGATTGCATGCAAGCACTCTGTGCACGGTTCTTTGACCCTCATTGAGGTGCCGAACGGGAGAGGTGTCCTACTGACTGCTCCCTCTCGCTCGGTATACCACTGGGCCTTGGTGTTCGAATGTACTCTGTGCGAGCGCACTGTGTACACTGGTTTGTGCACAGTGCGCTCACTTAGCGTACATTAGATCGCATGCAAGCGCACTGTGCACGGTTCTTTTCCGGGGCTGGGGCAGGGTCAAGCCGTATCCCGAGATCCAGCTAGAGATCTGATGCCGGATCCAGCGAGAGCCGGCCCATTGGCCAGCGCTGTTGGGTAAGGGAGAGGTGGCATGGGCAGTGTACCACGTGTACCACAGCCGAAAATAAGGTGGCAGCAGAGTAAATGTGTTAGCAAAAGGGAGAGATAAAGGTGGCATTTGAAAAAAAAACTCTGCATTCTTTCTCAGGAAAGGCCCTCCAAAAGGGGGTGCGCCAAAAGTACCACATGGAATGGGGGACAAGGTCTGCTGGTTTGGCTTTAAATCCTTGCATTTGGATACTTGGAGGTTTCGTTTGATCATTATACAAAAATACTACCAGTCCCAGAATGCAACGAAAAGTAGGCCCACTGGCACGCCCATTTTTGATTGGGCTTTGATCAATGCTTGTTTTTTTGCCACAATCAAAAGGTGACAACACAACAACTGGGGCTGCATTATCTAACATCAGCTATAAATTGAGCAACTTCGTTTACTACCCGTTTTGCAGCTTGTGTAACACAGAATGTAAAGGAGCAGCATTGCACCAAAGCATACTACATATATAGGACCTGATTCACAGAAGTGCTTTATAATGGTGCAATCCCATAGGAAAATGCTCTGATAATCAGGCCCTTATTGTTTATAATGCACGCAAACACGCATTGTAATGTTTGCACTGTGCTGCGTAACAGGAAAAGCATAATTTTATTGTAAAGGCCAATTTTCCACATTGGAAAAAAGCAGCAACATTTTAACTGTCCCTTATTGCACAAGCAGACAAAGAGAAGAAACCGCCTGTGCACTCACTATTATGGAATTGGGAAAACAGGCTTGCTCCAAATTTCGCTCGGAACCCATCAGGCAAACACAAAAAATCTGAACGATGTCACTAAACATGTGAGGGATGGAACATTTTGAATGTAACCACTGCCAGTGCTCTGGACAACCTTCCACGCCAACACCATCATTTTGTACCCAGATGGGGACTGGCCTTGTGCAAATCAGTCCCACCAATGGCAGCAGTCCAGTCCAACTGCTAAGCCACGTCCCCTCCTCACATAGACACAAGCAACCCAAACAAGTTCCATGGCAGTTGGCATGGCAGCCTGAGAAACCATGGCCGGGGGTGTTGCTCAGTGTTGGGGAGATCTTCCCTAAGGCCCTGTGGTCTGGGCCCCCAGGTACAAGTACTATCAGCGATTCTCTCAAGCTCACTGGGCTTTCTAAGTGATAGTCGTGGCACAGCACCCAGTGGAACCACTTTACACAGGCTAAACGCCACCACCAGCCTGGCCACATGACTAACAGAGAAAGGGGGCTCGGTGTGGGAATCTAAGGGGTACGGGTAACTTTGGGGTTCCCTGCCTTAGGAGTCATAAGGACACCAAGTCAGAGCACAAAAAAGAAAAACACAGCTACTCGAGGGTTGCTAGGAGAAAACAAGCCACAAACCCGAAGAAGCCAGTATAAAGTACAGAGGGCCACCATGTGTACTAAAAAGTGGGCTTCCTGCCTAACACCCACAGAAATAACAAACTTTACAGCCGTCACTCTTCAGTATTGCAGTAGCCTCACCACTTGTGACAGGTATGCTCAGACAAGGGTCTGGAGCTTGCTCCGTTTAGAGACCAAAGCTACACCTGACTGATGACACCCCAGGGTACCGAAACATGTCTAGGGATGCCTGCAATCTCGTGAAGCAGGCACTGTGCCCCGGCAGTCTCCAAAAAGTGGGGCTGAGCCGGGGCCCTGCCAGGGCCCTCCGGTCCCACCACAACATTGGTGGGACAAATGATCCCACTGCGGCCGCAGCCGTGACAGATGTGCCCTGCCATTTTCGAGTCAGGCAAGCTGACAGAAGAGCCAGCCAGCCGCAGTTGTGGCTGACTGGCACTTGAGTCAGCGAGTCCTTCTCTGGTGCCCCCCTCGCGCGAGGGCCCACCAGAGGAAGTTACTGTCCTTTTGTTTCCCGTCACCAAGGCGTCTTTGACCCTCGGCGAAATCAGGGGACTCGGTGCCATTTTTATGTGTTTATAAAAGATGGCTTGAAAAGTACACAGTTCAAGCCATCTTTTATAAAGCTTTGCGGATGGCCAAAGACGCCTCAGACTTTCGTCAAAGCTTTATAAAAGGAGTATTCAATTGTGTACTTTTCAAGCCATTTTTTATAAACATAGAATGTTTAAAACAGATGGCTTGAAAAGTACACAAACCATAAGGTATGCACACAAATATATATAAATGTTATATTTGTGTGCCTACCTTGCTATGGTTTGCATACTTTTCAAGCATTTCTATGTTTATAAAAGATGGCTTGCATAATACACAAACCATAGTAAGGTACGCACATAAATATATAAATGCTTTGAATTTATGGTTCTTTAGTATCGTGCATGCAATGGATGGGGTTCGCAGAATAACTGTCCAAATAATCAAACCAACACAGGAAGATGGCAAAGGTTGCCGTTTATTAACAATTATCTAAAACAGGGAGGTTACAATGGACATCAACGGACATTTGTTCAGTCCTTGACAAATTTTGCATACAAAAATACTTGTATTCAAAATAAATCAGCAGTGATGTCATACTACGTGGCAAAGAAACACCTACGAGGGATTGTGATATGTTCAAGAGGAACATCCAAGTATACTTTCTATAAGGGCTGGGATTGTGATTGGCTATCTACTGTCAGGTGGACAAAGAGGAACATCCAAGTATACTTTCTATAAGGGCTGGGATTGTGATTGGCTATCTACTGTCAGGTGGACAACTTATGCCTACCTCTTAAACATGTAATCTTCAACAATGTTAAGTACACAGTATATCATTGGCTCTCAAACTATAAGGCCGTTCGTTATACAGCCTTCTACAATTGGATGGCATGCTCGTGCCATGTCTGGAACATTTGTTTCCCTTAGCACCACGTAAGCTTATACCCAGGTGCCAGGAGGTGGACTTGACTTTACCTCCCCACCCAATTAGCCTGACGTCTCTTATCACCCATGCCTTCTGCCATGCAGATTGTCTTTGAACTTGGCCTTGCAAAGTATCCTCGTCTGTGGGAATATATGGGAGTACACACTTTCACCATTGTTGTTCTAGGACTCCAAGCTCAACTCCATTTCCATATTCAGCTCACATGACAAGAGACCATGATTCTGGTCTATTCTGCAGCATGTAAATGTCTTAAAGGAATAAAACTTGGCAATCTTGGTGTTCTTTCTTTGCCCCTCGATAAGGGAGGATTCATCCTTGTAACTTTTATTGCTTTCGAGAATAGATAAGCGACCTTGGCTACTTCTGTTTTGATGCCAAGCCAGACAGCCCTGCCAGGCTCTTCCAGAATGTTAGCTTATTCCTGCTCCGACAATTCTCTGCCTTTCTTCTTCATGGGTTTCAGCTTACTAAAATTCATGACACGTCCAGCTTCTATACAATGGGGCCTTCGCCTGCAGTCTATTCACTACGTATAGCCAGCTTCTATGATCACTTAGTCTACTTGCGTTTCAGCGTCTGTACAATCATTGAACGGTCACATTTCTAACGCATGCGTGCAGTCTTCTTTTCTGCATATTAAAGTTTAATCGATTCTTAACTTCATCATCAGTTTCTGCTAGATCCATACATTCTCTTCAGCCAATATTCTCAGTGCATCATGCTTGTCTCTTGTGACTTCACTGGCTTCTCTTTCACTCTTTTTCCTATTCCTTCAGGGAGTTCCTCCCTCAGATTGCTGTCTCAAGGGGATACATTCAATAGGGTTTCCTCAGACGATAACTTTTCTCAAACACTTGCTGCGGAATTGGCACAACTGCTGGTGGCAAACATGGCGCAGTCTCGGACTTCAAGATATAGGAGGTGGGGGGGCGGGATTTCCTGCAGACGCATGCAGCGGCTCCTCTACAGCTTACATAGGCATACCTTATTATGGTTTGTGTACTTTTTACTCCACACCTATTCTGCAAGCCATGCCCCCAAACAAGCCCGCCGCCCTCGATTTCTTACCCCACTTAAAGCCCTGGCAGCAGGGATGTGACCTAGCAGTTCCGGCTGGCCTGCCGCTTTTGGGGCCGGGACCAAGCCTGATTTGCGTATGGTCTTTCCCCTTGATTTGGCCCTAGCAATGCCAGTGGTTTTTGGTTCATTCCAAAAAGCTTTCTAGCCATCATTCTTCAGTGCATTCCATTGTGAAATTCTTAGGGCAATATGGACAAAACAAGTGCCAATTCTGGTGCCAAATGCATTTGCTAAATTCTGGGCCCTGGTGCAAATGCTGACAAATCTGGATGCTGGCTGGTTTTGTCACGTGTTAACACATTTTTTCACTGTCACTATGGGGCGAGGGGGTGTGACCATCCTTCTAACCCTTCACCACTGTGTGTAAACAGTAGACTGCGCATCCGCCCCCGGGGGCGGTTCTTTATGTTCCTTCCTGCCTGTGTGTTAAGCGAGGGCAGGGGAGGGGAGCACGGCTGTGGCGCCGGCCGCTTTGCCCACCCTGTAGGAACTCCCAAAGCACTGCGAACACAAGACGTTTTAAGATGAGGGGAGACGAAGGAGGGGCCCATTGCCAATTCTCAAAAGCGCGTGTATGAACGGCCAACAATAGCTTTCACAGCGTTCCCATCAAAGCATCAGAAAGCTTAGGTATTTATTAAAAACGAAATGGGGAGTGCCAATGAGCAGTGCGCCAAGAGCGTATGCCCTAAATGGCGTGTACGGTTTAGCGGGAAACAGTAAATTAGGACAACACAAGACCGGCATGAAGCCTTCGCAGATAGGCAGGTGTGCAATGCGGTGGGCGGGGGGGCGGGGGTTCCGGGGCCCTCCCCTGGAGAGAAGGTTGTTCATCAGAGTAATGTGGGAGCGTATCATTTCTGGGGTGCGCAGGAATTGCCAGTACGTGGGGGCGAGTGACAGAGCGAAAGCAGAAGGCTGCACGCGGTTCGGTTGAGGAGAGCTAGGGAGCAGCACGTCTGACAAGATTTCCTATACCGAAGTTAGAATAACGGAAACGAATGAATGTAGCTATTGTGACATTGACGTGGCCTTCTATGGCCATGTAGCTGCAACTATTTTTGCCTCCAGCTGGTATGCTTTGTTTGGTTTAGCATGGGGCCAGGGGCCTGCACAGCTGCTGCAGGGCCTCAGACAGCGAATGTGCTCTTTAAACAGATGTTAAAAGGATTGAGAACGAAACAAAGCGTGTCCTTATTTCGGGAGCCAAGACAGAGCTGGTGTCTATCGATGAGGTCAGGTGGCTCGCACAGAGCACCGTAGATGACTTAGGCGAGCCCCCAGGTTCGCTGAGGGTCAAAGACCCTGTGGCTGAATAGAAAGCGCACAGTGTGTACAAAGCAGAATCCATTTGGAAAACGCAAGAATCAACAAGCCCCCATCTTCGCGGGCTCAGTCACTGTTGCCTTTCCCAAATGAATTCTGGTATTTGTATTTGGGGATGTCAGAATAAATTGTGAAACGGATGGTACATGCTGTGATGGCTTGAAAAGTACACAAACCATTGTAAGATATGTGGTGTGTGTACTTTTCAAGCAATGAAAGAAATTCTGCCATTTTTAAACTATTATGTTGGAACATTTCCTTTTGATCGGAGTTCAACTGGCAGCTCCACCCCCTCTGAACTCTGCCTCCTTGGAATTCTGCGCCCTCCTCCATACTCCACCGCCACACCGGCCGTTGTGGGATCCCCTCCACATTTTTTCCATTTCCACCACTGCCATCTGCAACCCCAGACACGTGCTTCGGTCTGGTTGGACCTCATCAGTAGGATGGAGCTCTGTCGTTGGTAGTCGGGTGGGATCCCCTCCACATTTCATGGGGCAGCCCAGATGGCCCTGGCAGTCATGTCTTCTCAAGCTCTGTGGCTCGGCTGTTCCCTCTCTATGCTCTGCCTCACTTCCATGTCCTTTTTATGCATCGCGCCCCTCCCTCCACCATGTTCCTACCTCGTAACCCAAAGGGGGGTCCTGGGAGTCCCTCTGCCAGACACTAGTCCCGGCTACGAGAGCCTTACCCGGATTCTTTAGCTCTCTATCTTTCACAGAGAAGAACTAACCATTAGCATATCAGTCTTTGTCCTGCCCTGGGGCAGTCCAGCACCCCGAAATGCTGGGCAATTCTCCTGTGAACCCGACTACCAACGACAGAGCTCCATCCTACTGATGAGGTCCAACCAGACCGAAGCACGTGTCTGGGGTTGCAGATGGCAGTGGTGGAAATGGAAAAAATGTGGAGGGGATCCCACAACGGCCGGTGTGGCAGTGGAGTATGGAGGAGGGCGCAGAATTCCAAGGACCCAAAGTTACTAGGGGAATCCAGACGTGGACCCCTTGCTCACTATTCTTAGAGAGGCACAGATCCACCCTACTGATGAGGTCCAACCAGACCGAAACACGTGTATGGGGTTTCTGTTGGTACTCTTGTTCAGGAGGAGAATTGCCTAGCATTTCGGTGCTGGACTGCCCCTGGGCAGGACAAAGACTGATATGCAGGGATATTTCTTCTCTGTGAAAGATAGTGAGCTAAAGACTCTGGGTAAGGCTCTCATAACCGGGACTAATGTCCGGCAGAGGGACACCCAGGAACCCATTGTTTTTTCAACTCGTAACCCGATGCTCCGCCCTGTCGACTGCACTATATGCAGCAGGACACCTTTTTGTGACCGAGTTACCGATGGGGCAGAAAAGTTATTTAATCGAATGCCAGAGTCCTCAGCCACCGTCTAAAATGAGGGAGACGGGCTGATTGGTTCATGGTGTTGGGACTGACGTACATTGTATGGGCAAAGGTTTTTTTTTCTCCAGGCGTCCAAGACCTGAGCATGGCTGTAGTCATTTAGGCGCCATGCCATCTATTTTCTAAGCAGTGGCACAATTGTCATTTAACAGAGTTGTGCCCATCACGGGGGTGGCACTGCTTAGCTTCTGGGTCTGCGCAGGGCTGTGAAAGACAAATCATTTCTCTGTTGCTCTGCTACGAGTCATTCTGTTCATGCACAATGGGCTTTGTTGGGATGCACGGCTCAGCTCGGCCCACAGAGGGCCTGACTAACAAAGCTTTGTCCTGGAGCAAATGAGATGCCCACGAGCATCCCAGGCGTGCAACAGCTACCTTATACCGGATTCACAAAGCCAAAAACTGGAGCAAATTTGGGAATACCTGGAGCATCTCTGTGATGCTCATGTGCAAATGTGACTCAAGGGCATCCCAACAATGTTCCAGGCATCTCCAAATCTACACCATCCTCCTGTGAGGTTGGTGTAAGGCAGGAGGTGCACACCGGGGCTGGCCACAGGCATCTCCTGTTTCGCTCCATTGCAAATCTTTGTGAATCAGCCCCAATGCGCTCAGAGCTTTTTCCTGCCTTGCAGAGGCTTCCACTGTGCACTTTAGGGTGATTTCATAGGGTGACATCCGTTTCGGGGGAATTTTCCACCCACCCCAAATCTGGCACACAATGTTTATTTAACACAGTTCTTTTTATGAACCTGGGTTAGGCAAGCTTAACAGTATCGATTCCATATAGTCTACCTCCCCTATTTGCACAAGAAGCACACAGGATTGTATGGAAAGTCTATTTATGAAAAAATAAAATAAACAAAGACAACTTAAAATAGAACAAATGAAACAGCCTTACCATTCTCTATGAAATCCTGACGTGTAACAAGTTACTTACCTGTAACTGTTGTTCTCCAGCATGGGTCTGGCATGGATTCACATGCTCATGAATATTCCCCGTCGTCAGGCTGGGAATCCTCGGTAAAGAAAAAATCACTTTCATTTCTGAACTGTCTTTCTTCTAGTAACCAATCACTGGTCTCTGGGTCTTACTGCCCCCAGCCAATGACTGCCCTCTACCCAAGCCCCTCCTCTGGCAGCCATCTTCAGATTCAGTAGCACGTAAAGTGGCAGTAGCACCAAGAGAAGAGCCGCAGAGGGGTAGGCGGGAGGGTTCGCATGTGAATCCATGCTGGAGAACAACAGTTACAGGTAAGTAACTTGTTCCTTCTCCAGCATGGGGTCTGGCATGGATTCACATGCTCATGAATACAAGAATACATAGCAATACACACATGCACAACCACGGGAGATGGCAAGGCTCAACATTAAGCATTACAACAACTCAACATTAAGCATCTCTTACCTCCTCACCAGGCTCACCTACAGGCGAACAGGTTGCGCAGCACTGCCTGGCCGACTCTGGATTCCTCCCTGGAATCCCGGTCGACGCAGTAGAATCTCGTGAAGGTATGCATCAACCTCCACGTAGCAGCCATGCAGATGTCCAGCAGGGGCACACCAGACAGGAACACTGTGGTAGCAGCGAACGCTCTGGTTGAATGGGCTCTCGGACAGCCGGGCAACGGTCGGTTTGCCAACCGGTGCAGCCGGAGAGCCATCTGGAAATTGAAGCCTTCGAGGAGGGCCTTCCCTTGGTTCACAGGTCCAAAGTTCACAAACTGCTGTGATGTCTTCCGAAAACTCTTTGTGCGGTCCACGGAGAACTTCAGCGCTCTAGCGACATCCAGCGAGTGCAAAGTCCTCTCAGCCGGCGACGAAGGCAACGGGAAGAAAACAGGTAACACCAAGGGCTCGTTGAGATGGAAGTCCGACGGCACCTTGGGCATGAAGGAGGGGTGCGTCCTCAGCACCACCCTCATCTTGTGGAATGTCAGGTATGGAGGTTTACAGGAGAGGGCCTGGATCTCTCCCACTCGTCATGAGGAGGTGATGGCCACAAGAAACGCTGTCTTCCACGACAGGAACTTCAACGGTGCCGAATGCAGAGGCTCGAATGGCAGCCCCATGAGCCTGGTCAGCACCATGTTGAGCTCCCATGCCGGGGCCAGAGCCTTCACTGGCGTGAACGATCGGAACAGTCCTTTCATGAGCTCCTTCACCAGGCGATGAGACCATAGAGCTAACCGCCCCAGAGTTTTGGTGTAGCGGGAGATAGCCGCCAGATGGATCTTGATGGAGGCATGCGCCAGCCCCGCCTTGGCCAGCGATAGCAAGTACAGCAGCACTTGAGGGGCTGTAATCCGCAGAGGGTTAATCTTCTGTGCAGGGCACCAGACAGAGAACCATTTGTGTCCATAGCACTTAAGAGTCAAGGACGCCCTGGCCTTTGCAAGAACCTCTTTGCAGTCTGCCGGGATATCGTACCCTCCGAACTTTAGTGCTGCAGGAGCCAGGCCTGCAGGTTCAGCGATCCTGGGTCGTGATGGAGGATGGCGCCTCCTTCCCTGGTGAGAAGATCTGCGTCTGTCGGTAGTTTGACCGGGGGGGGATGCTGACAAGTCCAGAAGGTCCGGAAACCAGATCTGCCTCGGCCATGCCGGTGCGACGAGGATCATCCTGCACCGGGACCGTCTGAGTTGACTGATGAGTCGCAGCAGCAACGGGGGGAACGCATACAGGAATAGGCCGTACCAGGGGAACGAGAAGGCATCGGCCATGCTCCCTGGCTGGGGAAACCTGCTTGCGAACCTCCGGCACTTGGCATTCGTTGCCGTCGCGAATAGGTCGATCTGAGGATTGCCCCATCGTCGGAATAGGAGATCCACTTGATCCTGCCGCAGTTCCCACTCGTGGCACGAGCGCAGCTCCCTGCTGAGTGAGTCAGCAATGGTGTTCTTTATTCCTGCCAGATGGAAGGGTACCAGGAACATCCCTTGGGCGACGGCCCAGTGCCACAGATCCTGCGCTTCCTTGCATAGGGCTGGGGATCTGGTGCCCCCTGCTTCCGGATATAGAACATCGTGGTGGTGTTGTCGGTGAAGACCCTTACCACTTTGCCCTTGAGGGACGGAAGGAACGACCTGAGGGCCCAGAACACTGCTCGGAGCTCCAGGACATTGATGTGTAGTGACCTCTCCTTCGGGAGCCAAAGGCTTCTTGCTTGGAGATCTCCGGTGTGCGCCCCATCCCTCCAGGGAGGTGTCTGTCGTCACCATCTCCTGATGTGCCGGGGTCTGGAAGTCCATGCCCGCTGCTAGATGCGCACGGTTGCCCCACCACCGGATTGCTTGGCGGGAAGTCTCGTTGAGTGAGATCCTGTCTTCGAAGCTGCCCGCCGCCTGCATCGAACAGGCGTCGAGGAACTCCTGCGTGGTCGCATCCGTAGCCGGCATAGGCGCATGAGGTAGATGCACGAGGACATCATTCCGATTAGGGACTTGATGGATCTCACCCTAGCCATGTCCATGGTCAACAGCCATTGTACCTTTCCCAGGATGGCCTTCGTCCTTTCCTCCGACAGCGAAGCCAATCGCACCACTGTGTCGAGTCTGGCTCCCAGGAACCGGGCGTCTTGCGATGGTACCAAGTGGGATTTCGCAAAGTTGATCGAGAATCCCAGATCCGTGAGCAGTTGGATGGTCTTCGCTGTGTGATTGACTGCGAGTTCCCCTTGACTTTGCTCGGATGAGCCAATCGTCCAGGTAGGGGTAGACGTGGATCCCCTACAGGCGCAGCCACGCCGCCACTGGTGCTAGGCACTTGGTGAACACCCTGGGTGCCGACTTCAATCCGAAGGGAAGGGCCTTGAACTGATAGTGTCGCCCTTGGACCACAAATTGTAGGAATTTTCTATGTCCTTTTAGAATGGGGATGTGGAAGTAGGCATCCTCCAAGTCCAGCGACGATAGGAAGTCACCTTCCTCCAACTGTCCCAGCACGTGCTGGAGGGCGACCATCTGGAATTTCTGGGACTTGATGTACTTGTTTAGAAGACGAATGTCCAGGATGGGTCGCCAGCCGCCAGTCTTCTTCCTTACGAGGAAGTATCACGAGTACACTCTGGAGCCCCGCAGTCTCTTTGGGACGAGTTCGATGGCTCCCTTTCTTAGCATCGCTCGTACCTCTAGCAGCAGTTGAGGGATGTGGTTTTCCTTCCTGTCCACGGGTGGAATATGGGGACACCTTTTTTGAAATTCCAGAGTGTGCCCGCGGGCCAGGGCATCCAGCACCCAAAGGTCGGCAGAGATGGACTCCCACATGCTGACAAATTCCGCCAGCCAGCCTCCCACCGGGGTGCTCGGGTGGGGACCCGACGCCACGGCCGGTTCAATCCTGTTTCGTCACAGCCTTGCCTCCTTGGCGATGACGACGGGATCCTCCGGTCTTGCTGAGTCATCTGTAGGCCTCCTGCGACGGGGAGCGGGCTGCTTGGCGGTACAACGAGGAACCGCCGCTGAATCCTTTGGAGGCACCTTGCTTGCCTCCGGAGTTCCAAAAGGATGGCCGTCATTGTTGAAGAACGCCCAAGGCCTGAGCTGTCTCGGTGTCCGCCTTGATGGCCTGCAGTGATTCGACCACTGTCTTGGCGAACAGGTTGTTCCCGTCGAAGGGTATGTCCAGAACCCTGGTCTGCACGTCCTGGCGGAAATCGGTGGCCTTGAGCTAACCGCGCCCGCGAAGGCAAACGCCATTGCCCATCTGGCGAAACCCGGTGTCGGCGATGTCCGTGGCCACCATTATGGCGTGGTCTGATGCCACCTCGCCTTCCTGTCGGATTTCCAGGCCTTCAGCCCTCTTGTCGTCCCGGAGGAAGTCCAGGAGCAGAGCGATCTTGAACCACAGCTCCCTGGCGTAGCGTGCCACGATCGCGAGGGCGTTGGCCGCTTTAATCGTCGTCACCGCTGACGAGATGACCCATGGCGTCCAGCTTCTTCCCCTTGCCGCCCGGGTGTAGAATTTGAGGCTGTCGCTCCCGCCGATTTCTTCTTGGCTGCTGCTGAGACCACTGAATCCGGGGACGGCTGTGCTCTGGAGGCACATAGAGGCAGAGTCCGGGACCCGGTACTTCTTCTCGTACCGGTCTCTCTTAGCAGGAGCCGTGGCCGGCTTCTTCAGGAGTGCCAGCCCCTCGTCCCAGATGTCGTCCAGTAACAGGACTGAGAGGCCCGGGTAGGTGGTGATGGGAGATCCATCCCGTCGTCACCACTGTCGTCGTCTGTCCCCATCGTCGCTGTCTCCGTTCCCGTCTCATCCCTCAGAGGAGGGGATGGGGGTGAAGGCTGGAGGGGGGGATGGACTTGTCTCTGCTTGTTAGGTGGGCTCCCTGACGGTCCAGGCTCCGCTGGGTCGTCGGTGGGGGGTAAGGGCATCCTTGTCCTCATCTCCGTACACAGGGCCTGTATAGCCATCAAGATAGCTCCTGAATTGTCCCCTGATACGGGTACCGGCTGCAACGGGGCCAACGGCTGGGGCGTGGGGCCCTCCGCGGCCCCATCTTCCTCATTGGCTCCCCCATTGCTCTCTTTGTCAGCCTCGTCGAGATCCTTCCCGTGGGCCCTGGATTCGTCGGGCTTCCTGTCCAGGATCTTTTGAACGCTAGCCAACCCATCCTCAGAGGTGGTATCCATGTCTGTTATGGCTAACGTGCCCCCTCTCTTTCTCCTGCTGGGGTTTCACAGGGGTCTTCTCGATAGGCAGAAAAGAAGATTCCCTCTGGGGTGGCAGTAAAACTGTAGCCCCTGGAGCCGTCTCCACTGGGCAAGCCTCCGTAGGTTTCGCTGGGGCCGCCACAACTCCCTCAATCGTACCTTAGCCAGGTGAATCAGGGCCTTCACGACCTTGGGCGTGCCTGAGGCCTTCACCTTGGGGGGAGGGTCACCACCTCGCTCCCCCCCGGCTGTCTGTCAGGATCGACTGGGGCTTCTCCCGAAGCTTACCCGGGTTCTCCGACTTCCTCTTCACCGAGCCAGAGCGTTGGTGCTTTGCATTTTGTCAGGTTCCCCGACTTCCTCTTCACCGAGCCAGAGCGTTGGTGCTTTGCTTTTTGTTGGGCACCCGTCGCCGGAGCGCCCTCAAAGGTCTTAGAAGACCGCTTGGACTTTTTCCTCTTCTCACCTGCTGCTGGGCTCTTCCCCTCCAGCCAGTTGGTGAGCCGAGTACGATGATCCCCCATTGTCCGTTCGGACATGTCCTTACAAAACGCACAGTCCTTCTCCATGTGCGATTTGTCGTTGTGAAGGCAGTAGAGGCACCGAGAGTGCTCATCCTCCTTAAGACATTCTGTACTCCGCATCCAGAGCAGCTCCTGAACAGCTTGGATGTAACAGGCGTCATGCTTCCTTTGTCATGGGCCATATCCACGCGGGGTAGGCCTCAAAGATCTTCTGGAATCCTCCAAGAAGTGGAAACTCGATGAAAAGATGCCCTTGGGGGGGGCGGGGGGGGGGGGAGTTGAACATTCCGAAAATGGGTCCCCGTTGACCGGAAGAAGAATCGGTGGAGCTTGAGGCTCGATTGACCGAAAATATAAGAGTAAACTCTTTAAAAAAATGCAAAACGCAGTAAAAGCTCGAGAGCTACAGCACGAGGAATCGCAACACTTGAACGTGTGGTAAAAATCTGAAGATGGCTGCCGGAGGAGGGGCTTAGGTAGAGGGCAGTCATTGGCTGAGGGCAGTATGACCCAGAGACCAGTGATGGTTACTAGTAGAAAGACAGTTCAGAAACTAAACAAACTGATTTTGTTCTTTACCGAGGATTCTCAGCCTGACAGGGAATATTCATGAGCCTGTGAATTCATGCCACCCCATGCTGGAGAACAATGGTTACTACTATGATGAATGAGCAATACACTGGTCAATCAATTAACAAAGCTGCTTTTAACTTGGGTATCAACTTTAAAAAAAAGCAAATGTCAACATATGTAAGTTTCGTTTTACCCAGAGCGCACAATCGCCATAGGTTGAAAAGTGAAAGAGGGTTCAGGACAAAGCTTTTATTTTATAATAAACAAAATTAAAGCAGACCATCCCAGCCTCTCTTAATCTCCCCATTTTTCATGTATCGAAAATAAATACCCTTGTTATGCTCAATAATATACCAGTATTTCAAAAGGCATTTTAGAAAACTCAATTTAAAGACAGGCTATTGGTATGCAAGTCGCTTGCAAAAGAAAAATGCCTATTCAGCGTGCATATTTGCAAGGTTCCCTTCAACGGTTTTTCTATTGCATTGATGTGTATGAAGAACATATGTCATTTTTTAAATGGGCAATTTAAAGTGGGAAAAAACAAGTGGCAGTTAAAAAAAAACGCTTTCCTTAAGCAGTTCAGAGCCAATAATAGGACTCTGCTCCATGATATAACCAGGAAATGACTTCAATTACATTATTGTGCTAGGCATATGGAAAGTAAGACATTATTTGGCTCCCAGTCTGTACATGGAAATTGCACAGAGAGGGAGTCGGGGATCTCCCAGCATACACGCAATGTGGGCCTATTTTGTCAAATCCAAAGTTACAGAATCCCTTACACTTCTGAAATAGTTACTAATTTCCCAGGATGTACCGCCAATTGATAAACCCCCTTAGTCACAAATAAAAAGGGCTGTGATTTAATACATTAACCTTTAGTGTATACCGTCGCTCAGAATTATTTGTCCCCTTAGCATTATACTTGAATAGAAATAGGAATAGATGGCCGCTGCTGTGTGAGCTCTGCCATCCAGTGCTGGCAGGAGGCGGCCAGTGACCGGTGATGCCAAGTTTGCTATCCTGATGACAGCGCTATGAGGTGCTTCGAGCTTGGGTGCAGTTGTGGTCCGTTTTTGAGGACCGTCGGTGGTGTTGTTGCTGAGACTACAGCCTTTGACTGTGTGGGCTGGGAAGCGCCGCGTGGAGGCGCGGACCCCAGGCGGCCTGGGGCGAGGGAATGGGCTTGCTGTGAGCGGTCTGACGAAAAGAGGGAGTCTGGCCGTTCTGGCTGGGCTGTGGAGGATCAACTACAGCTTGTGTTTTGCCAGATAATGTTGGCTCCTGTGAGAAGTGACTAGGCTCTGCCTCGCTGCGATGCTTGGAGCAGGGTGAGAGGGCTGCCAAATGGGTTGCCGGAGAGTACCCGCACTGGAAATTGTGCCGGACAGGCGACAGTCTACTGCAGTGGGCTGGCTCCTGCTCACGCAGGCCCCCTCATTGTGCGTGCATTATTCTAGAGTGGCTGCACACGAAGTATGCCAGATATACTTTGAAAATGCGCATGGACCCTTTGAGCTACAATTTACCACAAGATGGCTGCTTAGCCTGGGACTCCCTCGACGGTCCCCTGATGACCCTTTTCCCGGAGAGACAAACTGCCAGGTGGGGTTTCGTCTTTGGGCTGATGTGGCAGCCATCTTGGCACAAAATACAGGCCGCAAATCGGGCAGCATGTGAGTGAGTTACTTTGCATGAAATTGATTACAAGCCCCACCCAAGCACATTGAGACACATGCCTGATAACGCATAACCATTACAGGCAAGCAGTGAGGGTCTGGCTCACAAGCTTACCTTACCAAACTCCTGCATAGGACACAGCAGTGGCTCATGGGATAGGAGCCCCACAAGTTGTTAAGGCAACACCGCTGAGGGGGGTCCTGGACTGCAGCCCTCTGGGTTGCTTTGGGGAAGGCACTGGTAGCAGAGAGCCAGTGTTTCTGTGATTTGCAAGTGGATCAGGCAACATGGGGTAACAAATGAATATGTGCAAGGTGGCGAAGAGATGGATCTCCTCCTGCAAACATTCTCTAAGATTAGCAAGACTATCTGAACTGTGAACAGTGTTATGCAGACGACACGCAGCTCCCCTTCAAGATTCGCTCCCCTTCCTCCTCTATCATCCCAGACTGTATGACTGCAATTTAGTCATGGTGCAATGCCAACGATCTCTGCCTTAATGCCATTAAGAAGGAGATCCTTTTTATTGGGACCCCAGCTTCTTCCCTCTATCTGCCCTCTATGGGTCCCCTCCACTCACCCTCTTGTGAGGCAAAAAAACTTGGTGTCATCTTTGACTCCTCGCTCTCCTTCTCTCCTCACATCGCAGACCTTGCCAAGAAGGCCCACTACCAGCTGCACCTCCTCAGAGGTATTCTCCCTTTCCCTCGTTCACCTTCCCCCAGAAGCTTTATGTCTCCAGAGCTCTGGTCCTCTCTAGGCTTTACTAGTTTAACAGCCTCTTCCTCAATCTTCCTTCATCCTACCTTTGTGCCCTTCAACTAATCCAGAATAGGACAGCAAGATGTATTCTTGGCCTCAAGGGACTGCATGTCTCCAGCCCCAATTTCTCTCCACAGGCTTCTGGTTGCTGCTAGGATCAAATTCAAGACCCTCTGCCCCATACACAAGGATTTCTAGAGCCTTGGACCCTGCTACATCCAACTCCCTCTCCCTAAATGCCTCCTTGCTGAGCCTATTGGTCTGCTAGCTCCAACTCTCTGCGAGTCAGACGCTTCTCCAAGCAAAGAGTGAGGGTAGATATCTCTCCTCTGCAGGGGCCTCCCGGAGGAATGGTCTCCCTGCCCCTTTCAGACTTGAGCCGGATCTCCTTATTATATGTTAAGTAATTTATTACGCGCCAGTACAGAAGTGTTTCGAGGCGCAACAAGACAAGGGAGCGAAGACAGAGGGAGGACAAGACGAATTATCTTACTAGGCCTTGCGTCATCCAGATCAGGCAAATGTGACAAAGCAAAGTGCAGGGGAAGGGGAAGTGCCAGGTAGAGGGGCGGGGCAAGTGCACACAGGGCAGCATTGCTCTGAGTAAGTGTAGCCAGGGCAGCGCAGCTCTGGTTAAGTGCAAGAAGGCAGGGGAATTGTAGGGTTACATTTACAGCCCCTAAGTGTGCGGTAGCCCCAGAGGCAGTTCAGGGGAGACTGTTCAGGAGGAGCCTAGTACCCAGCAACATTCTGAGGGTAGCCAAGCAACCAGTCAGCGCAGAAGACAGGTAGGTCAGCAGGGGGAGGGAGAAAGCAGACAGGGAAAGGAAAGTATTGAGCTGCTTCCGGAACTTCAGGTGGTCTGGCTCAAGTTTGAGAGGGGCATGGTGGCCATTCCAGAGGGAGGCACATGTGGAGCACAGATCTACCCCCACTCTCCGCCTAGCGAAGGGTCTGACTCTCCGAGTTTGAGGTAGCGGAGCGAAGGGCTCGAAAAGAAAAATATTTTGGAATAGAGAGTTTGATGTAGTGCGGGCCCCAGCCCCAGAATGCCTTGTGGATGATGCAGAGGGTTTTGACCCTGATCCTTGCAGCCACCGGGAGCCAGGGGAGAGATTTGAGGGCTGGAGAGATATGGTCCCTGGGCTTCAGGCCAAGGACAAGTCTTGCAGTCCTGTTCTGGATTTGTTGCAGAGGGCGAAGAGTAGAAGAAGGCAGATTGAGAAAGAGGCTGTTGCAATAGTCCAGCCTAGAGAGAACCAGGGCTATGGAGACAGCATGCTTCTGGGGGAAGTGAGAGAAGGAAGAATACCTCTGAGGAGGTGCAGCTGGTAGTGGGCCTTCTTGGCAAGGTCTGTGATGCGAGGAGAGAGAGTGGAGTCTAAGATGACACCAAGGTTTTTTGCCTCACTGGACGGCAAAGAGGGAGGACCAAAGTAGGACGGCCAGGGTCAGAGAGGGAAAACAGGAGCAGGAGTCCCAATGAGAAGGATCTCTGTCTTACTGGCATTAAGGCAGAGTCCGTTGAAGGCGCACCATTCCTGAATTGCGGATAGACAGCCAGGAAGAGAGGAGAGGAGGTTGAGGGGAGCCCGAAAGAGAGCAGAGTGTCATCTGCATAACACAAAGTTAGGGCAGAAGGTAGAAATCAGGTGGGACAAGGGGGCCAGGTAGACATTGAAGAGCCAGGGTGAGAAGTTGGAGCCCTGGGGGACACCACAAGTGGAGAGTGAGTCGGTGGACAGAAAGGACCCAAGTTGGGCCTGGGAGGGTCGGTCCAGGAGGCAGGAGGTCAACCACTCCAGGGCCAGGTCTGTGATGCCCAGGTTCTCACAGTCGATTGATCAGGATGGCGTGATTGACCATGTCAAAAGCAGAGGAAAGGTCAAGGAGGAGGAGGATGACAGAAGGAAGGCTGGAATCGAGATTAGAGAGAAGATCTTCACAGGAGTTCAGGAGAGCAGTTTCCGTGCCCCTGGCTGCTCTGGAGCCCAACTGATGGTCATGGAGACAACCAACAGATTCAGTGTGGAGAGTAAGCTGGGAGATGGCCAGCTTTTCCAGGAGTTTGCCCAGGAAAGGAGTGAAAGAGATGGAATATTTTGCCGGACAGGTAGGATCAGCAGAAGGCTTTTTAAGGAGGGGGTGCACAAGGGAGTGCTTGAGGAGAGAGGGGACAGATCCAGTGGTGGAAGAATGATTGCAGAAATCAGCCAAGGCTGGAGCGAGGGTGTCAATGTGGTCCTTGATGGTTCTGGAGGAGCAGGGGACCACATGTTTGGACGACACTTTCCTATATTGGACAAACATCATCAGGTGTTGTCGGAGAGAAGGAGTAGAAAGGAGATGGGGCAGAGGGGGGCCAAGAGAGGGAGAGCAATAGGAAAGAGGACAGGATATTCTGAGTTTTAGTGGTGAAGTGAGAAGCAAGAGCCGCAGAGAGGGCCTGGGAGGGAACAGGAAAGGTGGAGACTGCAGAAGGATTGGCCAGCTCCTTGCAGATTTTGAAGAGTTTGGCAGTGTTGTTCAAGGCCGTAGAGACACAGGCCTGGATGTGGACTCTCTTCTTGGACAGGACAGAGTCTGTATTGCCTTTGGAGAAGGCCGCAGGCCAGATTGTCAGAGGATGAGCCCGAAGCCTTCCACTTCAGCCACACTGCACTTGCGGTGAAGGACAGCGATGGCGGAGTCATAACAAGAGTTGCACTCGGAGGTAGGCTTCAGATGTATTCTCATGACAGGGACAATGAAAAATGGAAAAGGAAAGATGCAGGTTAGAGAGGGCTGTGTCAGAGTCTGAGTAAGCCGGAGGTGTACGAGGAGCAGAGAAGGTGGCGGCAAAGGCATCCACTGACACACACTTCATGGGCCGAATGGCGCGAGAAGGTGGGTGGCAGTGCTGGGGTGGGTTTAGCTTGAGGAACAGAATTTCAGGTGAGAGGAGAGCAGAAAGTGGTCAGTCCAAGAGAGAGGAGTGGTGAGGGCGTTAGAGAGGGGGGGTGTCAGAGGAGATGAGAACATCCAGGGAGTGTGCAGAAGAGTGTGTCAGACCAGAGGGTAGAGTGGAAAGAGAGAGAATGTTGCAGAGGTTGCAGAAGAGCCCAGAGGGATTACAAGCACCAAGGTGGATGTTGATGTCTCCGAGGAGAAGTTGAGAGGTAGAGGCAAGGAGAGAAGAGGAGAGGTCAGCCCACTCACAGAGGAAGAGGGCAACATGGCCGGGTGGCCTGCAGATAGTGGCCACAGTCAGACAGAGGCCAGGAAAGACAGAAAGTTTGCAGACAAGGCATGGAGTAGGCCTGCGTAGGAGTGACAGAAACAGGGACTCACTCCAGGAAGATCAGAGCTACTCCACCTCCGGGTCGGTTGGTTCTGGGTTCAAAGAGGATTATGTAGCCATCAGGGAGGAGAGTGTCAAAACTTGTGACATAGCTGGCCGTGAGCCAAGTCTCGGTGAGAGCGAGAACATCCAGGTCAAGTTCTTCAAGGAGGTGGCAGATGTTTGACAGCATAGCCAGAGTTGAGAGTAGTGACGTGGAGCAGGTTGCCACATTTGAAAGTCTTCCGGGGTGGGAAACAGGCTACAGGTACACCCAGTGGAAGTGCTAGAGCGGCCCAGGAGTGGGCAGAGGTGGTAGCCGGAGGTGGCATAGTAGCCAGAGAGGTGGAAAGAGGTGCCGGAGAGGTGGCAGAGGCAGGAAGTGGCAGAAGAGCAAGAGAGGTGTTAGTAGGAGTAATAGGAGAACAGAAAAAGGAAGGAAGTTGATAAGACACGGGATTCACCTATCGAAAAGGAGGCGACTGGGCTGAGGGCCACAGACAGTGCCATTCAGATAGACATTAATGATAGTCTTGGAGGAGTGGAAGGAGGCTCCTCAAGAACCTCATTTTCTCCTCCTTCTCTCTCCCCCTCCCTTGCCAACACCTTCTGCCTCAGTGACAGGCTGCCTGGTTCCCTCTGAGTACTACTGGGCTCCAGGCCCCCTCCATCCAGTCCATCGCCTCACTTTCCCTGCAGTTACCTGCATTCCCTGGCACCTGCCCTCTGGCCTCCCCTGAACACTTGCACTTCACCTCTCACCCATTTCCCTTAGCAGTTCATTTATGCGCAGACAGGCAACCCTTCCCCCCCGCCCCGGCGCACTTCTTGTTCTCCACTTGCCCAATCCGAAAGTCACAAGGCCTAGAAGGACCGTTACCATATCTTTCTCTCCTGCCCCCCCTTTTTGTCTTGTGGAGAACTGAAACACCATTTGTTGTATAGGCGTCTTACAGATATCCAATAAATAAATCTAATAAATCAAAATGACTTTCTTTGGCTGTCCTCTCAAACAGATGTGTGCCCTCTTAAGGACTGGTTCAAAGGAGGGCATCAGTCAGCAAGATGGGCCAGCTTCCATTCACAGTCTGGTTTATCTCCTTCTGTATTGGGCCGGTGTGCTTGCTTTTCCACTGAGGAAAGCCTGGGGTTGAACTCCACAAGCCTCCAAAATGCCAGCTATCCAAAATGAGTCTAAAGGAAAGTTAACAATTCAATTCTCCTTTCTGTTGTTGTCGATTCTTTTGCAATCCCTTACTTCCAAGTCAGTCGCATTAAATCTATGGGTTTGGACGTTTATAGATTACAGACCACTCCCTTTAGAGGTGTGTACCATCTCTCTACTTAATTGGTTAGTATATGTTATTGGCCAGTTTTCCAAAAGTAACATCACACTAAACCATCCCTTTTATACTCATTGGCAATATTAATGAAGAGGCAGTCCAATGAGAGTAACATTCCAAAGCCAGTTTCCCGCCCATTTGATGTGATGTCATGTTGGATCGTTTACATTAAACAATTACGATTTTCTAAAACGTTATGTTCCACACGTGATTAAATTACTAATTAGTTTGCCAGATTGCTCTCCTACAGGTGAATCAAATAATGCTAGTCTCATCTCGGCACGACCTATGATTTGCATGGGACAGATTTTTGATTTTTATTCTGATGCTTTCAAAGATTATTTTCCCATCTCAGAATATCGGCATCACCAACGATAAGATATATGAATCACTGGTTTGTGACTTTTCTGTGCTGAAATATCTAGAACATAACTTGCATAATTAAACAAATACCACAAAAATATCATTTTACATTCATCGGACATGTTTTTCACTCTGAACATCTTAACGAAATTAAGTTGCTATGACACTCTTACCAAAAGATATTCTGGAAAATATGATGCCCTATGTAACATCCAAATAGTATTTTTTGTTCTTTCCATGTAATAGGTTTAACAAAATATTAAACTGTGTTCCCATTCCCAGGCCTGGTCTCAGGCCATATGGTGTCAGTCCTTTGGGGCTTCACAGATGAGCCATTTATGACGCCCGAGAGGCCAGATGGTCATGACACTATTGCCAGAAAGTTATTTGGAATGATGCTGCTCAGAGCCAAATGTTGACACGGATCTCTACTCCTTGTGCGATTACACCAACTGGTGTCACAGATGCCAGACTTCATGCCCCTGCAAGAGTGAATGCCGTCCTTAAATGGAAAGCTTGTTTGATTAGAGGTGCTGATAATTGGGGCTAGGGCACTATGTGCAAATTCTTAGATCGACCCAGTGACAAATAGAAGCTGTTAATGGGCATCATCTTTTATTACCAAGGCCTGTTTTTGAGACCAAAGAGCAGTTGATCCTTTGGTGCAAGGTCTGTGTCAAATTGTATAACCCAGTCTAAAAGTCCTTGGTTTAATTTCTTTTTGGCGAATATCTCATCTACACTGTTGTCAGCGTCAGAGAAATGGCAATTTTGCTTTTTAGCCAATGCTGTTGGTTTCATGGGCTAATGTCAATAACTATAACATGTTTGCAATTCAAGATCCAGTCAATAAAAATGTACACTTCAAGTCTCTGTAGGTTTCTTTGTATAAGGCAGATTTTCTATCCTGTAAACAAGAAAGCAGAAATGATGCAGGACACAATTTGATTTTCACTTTTCTATAAAATGCTGCGCTGTCCCCTCCCCAGACCCCCCTCCCTCTCCCCCGATTGATTGTTCTCCATTTAATTAAGATTGCTGTATACTTTCATGTAACTGAAACAATTTATTTTGGGCCTTACCATTTACTGTGTGGACCAATACAATTTTGTTGTTGTAAAAGGACTGCTGACCACAATATTTCCCTGCATGGGTTTCTTTCAAATGCTTTGCGCAAAATGCAGTTTGTATATTTAATTTTGAATGTGGCATTTATATTTGCATCCTTTCCTTTTGTAGAGGATTTCCAAACGGCACCGGTGGCTGCATATGTGTGTATACGTACACACACATACACACACACACTGGTAAGACGCGTCACTGTGGCTCTGGGAACACTAATGGCTCCTGGTAAAATGCAGACTACAATTCCAAACATTATGGTATCACACATCGCAACATCAATGGCAGTGGCCCAGAATCCATCAAGAAGTTGTTTCGCCATTACACACCTACTAGAACATTCCTATTCAGCCATGAGGCCCTGGTAACACCCCTCGCCCCTTCCAACACCGCTCTCGAACTGAACCCCTAAGGAAGATCCTCCTCCTCATTCCTGGCAACCAACTTATGAACACTGTGCCAAAGGAACTCCACAGAACAGACTACAGGTGGCCTTCAGAAAATCACTCAGCACCTGGATGGTCTCGGGATCACAACAGACACACTTTCTGTATAAACTGGCAAAAATAGGTGTGACTATTTTTGTAAAAAAAAAATAAGAAAACAAATGCATTTAGTAGACTGCACTTCTGGATGTGGCAATAGCACTCAGGAGTGCAACGAATGCTCAATGTCTGTGGTCTTCAACGCATCGTTACATACTTTTTGGTTTAAATAGTGTATTAGGGTTAAGCCAGAGTTCTGGCTGTATTTTTCCAGAAATATATTTAGCTTTTTGAAGGTGTACACCAGGTTTTCTTTTTATTTTGTTGGTTTAAGGATTCGGAACAACCTTGGGGTTCGTGCATCTATTTTTTTAGGCGATATATGTACCCTAGAACTTTATTTATTTGAATTTGTAAAACGCACTACAGCCCACGGGCATGAAGGTATGGTATATTTTAGGTTGGCAACAGGAGAGCGGCACCAAAGTAAAAGAAAATATGTCTTCATTATTGTTGCTGTTGACGAACTGTTGCATCAGCCAGGTTTACCGAATGGGAAAAGGTTACATTCTACGTTCTCGCGCCCGGAAACACCTGTGTACGAGCGCGAGACAAGTAAAATAAGCATCATACATTACGCACAAGTCATAACTCAAAAACGGGGTCATATTAATTAGCAGATAATGTAGATGCATATGTTTATTAATTTTAATCAAAGCATCACTACATTGCAAACAAGTACAAATGAAGTAGGTACAATTGAAACAAACCAGATCTGCAGAAGACATTTCATACTAAAAAATGAGAAATGCTTGGTGCCAACAGATCGCGCAATAAAGTGCCATGAAGTAAAGTGCTAAGGCGGTACATCACCCTCCACATCCGCCTCGAAATCCAGATGAACTCTAATGATATGCCGGATGAAAAAACATTGGACTGGTTGCAGTGCTGGACTTGGGCTGGATTTTCCCAGATCCGGCAAAAAAATACTCCCTGGATATAGGGAAATCAATTTGGAGCCTTCCATTGGTTAATAGTGTTCACACAAGACCGTGGACCCCGGTTCTTATGACCATGGGCGAGACCCTTACCATCAAGACCACTGGAATGCCCGATTAGAATACCTGTGAAATCGCTTGTTAAGATTGAACTCTGCAGGATAATTTAAAATGCAGCTTCTAGTTTTAAAAGGTGTGCACCTTTTATACTTTGCCAGCAACTTTAAAGGCAACACCACACCACTCTCTTGGGTTATTTTCTAAGTGTTCATTATTAATGTTCTGAGCGGCAAATGTTTATGTGGGGTGACAACAAAAGCCCCAAGCCCTCACCACCCTACCCCCATCTTAGCTGGCAGGACCCCCATAGTAAAAAAAAAAAAAAAAAAAAAAAAAAAAATCTAAAAATAATTTTCAGCACTGACTGGTTGGCTGAAAAGGAAGCGTGCTTTTTTCTACATCAGCCATGTGTGCTTTCTTTTCAGCACAGCTGCTGCAGCAGCAGGCCACAGGCTCTGGGATGGGGAGGTGTGTGGTGGCGTGACCTACCCGTTACTAAATCAGGCACTTAACAACTGCTCGCAACTTACTTCCCAGCACTTCCAGTTGAACTCCCAGCACTTATACCCCCTTCCCTAGTCCCTTCTCCCTCTCTGCACTTGCACGTTCTGAATGCTCACAAGGCCCTGTAGGACCGCTTTACCTTCAATGTTAGTACATTCGCCTTTCGTTCCCATGTTCCCTCCCTGCTGTCCTGTGGGCACTTTGAAACACAATTTCTTGTTGTATAAGCGCCTTACAAGTGCACAATAAATAAATAAACGAATCACTGCCTTCAAGAAAGCAGAGCGCAAGCAGAGTGGCACAAACGTAGGTGACTAACTTCAAGGCATCCTTGATTTGCATGCCCTTTGCACGGAAGCCAGGCCTGGTCACTTACCTATTGCCACCATGTACGTGCATTAACACTTAAGCCGGATATATGGCATCTAGGGTAGGCCGAACGCACGGCCCAGCCTTTCAGTTCACGGCTACGCTTGTGCCACAGAGACCTCGCGGGGAAGTGCTTCATAGCAAGGCTTGAAATAGCGACCAGCAGCGCCATCATTTTTAACACGTCAGCGCCAAATCTCAGTGTGGCTATCCAGCGGATGTCTGGAACTGGAATAACCCCGCGCCGCGTCTCCCCCCCACCCCCATAGCTCTCAACTCACACGCTTTTGGCGGGGGTCACCCGCCTTTTAAACAGCTGACTCACCCGCCAAGCCTCTTGCACGCCCATTCATTTCAATGGGCGTCTCACCCGCCAAAAACAAAATCGGGTGATTTCACCCGCCTTTTCGACACAAATGGTTGAGAGCTATGCCCCCCATCATCCCACTAAAGTCGAAGCATTGTAGCCATTGTAGGTTCTAGTCTCGTTTTTTAATTTTTTTTTGAAGATCTGGTCACTTGAGAATGTTAATAGGGTTGTTACAACTGCTGACCAAAAGACGTGGGACAATGGGATTGGACGGTTGTGAGGGGGATGGGGGCGGAGGGGGGGGGAATGGAAGCACACTACAGGGCCACGGCGGTGGCGAATGCCAGGCCAAGGGGCATATGGGGACCCGATTTCGAGAACCACGAGTCTCCCGGGTGGATAGAGAAGTCAATGAGAGCGTAGTTGGCATGGGTTGGTCTGTGTTGAGCTGTGTAGCTCTTGCCTGAGAAGAGGGGGGGGGGGGCTGCCTGATGCGGCGTTCAAGCTTTGTATTTGTATTTGTATTTATTTATTTATAAAGCGCGGCCAGGCCCAAGGGCATACGGGCGCATAAGTTAGATCTGGTTACAATTGCAGTTGAAGGCATTCAATAGGGTTACGTTACATTGCAGTTACAAGTGGGTACAAACTTAGTCATGCAGATGCATATATACATAGTCTAGTATAATTATATAAATTACCCGAGTGTATAGTGACAGTTGATCATGCTAGAATCAGGCAGTTAGGCTGTCATAGAGTCCATGTTGTGAAGCCAGCGCTTAGTGTTATGTTTAAATAGGTTAAATGACGGTTCTGCTCGCAAAAGTGCAGGTATTGTGTTCCATAATTTGGAGGCTTGTACAGGGAAGCTAGCACCGCCCGAGTTGTGAAGTTTAAATCTCGGTATGGACATAGTGTTAGCTTGTGCTGCTCTAAGTGGTCTTGATGAAGTGTGAGGTGTAAGTTGGTTAGTGAGGTAGGCTGGTGCAAGGTTGGCCCTGGCTTTATGTGTGAGGGCAAGAGTTTTAAGGGATATTCTGTGCTTGACTGGAAGCCAGTGTAGCATGCGTCTGGTCTCCGAAATGTGCATTTTTTTGGGGATGTTGAGGGCAGCTCTAATGGCATTATTTTGAATTACTTGTAGCTTGTTGATATTCTTGTAGCTAGTGCCTAAGTAGAGGGCGTTACAATAGTCTATCTTGGAAAGGACTAATGCTCTGGCAAGAGTAATGCAATTGGGTGAGGAGATGAATGGCCTACATGCAGTGATCAACTTACAGGTGTAAGCGGCTGATGATGCTACTGCATTAGTTTGTTTGGACAAGGATAAGGTGGCATCGATGTAGACCCCAAGGGTTTTAGTGTTATTTGACACGGGGATGAGATTGCCATCAATGGTGAAGGAGTTAAATGCAGGATTGAGCTTTTTGAGTTTGGCGTGAGTGCCAAGGATGATCAACTCGGTTTTTTCGTCTGTTAATCTGTAAACTGTTACCATGGAAAATGTAGGTAACCGTGTAACCTTGTGCTGCTAGGTTATTGCTGCTTTTTGTGTTAATGGTTTCTTTTTTAGGAAATGCAATGGATTTCCACAAAATAAAATCTGGTCACACTATTTTTAGCACACGGTTTTATTTTGGGGAAACCGCACCAGTGAAGACAGGTCATCAGGAAAAGCAGGCCCGCCTTTCGCTGGGAGGCCATAACCCCGTCCTGGTGCAGGTGGGACACGGTCTTTCTGATGTTTATGGAGCAAATGCGCGCCTGTATTGTATCCTAGTTAAAAAGAGCGTATTGTCCACATGGTATTAGCAGCTCCGCCCACGAAGGTTAGTGGGCACTCTTCCATGTACTCACTTTCTTTCCAAGCTCTCGGTCCAAATAAACAAAAAACAAAAAAAACGAAGGGTTGCTTTATTCCAGCCCGCACGAAAGCAGAGGCACAGTTCGGACCGGCTTGTTTCAGTCCTCCTCAGCCACTAATAGGGTACGGCACACACCGACACAGAGTGCCTTTAAGGGCATGCAACGGGCCAACACACGCCATACACGGCTTGCAGGGAACAAAAGAGGCTCTCACAGGGCCCGTCTGAAGACCAGTGCGGCCCACACGCACTGCGCAGCTGGCATAGGGGCCTCTTCGCGAGCAGCGGCAGAGACAGACACACAGCACCTGGCTGTCCCGTGTACAAAAAAATATATATGTCACAGCCCCAAACAAACGGACCACTATACCAACCGTATACCAACATATAAACTGCCCCACATTCGTGTGTTCATGACTTTTCAGATTCAATTTTGGGGGACTGTTTAAGGAGGAGATCAGTGGAAATTATGCAGTAACGTGTGCCATTAATAACGGGCATAACCATCAGCTGTTTACAGGGTTTTTTAGTGGGCTAGGTCTAGCCAAGGCGGCACCCTGGCAGACTCCAAAAAGGGCTCCCTAGCCAGGGCTCCCTTCCCCGTCCCCACTAGCCGCAGATACGTCAACCCGTCGGGCAGCCCCTTTAGCCAAAGAGCTGCATGGTTAAAAGGCTGCCGGCAGGTGTCAGTGATTACGATTCGAAAAAAGGCGGAGCACCGGCCAATGCCTCCTTTTTTCTAATGGAAGCACCGACACCTGCAGGCAGTCCACCAAACATGCTGCTCCTCAAGTGAAAGGGCTGCATGCTGTGGGTTAGCTCCTCTCATTAATAGACAAAAGGGGAGCAGTCACGCACTGCTATCAGGCATAATCACAGGGTCCACCCCCCCTCCTACCACGTACAGGCACAGTGCCAGCGGGGCTTGGAGCCAGTGATTTAGAAAAGGAGAGGCTGGGTGCACGAAAGGTCTGTTAGCAGTGCGCCCCAGCACCCGTGCATGGCTTCCACTGCCAGTGAGCCAAGCAATTAGTAGGGCCCCATAGGCGATGGGGGTGCTGTAGTTAGGGGTGTGGCCTCATGTACTGATGGGGGTGGTGTACTCCCCGCTGCCAGACCCACCCATACATAGGCTTTGCCCCAAAACTACAGCCCCCACCACCACCCGCCAGGCCCCTCGAGTCTGCCTGCCACTTAAAGCACTGGCAGCACAGTACACTGAGTTATCAAACCGCCACTGGCACCCAAAAGCCACTGCAGTGGTGCCCCACCTAGTAGCCTGGCGTGTTTCTCAGCGCCTGCCAAGGCCTCCTGCTCCCTTGCCTTCTTCCTTCGTGGACCGCAGTCTATTTTTGCCCTTTCAGTCTGTGAATGCAAGGGACACGCCCACATCAAATCTTGGGAAAAGCCAAAAGGTCTGGTTGCAGACTTCGATTCCAACTTTATGGAGAAAGAAGAAGCTGTAGTGTAGACAAAGGACTTTTGCAAAAATAGACATCTTCTCGCACACAAGTCTTACAGCAGAATTACAGGGTGGGGGGTAATGAAACGCAAAAAAGGGACAACGTCGGAGTCTCTGGATGTGGAAAAAGCTCAACTTGGATGCACACAGTTCAGTTTTCTAGAATGCCTCAATGGCTGTTTTGGTTGTTAGATGGATAGAGTTAGATGATCTCTACATGGCTTCACCAGGCGCTATTGATGTAGTCTGGGGACCTCCCAACTAGAGCTATCGTACGGATTATGTCTAAAGTTGTTGGCCTGACCAGAGGGAATCCAGTGAAATGCTTGCCAGTAAAAATGGAGTCGGTGAAAAAGTTATGGTGAAAATACCTCAGCAGTGAAAAAGTTGCCAAGCAAAACTAGTAAAAAAATGCAGCTGAAAAGTAGACAAAATATAAGGGTTTGGTGAATTGTTAGTGTGGATTAAGTGTCTTGGTAAGTGTTAGGATAGGGGTTGTGGTAAGGTCAGGGAAAATAGAGTAATGGGGTGCGTTGGTGTTAAAGAAAGGGATAGGGAATTTGGGGCGAGCTGGCGATGTTGTCATAAAATAGGTATTAGGATAAACCTGGTGGTTAGAGCAAAGCAAGCATTAGGGTACGTGTTAGAGTTGCAGTTAGTGCAAGGTTAAGGTTATGATTAGAGCAAGGCTTCAGGTGAGGCCAAGGGCTAGGTCATTTGTGGTGAGCTGGGGTTGGGGTTAGGCTCACTGTTCATTTTTTATTGATTTTGTATTGAGTAACCTGCAAATAAAATGCTTTAGGGCGCTGAACAGTTCTTGTTCTGTAAGAGTTCAGGGTAGTAATTAGGAGAAGGTTTAGAAATGTAATTAGGGCAATTGTGGAGGGTTTATGAAAGGATTGGAGTCATTGTTAGGGTTATAGTCTAGTACATTTTTTTATTTAAACATTTTTTTGGCAACCTTATTACTGGCAATATTTTCACACTTTGCATTGAATGGCTACATTTAAATTTTTGTTGGCTACCTTCACACATGACTACAATTTCCCAAGGGACATTTTCACATGGAACGGACCACCGGACTCGAAATCCCAGGGACCAGACAGGAATCGAGAGATCGCTCACGATACGTTGGGCAGTGTGTTAAGATAGCCATTTATCAGAGACCATGGGCAGAAATGGCAGAAAAGTTGGTATGACGTTCCTCCTTGCCATTCCTGGTTTGGCCATAACTGCCTGAATCTAAAAAAGGAATTTACTTTCAGTAAACTCCGAGACAAAGCTAATGCCAGCCAAGAGAGACCGAAGAGGGGATAATCTTGAAAAAACAAGCCCCTATTGCAACCCAATCCCAATTTTCAAGAATATGGGTTCTCTGGGTTGGAGCGCCTGACCTGCCCTCCCCTTGTGGGGTGTAATCAAAACCAAAAGCAACAGAACTAGGGCCATGTGAAAAAGGCCGACCGGTCATTTCCAAAGGAAAAGCAGCATATTAATTCACAAAAGCAGAAGAAATTCAGAGGTCCCTTTTTATACGAAAAACAGGATTTTCCCCTGCCAACATAAAGACGTAAGGGAAAAGACATGGGCCCTCATTACGACCCTGGCGGAAATCGCGGTGCAAAATGCACCATGGAGCATGGCGGAAAGCTGCCGATAGCGCCATGGGGGATGGCGGATTTTCCGCCCCATTCCGACCTTGGCGGGGCGGTAAATCCCCATTTTACCCTTCCCCATTCCCATTTTTGCCCCATAGGGTATAATGGGAGTGGGGAAGGCGTTAATTACGCCACCGTAAAATACGGTGGCGTAATTATCAACAAGGTCCCGTAGCGCCATGGATTTCTCCGCCCGGAAAAACCAGGCGGAAAACGCTCCATGGCGCTACGGGAACTCGTAGTGGGGCGGACGGGTCCGCCGCGAATAACGCTGGCGTAAACCCACTCCGCCAGGGTCCTAATGAGGCCCATGGTGTGTGTTGACAAAAAGTAATGTATATTATGCTTCACTTGCAAAATACCAGAAAGTATTTGAAAAGAAAAGCCCACTTTGTTTCCATGAAACGTTCCTGCAGGCCTGAGGCAGACTATGTGGGTGTCTTTCTGCAGTGGAAATCCAGAGAAGGCTAAAACAAAAATGTAATCCAAATGCAGATTGGAAAAGCACATCACATTACTGGCAGAGAAATAAATGCAGCATTTTCACTGAAACTGCCAACCATCAAAAGGTGGTGCACTCTGACAATTCAGGCCAACTTTTCAGCAGAAAAAACGAACAGCAAATAATTAAAAGTCTATTTTGTGAATGACTGAAAGAAACAGCCCTGCACTTTCAGCGCAAAAGCAAGAACTCTGATCAGTAAAACACACTGGGCCTCATTACGACCCTGGCGGAAATCGAAAAACGATGGCGGAAATGCAATACCGCCATCGAATAGCGCTCGGTGCGATCATGACCCGTCACCGCAAAGTACGATGCCATTAGCGACACCGTAGTGAACGCCAACGCTAACTGCACCAAGCACGCGCGCGCGCGCCATGCCAAACCGTAATTACCACCATGGCGCAACGGTACGCGAATTCCGACCCTAGCGGACATGCACCTAACGCCATCAAGCACGGCGGAAAGTACCATTCCGCCATGGTGAGAAGTACGGCATCGCGAACCAACCGTAAACGGCCCTACTGAGTGCTTGTACACCGCTCCCTGGCCACATTGTACAACCCCCCGTAGGTGCAATGAAGTCACACAATGCAACCAGTGAAATGTACTAGTCATCCATGCCTGCCAACGAACAAATGAATCTCAAGAGTGCCCAATGGGAGCTGCAGGGCACAGATGGCACGAATACAGAAGCTATACAAATGGACATGACCTCAGTCTCCCACCAAGAAACGCACGCAAACACAGGCACCTGTGACCAGCAAAATTCCGATAATCACATCATTCCACCAATCCAACTGGCTGACCGGCATCTGTTACACAAAAGCTAATCCCCCGCCCCTGAGCATGACATCATCAAAACAGTCATAATGGCAGCCCTTATCCCTGACCTCACTGGGCTCCGTAGGCAAACGCGCCCAGCACAGTACCACGCAACTATACTCCGAAGCTGGAACCCAATGCAGATCTCCTCACAATACATCGCTCCCCAAATAGGAATATGCCACATCACTCGCAAAGAAGAACGCTACACGGTTCATATCAGAATAGAAATTTAATGCACAACAAATTCACCAAGCCCATACAGCCATTAGGCCATGAACTCCAAAATATATTTCATTATCGTGGGCTGCATCCGCAATAAATGACCAGCTACTTCTTGTGTGACGCCCTGTTCCTTCATGGTACACAGGGGCTACATTCCCGTACGAAAAGGCAACATGGAAGCGCCTAGAACCGCAGGGCCGTCCCAATAGGGAGGCACTAGTCCAGCTGAAAGGCCGAAATGTTGCTCCTAGCCACTAGTACTGCGTAAGGGCATGTGGCCCATTGGCGATCGTCCCATAAGATCGTAATGCTGCTCCACTGATTAACACGAAGCAGCAGGTGTCGGGAGTAAAATACATCTGCAGGAGTGGCATACAGATGGCAGTGGCAAAAGGGGAGGAGATACCTGTCAACCAAATGAAATGAAAAAGAATAGTATGGCCATCAGAACTACATTTGAATTAACCACTTCAATGATCACACCAAATCCACAGCCATATGCATGCTAGCCCACTCCAAAGGATCATCACCACCCACAAACCACTTGCGAATCATAACTATCTATATCGAGGTGAAAACACTATCACAAACGAGTGCACCTGTGCATGCGTCTGTTACAACAGAATCCATCTGATGGGATTGGTAACGTGCATAGACACAAGTGTCTGAAGGCGCGTCGAGACAGGGAGGGCTCAACAAGGCCAGATAGACGATGGCCCCACTATGGCAGCCCTGCATCACATAGCGCAGGGGAGGCGGATAGATTCCAAGAAGCCCTGTACATGGCAAACTCTGTATCAAATCATCTGTCCATGCATCCATACATCATTCCCTCATCCCGTAATGAAAACGCCTGTTTCCATACTCACATAACATGTGAAATTTCCATTGAGTCTGTGCGTTATGCAGCCTGCAAAATCCACCGTGCCCCAGCCCGTTATTCAAGTGTTGTGAAGTAACATGTATTTGGGAACGTCCGGCCTCATCGCCCACGTCGCTATTGCGCATCCCATACTATTCATATCAATCATTGCATCCTCGCCATGGCCCCTGTCCCAAGGACATTGAACAATAGAACGTTATATTTGCAGTCAGACCTGTGGGCATCTCCTCGCCGCTAGCTGAAAACCGAAAGCGCCGCCCTTCGAATTCCTCATTTGCAACATCACGTCACAAAGGCATCTGTGGCCGCTTGAAACCACAAATTAATCCATCTAGTGCGGCTGTGTGTGAAAATGGCAACTGCCTTCACTCACAAATGGAACGCCCCGCCCGTCGGTGAAGCTCGGTACAGTGTTGCATGAGGGTCCACCGTTACTCGAGTACTACATTCCACTGACCCTTCACAAGTCTGTTCGCGACTGCAAAGATTGTATGTGAAACAATGGGACCATAGCCGAATGAACATATGAACCAATGTTACACTGCCATCGGGTACAAATACATGATTGCAATAGCAAGATGCCATTCGTCGAATTGCAGCGTTGTGTGCGGGACGTGCTCGCCCAAAGGGGAGTGCAGCTTGCACAGGTGGAATGAATCACCACAGGTGGAGGCCATACAGCCTGAAAACACATAAATTGCACACCCAGTCTCCTCCCACAACCACACCCACTCCGAAATGCTACCGGCAGGACTAGCCATGTTGGCCCTGGGGGACCTGATAGCACTGCAAGTACTCCAACTTCAAGAAGAAGACGAACACCAACTACTACCGGCCGCACGGCGGAGACGCAGGAGGAGGAGGAGGAGGCCAAGGCAGGGCCAGCAAGGGCCGCCAGCACAGCCACTACCACCACGCAGGCAGCCCGCAATCCCACGCCTCCGAGCACATCCGTTCAACCTCACTGATGAGCAGATCCACACCCTCTACCGTTTGGACCGGGACACCATAACCGCCATTGTGGACATGACACAGGCTGACCTTGTCAGCATGATAGATAGCCCAACCGCCATCCCACCCCTACTGAAGGTGGTGTCTGTACTACACTTCCTGGCCACAGGCACCTACCAGCACACAGTCGGACAGTTGCATGGCATTTCACAGCCACTGTTCTCACGGACACTATTGCAAGTGCTCGATGCCCTCCTGAAGCACGCAGACGACTTCATCTCTCTACCACGCTCGGAGCAGGAAATTACGAACACAAAAGTGGGATTCCATGCACTTGCCGGCATACCGGGTTGCATTGGTGCCATCGACTGCACCCATGTGGAATTGGTCGTCCCACATGCCATGGAGGCCCAGTACCGCAACCGAAAACAATTTCATTCCCTGAATGTACAAATGGTGTGTGACTCCAACAGGATCATTACACATTGTTGTGCCAGATTCCCTGGATCTACCCATGATTCTATGGTCTTGAGGAACTCCACTATACCACGCTACATGGAGCGACACGCAGGGAACAGATCCTGGCTACTCGGTGAGTCTCATTTCATGCATGATGATGTGGGGTATGTGATGCGGCAATGACCTGGCAGGAAGGGGGGGGGTGCGTACGTAGCAATGGCATTCCTCAATATTCCTTTCTTGTCCACATACAGGTGATGCCGGGTATCCACTGAAGAGATGGCTCCTCACACCAGTCCGGAACCCACGGGACCAGCATGAGGAGGACTACAACCATGCCCACTCACGTACCCGTGTAGTCATAGAACAGGCATTCGGCCTACTGAAGACTCGTTTCCGCTGCCTCAGCAGGTCTGGCGGGGCACTCCTGTACCGCCATGTGAAGGTTGCAAAGATGGTCATGGCATGTGTCATGCTCCACAACATGTGCGTACGTAGAAATGTGCCCATGCCCCCTGACGCAGAACTGCAAGCACCTGATGATGGTCATGATGAGGGTGGGGATGTGGCAGCACCTCAAGGAGTCTGCGAGGCACAGGAGGGCCGTGACATTCGTCAGCATCTCATAGATGCATGCTTCTAGCACTCACGCCTGGTGGCTGATACATGGACACGGGACTCGTGGCACTGTGTGTGTCTGGGACATGCACAATATGGACTGTACGCCTATAATGGCCTCGTACACAAAGATCAATGTCCACACATCTCATTGGATGATCGTGCATTGTTTATGGCATATGTGATATCATGTTGAACACCCTATCGACCTGCCACCCAAGTGAGCCCAACACACCCCCTCCCCCCTCCTACCTCCCCCCCGAACACCAGTGTCCAAAGATGCTCATTGTCAGTGGGCTGTCGATATTGCAAGCCCCCTCTGCGGGTATCAGGGGCACCCCTGCCTGTGGAGCGCAGGTTCCTCCCAGATCTACGTTGGGGGCTGCCCTGGACGGAACTTGCAACGGATGATGTCTCTGCCTGCTCACGTCCATGCATGTCCCTAAGGGTTTGTGAGAGCTCAGTGAGCACACGGCGCACTGCGGCAAGTTCGGCACATACGTCTTTGGACGTCGCATGCAGTTCCCCCCTCAGGCTCTCGGTGCTTCTCTCCATTTGTACTCTCAGGCTCTCGGTGCTACTCTCCATTTGTACTCTCAGGCTCTCGGTGCTACTCTCCATTTGTGCCCTTAGTGTCTCAGTTGATGTTTCTATGTCTGCCTTAGTGCCCCCACATTCATCGGCATGGTCCTTGAGGAGCGTGGCCAGTTGCTGCTGTTGCACGATTAACTGGTCGAGGGACTGTTGCCTCTGCTGGGCCATGGCCATTTGCGGTGGTGTCACAGAGGGGCTGATCACCTCATGTTGCCTTGCCACAGGGCTTGTGGGGGATGGCCAGTCGTCGTCTTGTGGGTGCCCCTGCATGGTATCCTCATGGTGTACGGGATGGAACAGACAGGGGGATTGAGACAGGTCATGGATGGATCTAACTTCGACATCCCCGTTTTCTGTGTCGGAGCATGCTGCCATTAATGCAGTATCACCTATGGTGCTGCTGCCACCAGAAGCAGTGCCTACTGTGGCATCCATTGGGGGGACCTGTGGTGGTGGTGTTGTGGGCATGCTGGCTGCTGGGGTGCCTGTTGGAGTTCCCTCCTGTGTGCTGTCACTTGATTTGTGCTGCTGCCGTGTCTTGATGCGTGCAGCTGAGGTGGAGGGTCTTTGGCCGTTGGTCTTGGCCCTCTTTGCAGGTGTGCTGGTAGGGGTGTCCTGGAGCTCGTCGTTTGGATCGGACCCTGTGGTGGAGTAAAGGAGGGCGAGCGTTATTAATGGGTCTGTGGGAATTGGAATGGCAATGTATCACATGCATTGGGGTGGTACCTGAGGGTGATTTGGGTCGGGGCCTTGGAGGTGGTTTCATTTGTGTGTGGAGTGAGGGTGCAGTTGTTTGGCAGCCTGCAGTTAGGGTGTTCCTGCTGCACGTGTAGAGGGTGTTTTTAGGATTTTTAATTATTTATGTATTTGATGTGAGTTTTAAAGTGTGCTATCAGGCCTATGTATGTGGACGTTCTCCTGGACATGTGTTCCTGTTGCACTGTGTGGGCACGTGGTACTTCACATGATTGGACATTGTGGTTTTGGCATTGTTTTATTTGGGGCACCTACCTGAATCTTCGGATGTCTGCACTCCTTTCTCCATCCCTCCGACTCCCTCTATGCTCTCCATTCCAATGGTGGAGGCACAGATTTCTTCCCAGGGGGTCAACTTGATGGGTGATTCCGATCCTCCCCCGGTAGCTGTGGCAATGTTGCGGTTGGCAGAAAGTATGCTACGGACGCGTATCCGCAGGTCGTCCCATCGCTTTCTGCATTGCTGTGGGTTGCGGGGTGCGGTCCCCACCGCACTTACACGCTGTGCCACCAGGGCCCATATGGCCTTCTTGTTCGCAAGTGCCGTCCTGGTCATTTGCGTGGAGAAGACGACGGCAGCATTCTCCTGGAGGGTCTCCGTGAGCACCGTGAGTTCCTCACGGGAGAAGTGGACCTGCCGCTTGCGGTCGCACGCTTTCTTCGCTACTTTTCCCATTTTTCTTGGTTTCACTAGGGTGGATGACGGGTTGGGATGTGTCTCAGGGTAGTATTTTTTTATGGTTGTGTGGATTTTGTGGTTTTATAGGTGTACGGCGGCATGTTTCCCGTTCCGGGACCATGCTTTTACTTCCGTTTCCGTATATTTACGGTCACCGTACTTTCCGGTTGGCGCTCACTGCGGTGTCCGCTGTGATGGGTGGCGGTATTGCACCTAGGGCGCCGTACGGCGGCGGTGTGGGCCGTTTTGGGGTCATTTCCGCCATCGCGGACTTTGCACTTCCGCCATGGCGTGGTGCTCGTGCCCGATGGGTCGGAATGAGCCGCACTTTGCTCCATCGTGCAATGGCGGAAACGCTATTTACGCTATGGCGGTCCGGTCGGTTGATTTCCGCAAGGGTCGTAATGAGGGCCACTGTGTGCCAAAGACTAAAGGCCGATGTTAGAAAATGCAGTATGCAAGTTAATGACAGTCAAGGACAATGGTAAAAATACACAAATGGCTTTCCCCCTGTCAGCCTGGTTTGGGCATCCCAACTGTTAACTGCAATAAAATGTGGCCCGAAGGGTGTCGAAACCCAAGTTTCCCTAGACCTGCGGTCTCTGAAGGCAGTTCTGAGTAGGCAAATGTCTTAGCCAGTGCATGACAGGAATGTGGGGAGAGGGGATCTCTGTGCTGCCAAGGCCGCACAACAACTTCAAACAGCAAAGACAAATGGCCTGGAGGAAGCAGCGCTCCAATTTGCTGAACATAGAGATGTACAATTAATTTAAAAAGGACTATTCTAACTTAGACCTTTTTCCCCCAGCAACCACAAGCCGTATTGCAATGATTTGTATGTCATTTTCAGGCAATTTTGTTGCAAAAAATATCATCAACCACCGATTTAGGGAACTGCAACGAGCAGCTAAAATGGTTTTCTGGCTGATCTGAAAATGCCCCGAATTTAAAAGTTGGCGAACTGGTGGAGGGTAAAATTAGTACTGCGGGGAGTAAAGTGCGTGTTCATAATTGTTATGGATTTTGTGTAAATGGCAGAAAATTGCCACACGGCCGTGCAGCATGATGCGGAAATGGCTGTTTTATTAAATTCCCCACGAGTAGCTGAAGGGGAAAATATGTATGTCCTGGCAGTTACGAGTAAAATTATGATGTTCTGGTACAAAACAAAATTTTGTCCAAAAGCAGACATAGAAACAAAAAGGGGATCTCAAAGGGAAGTTGTCATGACCACTACGGTGGTGATAGTGCCTAGTATAAATATAATTTAATATAACATGTGCCTGTTCCAGACTCTTAAGCCATACCTGGACCCTTTCCCTCTGCAACAGTGGCATACATTGTATTGAGCCTTGGACTGCAAGGCATACATTGCATTTAGTCAGAGCCTGATGCATAAATTGCATTTAGTCAGCAACTGTGAGGCATACATTGTATTGAATCTGCGACTGAAATATATAAGTTGCTCAACCCATAGGAAGTTATTTCTGGAGAGGTTTATAACCCCCCCCCCTCGGGACGAATCCTCACCAGACTTCAAAACAAGTATATGGCCCCCCTCGGAATGATTCTGCAAAGTTTGGTGTGGCTTTGTCCATGGGTGGCCCCAGTGCTTTAAGTGGTATTAGAAATCGAGGGGGGCTCTAGTTAGGGGGATTAAGTGAAAGGGGGGGTGTGGCTGGTAAAAGGTGGAGCTGGGGCACACTGGCATTATTACCTTTGATGTGCCCAGCCCTTCCTTTGAAACAAAAAAAAAGGGGCTGGGCGCACCAAAAGGTCTGACACCAGTGTGCCCCAGCTCCCACCAAGCAGGCAGCCTTTTCATTCAAAGAGCCCGCTTTAACCATGGGCTCCTTGAATGAAAAGTCTGTACTTGAAACAGGAGGAGGGCTGGAGGGCCCAGTCTCTCCTTTGTTTTCGAGTAACTAGTCTTAATCCAGCATCATGCTGGGTGATGACTAGTTTGTTACTCGAAACAAAAGGAGAGCTGGGCAGTCCAGCCCTCCTCCTGTTTCAAGTGCGTAGACATCAGACAGACCACACTGCACGGTTAGGCCTGCTGACTCAACCTTTCAGTTTAGAAAAAAGAAAAGGCGATGCATTTTCTTTTTTCTACACCGAAGTGCTAACACCTGCAGGCAGCTCGTATAACTGTGCAGCCTCTACACGGGTTGCCTGAGGTGTCGGCTTGCTGGGGCTAGTCGGGGTGGGCAACGGCAGGGCCCCGGCTCAGAAGCCATTTCTGGAGACTGCCAGGGCCCCTTCACCGGCTGACCCCAGCCCACTTAAAGCCCAGGGGGGCACCAACATTTGTGGAAATCCTCATAGACGCAATGGGAAAAAAAATAAAGTGCTCACAGCTACAGCCCAAACCACTGGACAGATCTTCACCCAATATGCGCCAGCAGCAGCGTCTTGGTCCCAAAAGCGTGCTTTTGTAAATTTGGTGTAAATCTGGGCAGTAGATTTTGAAAAAAAAGTGGGCAAAAAGTAGGTAAAAAGAATTTGTGATGTCTGGGTCCGGTCTGCGGGCATGGCCCAGACAATCTGGCTACAGGCCATGACCACGAGGAACCAGCAATGGGGTTACAGTAGCCATGGCCACCAGCGACCGGCTATGTGGTAAAGAAAATCGGGATAGGTTTGAATGGAAAAACAAATTCTGCACAAAGTGCTGGACAGGATTAAAGCAAAATATTTGCGAAGGGAATCAGCAAGGACTTCAAAGCATGGTTTTGCAAATCTGTCCTGCATTTTATTTTTTCAGTGTAAACTGGCCCTGAGCAAGGACAAATGTCTAATCTGATTTGCATTTTGGGCCATGCGGCAGGGCCGAAGCTGGAAACTGGCCCTGGCGGCAAGCCATGGCCACTGGCCATTGGTCACATTATGACGGTATAGTTTACACTGAACTAGAATGTATGGTAGGTACGGTGGATAACTAGGGTGGTTTGGTGGGGCTGGGGTCATGGTCGAGCCTCATGCCCTAGGCAATTCAACCTGGACTTGCATCCCCAGCATGCACTGCTGATAACGACACTTCGGTATGCGTTGCAAAAAATATGTTTGTTAAAGGAGGTTTACATTTCTTTCATATATGTTAAAAGAGGAATTATAAATAATTATATACAGTGATGTAACATCATGAAACATTTTCACTCAAAAACGTCCTCAACTCGCAATTCTCCAACCCCTTCAGCTATCTTTGGACTGGCCAATCTGGTAGCTTTTTTATTGTAACCCAGGATCCTGGCAGGGTTCAAAGGCTAAGTCCAATGAACTTCCAGAAAGAAAGGGCATCTGGGTCAGCTGATCATCCCAGTGAATTCAAATCCCGGAGAGCTTTTTGGCAAGATTTAAAACGAACTGTTGGATGGATTGGCACCGAACCACAAAAGGACGGCGTGTCAGACTAGACGAGATCCACACTAAGATTTTGCACAAATCCATCCAGCAATTTGGGGTGTACGTAAGAGCAAAATGAAAAATTGCACAGGCAACGCACGTTTTGCAACCTACCGTGACTCTATAGCAGCCCCTGTCCATAACAAGCTCATGAATCTTTCCAAAATGATTCAGTCAAGTTTTGAGAAGAGTTGTGAAAAAAGAACCTAGGTAATGAGGCTATCAAGAGGCCTTCCTCCTGAGGGGGGTCTAATAAAATTAGGGCTACTAATGACGACCTGCATGTAGCAGAGGTTCCTGGGGATATTGACATCAGCAGCTACTAGGTGTGACTTTCAACACCAAAAGCCAACTGGTGCTTTGCAAACTGGCCTATTAACTCTGTATATTTTAGGAACGTGCAAAAAAGAACATTACCACACAACTAGAAGTAATGAAAAGCATAACGGGTCATTATACAAAATGGAAAAGAGGAGAAATATACACTGCATGTTGAAGCAAGATTTTTGGCGCGTTGTGTAGCAGTACGGCTCGAAATTAGGATTTGTTGACCAGGAGCAAAAAGCAGCTCCTGGGTATCGTCATCACCTGTTAGGCAGGAGCTACCACTGAGGAACCCGGAGTGAGTACGTAGTGCGCATCAAATAGAACTTGTGCGCAAGACGCAAACTAACATTGTGTCCATATTATAAAAGCCAATATGCTTTAAATGCCCTTTGTGCGTCCTTCACTCTCTTTTATACACCTTCCTAAACCTACACAGTTATTATCACATACCTATGTTTGAAAGGCACCACTTCCCAGAGGAGTCAAAAGTGTCTGCTTGTAGCCGTTGGCTTCAAGCTTACCAGGTACCCCCTTGGCTAGAACCAGGAGCTAAATCGCTCCCAGCTCCTGGCAAATTCGAATCCCGTATTTGCTTGTTGTTTCATTGTGAACATATTGGCGAAATCATGTATCGAATCCCGGTTCCGTGTCATCTATTCAGTGGATATAAAAAGAAATGCTTTTAGGTGCCTTTTAAAAAATAAATAGTTCGTGCCTCCAACCCTGTACACCAAAAAAAAAAATACATGGCCATCAGGTGGAAGAAAGAGTAAAGGGGGTTTTAAAAAAAGAATATCTTTGCAAAATCCCAAGCCCGGATGGATGATTATCCTGCTAAAATTTAAAGAAGTGCATAGTTTTAACAGGTAACATTGAAAGATGGTATGGAATCCATTCCTAGAGCTTACATGGGTGCGTGTGATGTACATAATCATTTTTTGCAATGCTTCTCTGTGGGTTTAGGTTTTACATTTTTTTTATATTTTTAGCTTTCGCGCTACAGTTTTTCCAGGCACTGTCCATACACATTTCATTTCCTGATAAGGTGGTTCTATTTGTGTTGCGTTTAGTGAGGCGTGGCAAGTTCCTAGAGGAAGGGAAAACAGATGTCCTCTCTCCAGCGAGGCTGTTGATTTTAAGTTCCGCCTTCCGCCTTCGATAAGGCTTCCTAAGCAGCTCCTACACAATGGCACTCAATCCAGCGGCCCCAACATAGTCCAGGACTGTGGCAAACTAGTTCATATTTCCACAGTCTGACTTAAAGGGCAAACAGTAGCCATCATTAACAAGTTCACATGGTACATATGCTGACGCACATATTTGTATTTGGTAATCCACTTCTGAATCATTAGTGGGTTTTAGTTTTGCATATTAGGCTTCTGAATTTGCCTCCAAATAATTTAAGACCAGGTCACGCAATTCCTATAGGAAGCAGGATTCCATGCACAGATGGCCCATCACAACCTGAAACCGGCAGGATCAAAACGCTGGATCCATATTCACAAAGGAAACTGGCGTGCAGTAGGAGGCTGAACTGTGAGCGTTTGCGCAACCTCTGCTTCTTCTTGCTGACAGATTGCATCCATCAGCAGTGATTATTGAATACCGAGCTTGACCCTCATTAATCTATCCTCTCGGGTTAAGTGTGTAGTTGTGGGTTGGATTTCTTCATGGTCGGTGTGTATTTGTCACAGTAAGGCTGCTATCACAGGGTCTTCGCCGTGATGGGCCGCGGGTAGCGGTCGAAAGGGTTTGTAGTGGTGGCAGCGAGTCTCCTGATCAGAGGCTCGCTTTCTGATCCAGTCCTTGGCAGAAGTTCTTGTTCAGCTTTGCTAGATGTTCGTCCAACATCTCAATGTCCGGTCAGATGTCCTTGTGAATAGCGGAGCTCCAGTCGCTATTCGCAGGGCCTTGCTCTGGACTATCTGAAGACTGATCCGGTGTCGCTCCTGGCAAGTCATCTATGCTGGGTAGGCAGCATTTTGGTGGAGTGATGGATACTCAGATATGTATGAGCACCCACGTGATGTCAGTGAAGGGCTCAAAGCCTGCAGGCCTCCACAAGATCTCCACATGTCGACCTGTCACCAGAAATGCACGCTATTTTTTTACCATGGCGTGTGAGGCTACAAGTGTTGCCAAAAAGTAGGGTCAGAGATATAGGACAGTGTTGCATACAAGCTTATGTGCTTTTGATGGCATCACACCAAGGGATACCGGATGTCTAAGCTCCCATGAGGGCATTCGATGGCCGCTCCCGTTACTGTGCTATAGCTGCCACCCAACACCAAAGCAACTGAATTGACGTTCTTTAAAATTCACCTCTTCGTAAATCTTTTGTTTAGTTTCATCTAGCACCAGGTATTTAGGCAAAAATATTGGTATGGTATGTGCAGAAGTAGGGTATGGCACTATCTATGCCTGCTTAGACACATCAGGCCCCTGGTCACTGAGAAGAACTGGGCCACCATTGCTCGAGCCACTATACTATTGAGGCTGGACTCCGGCAACGCGCTTCTGATAGTAGTCAATACTGCCTGCCTGACAAAATATCAGACCATTCAAAACAATGCTGTGCACATTATCAAAAAGATTCCAAGAGGTGAGCACATCTCGGCCGGAAAGAGATCTTCACTGGCTGGCGGTGAAAGATCGGATTGATTTCGAAGCCGGCACATTAGTACACTGCTGCCTCTTTGGAGATGCTCCTCTCTATTTAAAGCCACCGGTATACCCATGGTTCCCAGGAGACCCCTCTGTTCAGGAAACCACGGTCAGATTAACTGTGTAGCGTACAAGCGGAACAATGGATTGGGTCGATCTTTCTCCGATAGAGCCGCTAAGCTATGGGCCGCTTTTCCAACCGCTCTGAGACTTGAAAGAAACAGCTTAAAGTTCTGCCGAGCTTTGAAGACCTTCCTATTCAAGTGAGCTTTTCGAGACAGTGCGGTTTTCTTTTTTTCTTCTTTTCTCTCCTTGTTTCTCTTCGTGTTATCCTGTTTCATCCATGTGGACCTTTGTCTTTATGTTGGCACCCTGATGCCTGCAGCGCCATGCACATTTATAAATATTGAGGTATACAATTATCTTAGGCTGATTAGTGTTGGTTTCTTAGAACCATTATTTTCAGTTGATAGGTGGCACTTCACCACCTAGCGAAGTGACATAATTTGGAGTCATAGGTGGGAGTTTAGTGCGACTATTAGTTCTGCTTCCTATTTGACCCTTAAGTGCCAGATGGAGTCAAAGAGATTATTATAGAAATATGGGAAGTGGAAGTGGCGTGCAACATACCATGATCACTAAAAAGACACCGAAACTGAGGAGATGGATGCGGCCTGGGGTGGAGGGAGGGCAGTGCCCTGCACTCTCAGATACCACGCAAGCCGTCTCCCAAGTCTCTCTTCCAGGGACGTGGGACGAGGCCCAAGTGGTTGAAGAGCATTCCTTGAGCAAAGCAAGACAGGTTTGCTTTACCAATGCTTGGTTTATTTGGGTTGCCATTGGCACGAAGATGCATGGAGTGCACGACGGCAAGCCGCAGCCTTGGCAGAGGACTGCTCCATGCAGTCAGCCCTCCAGAGAACAGCCTACGTCTGTGGCAGTGTGCAGAGTAGGGCTAACCCCTAAAGTGGCAGCTGTGAGAAACCAGAAGGTGTCTCACCCGCTAGTCCCCGCGTGTTAGGGAGGATTCTCCGTTTAGGCTGAATTTCGTAACCAGTGAGTCCCCCAGCAGCTTTGCTGGATTTTTGGGGTTTATTTTTTTTCTCCTGCCAAGAGTGAGACTCTTTTACCCTCACTCTTGGGCATGATTTGAGTATGTTTCTTTGACTCTAGATGTGTTTAATGGGCTATGGGGTCTTTTACTCCATAGGGCTCCATAGGGCTTCATGTGTTTTTGTGATGTGTGTTACACAGCACCCTCAGTGCAGTAACCCCCCATAGTGACCCCCCAGTATAGACTCCATACCCTGGGACTGACTACTGTCTCCCAGGGCATGTAAAGTCACCAGTGACTTTACTAGTCTTGAATTCTGAATAGAACCAGTACAAACCATCATATTGTGGACGTACTGGCTGAGGCAATTCGATTGCCCCGGGGTCTGTTAGTCGAGGGGGCACGTCTCCGTCCCCCCGATCGAGTTTTGGCTGGTGGCACTGGATACTACTTTTTATATTCAACTGCAAATATTTCTCTATTGGATTTTCCCATTGTTCGAGGCTACTATCTTTATTTATTTAATTACGATAGCCTCAAACAAACCGCTGGTTTATTTAATTAATATCAATTCTCCGGTTGGTATTTTTTGCCAAAACTCAGTTCTAAAATGGCGTTTGTGTTCTCTTCTGTGACTCCAACCCAAGTCGAGCCCTTTGTTCCACTTTTTGGCAGGCTTCTCCACAGAAGCTCTCCAAAGTGGTGCCACTCTGTCTGGGGTACTTAGGAGGGGTGGAGGGGGATTTAGGCACCCTGGACTGAGTTGCCCAGGCAACTCAAGTCGCACTCCGTCCTGATTGGCCCAAGTGGTGAGGCGGCCGGCTCACCACTTAGCATGTTTGAGTGACAGCTAGGCTGAGTGAATGGGGGTTTTCTGCATAAAAGCAGGGCTTTGGGGACTGGAACTTCAGAAGTCGCCACAGGACCTAAGAATCCGACGAGGGAGAAGCTGAGCCGACCTGCCACGACGACATCACCGGTGGAGCCCTGCTGGACCGTCTCACCACTTTTCCCAACGACAGAGGAGATCTCCCGCCGGAGAGTCTTCTTCCTTTGACTGGTGGGGATAACCAGTTTCACCGTCTTTTCGCCTTCCCGACGTATCTCGTGGCCGCCTTGCCTGTGCCAAGCACCCCGGCAACCGGGATACCACGTTTTACCACGACCGCGAATTAAAGGGTAATACCGTTAACCGGAAAACTCTGTGGCTGGTTTCTTCCCTGGCAGTGCAACGACCTTCATATTCCCTCCAAGTCGAGATTTTCTCTTCCCCTGGACGACGACGAGACTTGCACCCACTGCCAGGAACAACTGCCACCGTTGGAGGATCCTTCCCACTTAAGGTACCGTGTCCCGCCCGGCTTCCCTTGCCACCGACTGTACGGGGTAGATTTAGCCCCTGGCTTTCGAACCTGGGTTAGCCTGGGATACCCTGGCTAAACTTTTCTGAGCCTCTCTAAACTCTTTTTGAACTCTCTGCAAGACTTTCTAAGCCTAGTGTAACTGTGTGATCTTGGGTGCATTTGTGCTCTGCTCTCTCTAAGAGTGGGCCCAGCCTATGGACTTTGGCTCACAAGTGACTTTTGGTCTTCTGCCTTGCTAATAGTGTTCCTAAAGCTTAGAGTGGTGTACCTTCCCATATTCTGTCTTTTTCCCCTCCCTTCATGAACTTGTTGGAGTGCCATCTATAATTAAGCGCTCACCTCTGTATGAAAATAAGTGGTGTTAACTAAGACTTATCTGATAAGGAACAAGGGTTGTATGTACTATAATAGTAACTGTGTTTAGAGTGTTTTACGATAAGAGTGCTGGAGTGTTTCAACCAGTGTGTTTTAAAATAAATAATTATATACTTTGATACCAAAGCTCTGGTCAGTGTTTGCTTGTATTGTTGTATCTGAGTGCCTATTGTGTATACTTTGCGTACTGCCTAACTCTTCTTGAGAGAAGTCTGACTGCTCAGCCACAGCTACCAGGTAAATCTGGGTGGTACAGACTGCTACCAAGTGGGTTTACTGCTAACACCTGTAGTCCTAAATCTTTTGCAGTGCTCACAAAGGGAACTGCACAGGTTTCTGCTTAACACCGTGGATCTCTCTCTCAAGTGGCCAGGACACAGCCATCACCTTTGGATCCAGACACTGGGGGTGGACCAGTGTGGGAGGATCACCTGGGTGAGGGCTCTTCGGGAGTGGGACACCGGATGGCGAGATGCAGTATCCCTCCTCCCTTAACACCTTTACCCCACACTAACAGGTAGGATATGTGGGAACTTCACCCCCTGCCCCCTTCACTTCGTAAACGTTCTCCCTTTCTCACGGACAGCCCGCTCTGGGAGAAAACAGACTCACACCCGAGCAGTGTACCCGACATGTCCCGCTACTATGGTAAGGCAATTACTAACAAACACTCCAAAGCACATGAAGGAACAGCAGTTTCGAGTTGGCGGCTAAACGAGGGGAGAAAGACGGCAAACCAAAAAGGGTTCACAAAGAGGGAAATACCCTTGACCTTTTCGACAAGAAGCCGTTTCTTACCAGAAGCCTTCGAGTCAGAAAGCGTAAGGCCTGGAAACCAGACTGATGAATCCTGCATTGTGTGTCAGATACCGCAGGCCCTCCCTCGTAACTGACCAAGGCGGAGTGGAGCAGCAGCCGCTGTGGTATCGTCCTTGGCCCCAAGAACAAAGTAGCACCAGACAGATCAACACAGCCGGTGAGTTAGGGAGACTGATGCAAGGCCGATCTGTGTTGAAGTCAAGGAGGCAACATTATATACCGAGTGCAGGAACAAACATAGTGTGAAGAAAGACGCGGATAAAGCTAACTGCTGATGAATGTTTGAACTTGAGAAGGAAAGATACCGTTGACAGAGTGGTCCAGCACCGCAAACGTGCTCAATCGAAGGTCTTGGTAAGGTATCCTGCCAAGAAGTGGCAGAAACGAGTAGAAGATTGATAAGAACATTGTGTGAAGTGAATCGAAATGGTCCTGCAACGGTTTAAGCAAAACCCATCGCACCTTCGAAAGTCTTCGATTTTGATATCAAGAGGAAAATGTAGAAAGTGAGATTACATGGTCCGAGCCCGAACGAGGGAGACCAAATGTAAATATTGTGCTAAAGGGATCCGAGCCCCGAATGAGGGAAATCCGTGGTATGACCACGAACGAGGGAGACCAAATGTAAACATTGTGATAAAAAGGGGTCCAAGTCTGAAGGAGGGAGACCCATGATGAACACTGAAAGTGAGGACTGGTACATGTGAAAATCCTAATAAGAAAGGAACTTTGATGCTTGTTTGTCACGACAGCACCTCTGCAGTGAAAGACTTAATGCAAAAGAGGCTTTGGCAGAAGGCCCCGATATCTATGCTTTGAACTGTGTCCTTGTGGCTGAGAAGCCAGAGTGTGTGCAAAGCTCGAACGTACCGCCTTGCCCTGTGCTGAAAACGCGGGGAAGGTAGCCCAACGGACAAGGACAATTTCTGATTGGAAAAAACAGATCACATTTTATGGAGTCAACATAATGGGCGGATACAGTCTTGCTCATTGTACTTGGCCTAAAACACTCACCGGGTAGCCATTTGCCATTCGTGGGATTCCACAATTGGTGCACCAGCACTTCGGTTTAAAGTCCTTCCCCCAGTGTCCCCGTCACATCTGGGTTTTATTCCTTAGCGGCCGACCGCATCTTGTTATTTTACTGCCAGGCCAGTGAGTCTCGCACGTCCTGGCATGGAGCAAACAACCCAGGTGCACTGCATTCAGTTGACGAGGAGTCCAAACTGTCCGTAAGGGTGTCCGTGCCCGTATCACCCCAACCCCGTTTGTGTAACCAGCGGGTAATACTAGTGTATCGAGATCTTACCGACTGTCCATACCCGCCTGCTTCTAGGTTCTTGCAATCACTGCTCCCGAGTGCAAATGCTCTGCAGACTAGTTCTCTTCTACTTCACAGGTAACTCACCAGGGTGTCGGACATGGACTGGTCAGTGCCAGGGCCTGCTGGTCACTTTCACAGGAGAAAACCTGTGTGCAGCAAAATAAGCCTAGCAACTCATAAGGACAGCGCCTCCTCTCGCCATTTCTTGGCATGTTTGCAGAGAACAACTGACCCGGCATATTTTGTCAGCAATACTTAAGCACAAAACGGTCAATGATGACCAAGCAACATAACAGAAAGGCAAGATACTTAATTTAATACATTTCAATATAAGTGAATAGATCACAACTGCTGCAATTCATGAAGTTATAGAGTACTGATAAGTATTTAAGAATAAACCAATTTATTTGGTGAACAGTTTCTACACCATCTAGTCAATACACTGTCTTTGCAATAAAAAAATGAAATAGCATTTTTGAGCTCTCCTGCGTGCAGAGGGCTGTACTGCAATTACCTGCCAGGGAAACCACTCCTGTTGCCATTTTTACTTCCAGTAAAATGGCTGCTGCGTTATGGCCATATTCTTCTCTTTCAGATCATCCTGAATAAATGGCCTCCCTAATCTTGACCGGAATTCATTTAATGCTCAGCGAGCCACAGCCCACTGCGCCCCACCGGGCACTATAAAAAACTCTAAATGAGTACAATAATACAGACGGGGAGGTGAGGCTCTTTATATGGACACAGTGACCAAGAACTGATGTGCTGCAGGCCCCGCTGGTGTTTCTGTAAAGGTCCTTACTAACAAGGGGTGGCGGGCTAGCTACTTTTTCTGATTCTGGTTTAACTTTCGATAAAAGTCTTGAAACGGGAGCTCCATTATAGAGAGGGGCTACAGTTGTCCCATTCAATAAGGAAGGCCCATTTAGTCCCAAAGCTTGCCTTATAGGTGCCAGGCGCTCCTGGATGGACAGTCTGCTGCCTTCCCAAGTACGGCAGGGTTATTTATAATAATTGTATTACTCTTGTACAGGTGGTATTTTAGAGGGGTTGAGGAAATGTTGACCACAGTTTTGCTGCCACCCACGAGCGCATCCGGCACCTTATATATTAAGGCCGTTGCTTTGTAGACACACAGGTGCCCATCACCTTAGTGAGAAGAGTGTCGGACTAAATAGAATCAGCGTCTCCCTAAAATAATATTCCTAAAATCAAGCTCTACACCTGAAGAACTGGGTAAGCTCGTGATTGGATGGGCCCAAGAACTGGGTAAGCTCGTGATTGGATGGGCCCAAGAACTGGGTAAGCTCGTGATTGGATGGGCCCCATCTCCATCAGCGGAGATCCTCTTTGACTGTATGGTAAAATGAGCACTGCTGAGGTGTAACTTCTATATATCCCCATGCCACAAATATCCGATTTTAATCCCAGTCCACAGTTGGCTGTTATTTCAGCCACTGCCAGTTTTGACAGCAAAAAGCTAGACGTTTTGATGAAAAACCTGCCAGAGTGTGTGGTTACCCACAAAAACGTACCTGTCCAGCACGGCAAAAAAGAGAGGGCTCCAGATACCCGGCAACTATTTTAAAGACACTGAGATGCCGTCTACCCAACTTATTCTTTAAAAAAAAAAAAGCTCGTTATTTGCATCTTATCTTTACCCAGAGTGCATAGCCTGTGTGGGTCTACAATAAACACGTCATTCTTTAAATAGCCAACGAGACGGCCTGGTTTTGGTTCAACTTTCCACAATGGTGCCACCAGATAAGCAAGACAGGATCAAGATGCCTTGGTTCATAGGGCACTCAGGAAGGTACAAGCAAAGCTCAGGCAGGTGTCTACCAAGACCACAGCCTCTTCAAACCGAGGTGGTGCGGCGTCTGAAGGCGAAAAAGCCATTCAAGACTCAAGACAAGATGCAGATGATATCCCTCAGGTGGTGGGAACCCCCGTGCAGTATTGAGGCAGCAGGATTCACTGGCGCCGGGCTGTCTGGCATGCACCAACAGACTGCCAAAATGGGACAGATTGCGATATAGAAGACCACTTTATATGGCATTGCCCTGCCTCAACCTGCACAGCGGGTGTTGTGCTTCCTTCACTCTACCATCAGGAGAGGGACAGGTAGGAGGTGGAATGTAAAAGGTTTCCCCTCAGTCTGCCCCCACCGGGAACATGCGAGTGGTGTGCGGTATGGTGTAACACGTCATAGCGGGTTGCTAATAAAAGGGGCAGTCTCGTGTCACAAGGGCATCGTGAGCACGGGAGCCCCATACAGTGAAGAGGTCCCCGTGTCTCCTTTCTCCAGCAGGGAGTCCACACCAGGACGTGGCACTCCCTGACAACACTGGTGACGAGGCGGTTGCCACACCGGAATATCATCCCTGTGGCAGACACCCTCTTGACTGCCGGCAGCACTGCTTTTACGGTCCCGGCCTGCTGCCTGTATTCCAGAGCGGCCATATGACGCTGGGCCATGCTGGGGAGCTGCACTGGCATGAGCGCTACACGCCAGAGGATGGTGGCTGGATGGTGGCTGCGCTTCGGTTGACACTACAGCGCCGGCACCCTCTCATTGGTGAAATTGTGGGCGTGCAAGGGCTCCGGGATTCTGCCCATTCCCTCCTGTGCACCGTATAATCTGGGGAGGAGTAATGTTCCCGGTGAGACACTATCGGGCTAGCGCGCCATACTGGGAATGGCAGCAGGCCTGTGGATATCTGCCACCCAGTGTGGTGACCACGTGCGAGGTACGTGCCAGGAATGATTTGAAGAAAAAAAAAAGAAAAAAAAAAAAAGAAGGCCTGCATGTTTTTCATACTACATATGAAGGAACTTTGTCACTCCCAGACCTAGAAGGAGTTGTAGCTCCTTTCTGGGATGCTTGTGCGCCCCATCGTTGGTTCCCCACCCAAGACAAGGGCGATACGTGCCCACTGGCCTGCCCCGGGTTCCAGCCAAAGTTCTCCATTTCAGTGACTGCTTTCTTGACGCATTTACCTGTAAAGCACTCTGTTGGACACATAAAATGCGAACAATGCTGGGGGTGGGGTGCCCTCTGGCAGCAGGGTGTCATGCCCACAAGCTTTCCTTGCCCCACTGCAAGAGTTTGACATCAAAGGGGCCCCATCGTCTATGGGTCCAAGACGGTCCACATGGGTGAAGCATCTAGAAATGTTCCTGGCAGCCACGGGTGAAGACGATGATATCACCAAAAAGTCAATCATGCTGTACTCGGCTGGCCCAGCTGTGCACAACATCTTTGAGACCCTACGACCTGTTGATGGCAAGTTTGATGCTGCGAAGAATGCGTTGCAAGAGTATTTCGCGCCAATGGCGAACCTCATAGGTGCCTTGTGAGGATTGCCACACAGAAGGAAGGGGAATCCCTCAACGCCTTCCAAGGTTGACTGCGGCGCATGGCAATAACATGTGCCTGGCCCAATGAGGAATACGAAATGCAGCCACAGGTTATCCTGGGTTGCTCATCAAAGATTAGGAGCCAGAAACTGTGCAAGCCCGGCATTACCCTAGCAAGCATCCTAAAACGGGGACGCTTGCACAAGCTTGCACATATCAGGGCTACCAAGATGTGTGCCGCCATGAAACCAGTCAAGCTAGAAGATGCATGTGCCCTGGGGAGACAACAGTCCCGAAGAACGGACAGAAGACAGTCATGGAACAAGAAAGAGGTCCCAGGGAACAATGCTACTCTGTGCCCCCAATGTGGCTACAACCTCCCCCACTCCAAAGACTGTCCAGCTAAAGGCAACGTCTGTGACAGATGTGACATATCGAATCACTTTGCACTTGTCTGACGTGCATCAGCATCCTCCACAGATTTGAGAGGGCAGGCCTCCCCAAAACATACATTCCAAAGGTCAGCATGCAAGGTTGGCCAAATGGAGCAGCCTCCCCTTGGGGTGGACCAAAGAGAGGAAGAAGAGGACGAGGAAGATATTTTCTTCATCCCCAGCAAGAGAGAACTTCAAGTGTCCAAAAGGCATCAAAGAAACATTGGCAGGCGATGAATGCAGTCTGCTGGGAACAGCGGTGAGTGGAAGAGGGTGCTCGAGAAGTTGGACCAATGCACACGCAAGGCCCGTCAAGCACTCAAGCAGATGTGGTGCATTGGAGATTAGCTCACGTTCATGGAAGATGGGTTAGTCCTCCGAGGATCGATAATGGTCATCCCAGTGATCTTAGTACCACAGTGCTGGAGCTAGCCCACAAAGGTCACCAGGGGGTGGCCAAGACAAAGGCGTGTCTTTGCCTAAAGGTTTGGTTTACAGGACAGGAGAAGGTTGAGGAGTTTGTTCGCAGTTGCGTGTGGGGCCAGGTAGCAATGCCCCACCAGAAGGAACCCCGCATTGAGTCCATGGACCGGAGCTACCTGCCCGTGGGAAGTTGTGCACATGTACTTTGGGTCTACGTGCCGCAACACTTCCTACTGCTCGTGGATCAATGGTCAATACCCAGCAGTGGAGTTTGTGGATTCCACTTGTCTGGAAGACGTGGTGCCTACGTTAGAGAAGATCTTGCCCCCCCCACAGACTCCCCGCTTAACTCTGCACCAAAAACAGCACGCCCTTCCAAAGTGGGGGGTTCTCTGAATACCTGCACACCATGGGGTGTGACACCGGAAGGTGACACCTTTCTGGCCAAGGGCGAACGGGGAAGCAGAAAGGCTAATGCTCATGCTCTATAATGTATTTCAAATTGCACATGGACAAGGGAAATGTGGACAGAGGGCATTGTACCAATTCCTGTCTAAGTATCACACCACCCGCCATAGCTCAACTGGTGTACCGCCAGCGGGAGCACTGTTCCAATGAAATCCAAAACGGCTGCTGCCAGATCACACGCCTCGCAGTCCGGGGATGATCGACGATGATGCTGTTTTCAATAGGAGAAGAGCGAATGAATGAGATGCAGAATGACTGGAGAAGGCTGCAAGAGCAACCTCTAAGTGGGGGATAACATTTTGATATGTTCCAGACACCCGACAGGGAAGCTGTCGCTCCCACATGAGCCACACCCGTTAAGTCTTGTGGACGCAAAAGGCTCCATGATTACCGTTTCAGACGGCCAAGCAACAGTTACAAGGAACTCCAGTTTCTTTCAGAAGTTGGCGAGGTCGCCTACGGCGAGTGAGGATAGAGGGAGGAGGACATAGAGTCCGCCACGATGGCCAGGACTTGGCAGCGACGAGTCAGATCACGGGGGCTCCCTGTCCAGCAGTGATGAATACAGCCAACCAGATCAAGGAGACGCTGCTGCAATGGGCGAAGGTTGTCTGACCAAGGTGGATGAGAGGCATTATCCCATGCGGAACGCCAGCGGCAGCCACGCTACATGCAGAACTTTGAAGTAGGTCCCCATTGACCAGTACATGGTGACGTTGTTATTGACCTGAACCAATAACTGTTTGACATTGTTGTTATATCCACCCGTTGTAGTATTGAGTGCTATCCACCCGTTGTGGTATTGAGTGCATGATGCGTTTTATGTGTGTGCCTCTTTAAGAGAGCTATGGCGTAACACGTTATAGCTTTAATAAAAGGGGCCATCCCGTGCAACAAGTGCATTGTGGGCACGGGATCCCGATACAGTGAAGAGGTCTCTGTCTCTCCATTCTCCAGCGGGGAGGGCGCATCAGGACATGGCACTCCCCGATTTATGCAGTATTCCCCTTAGTCTGAAATCAGAGGGCACAGGCAAGCGATGTGCAGTTTTTCCTCTCAGTCTACTCTCAGTGGTCACAGACTGGCGGGTGTGCCCAGTTCCCCTCTGAGAGCACAGGCAGGGCAGTTTCTAGGAAATATGGTGCCTAGTGCCAGGCCCGGCTCAAGATGTGTAGGGGCCAATTTCAACATGATGGTGGGGGAGGACGGGCCTGCTTACAGCAAAAAGAGGCACCTGTGGGGTGCATACATCACATTGGCGACAACGATGAGGTTAATAGCCGCTGATTATCACGAGATGGCCAGCCACCAGGGAGCTTGAACATCAAACTGTTCCCACTGAAGAGCTCTAAACCCTTCTTTATCCGCAAGTGGCTTATGTGGAGGAATCAGTGTCAGAGGGCAATGAGTTGATAACACTTATCTATATCCTGTGGGTAGAGAAAACACAGCTTGTAATGCGAGCACTGCAAAGCGCGCATTTTAAGCCCCAGAATGAAAATATTGCCGTGTTACAAGACTGCTGACTGGCAACATGGGGGCAGTTGGAGATCGAGGCTCCAACACCGTACCTATCCAGGGCAAACAACAATGGCCCCACCCCCCCACCCCCATGCAAGCCCAGCTCGTTCTCATGTTACACAATCTGTTCCACCATGCAGTATATCATTCAGCTCGTCCTTCGAGAGGACAATAGCCCACAAGTGAGGAGGTCATGAGTGAGCCAATTCAGCCTGTGATGCACAGAACACGAATGTATGCGCGTTATGTATGAAAAGTACTGCAGTTCTTTAATCCTCATGAAATGAATGTTTTTTGTGCAGTGCAAGATGATACATTGTGGTGTGGAGCACAACCGGATAGGTTAGCCAAGCAGCTGCTGGTGGACATAGATTAATTTGTTGTGGCCTACATGGATTCCACTGCTGTCTCCAGGGCCACATTAAAGAACGACGTGGTACATCTCAAAATGTTTCGGGAAGCCCAGAGAATCAACCTGAACACCAGGATCAGAAATTGGCAGACAGGGCAGAGTTCGGAAACTTACCGGGTAACCACCACCGCGTAGGTAAGGTAAAACGTGTCCAGGCAAAGACTTAGCAGGTTGTGGAGTAGGGGGCACTCTAGAGCCAGACTGAACTTCACTGGGTATGGCGCTACGATTAGAGTGGCCCCATTGATAAAAGTATTTGCAAAAAGCGAGGTATGGAGAGTGTGTGTAAAACAGAGGCACTGGCCCATGAAGTGTCTAGGCCTTTCCCTTCACCTGGTCCGGTCCTTCTCTTCCCGTTGCCTTCTCCTATGCCCCCTCCCCCCACCCCCCCCCCCATCAGGTGTATACCCCTCCTAGCCACTTCTCCCGCTTTCCTAGTCTCTACTTCCCTCTCTTGCGTCTCATTTTCCTTGCTTTTTCGCTTCCCAGTCTCGTCTCTCACACATACCCCCCTCTCCCTTATCAACCTCCTCTCCATGTGCTCTCCTCTGAACCCAGTCTCTCCCCCTTCCTTCCATCTTCTTTCTATATTACCCTTACATCATCTTTCACTCTAACCATCCTGTCGCTTGTGTAACCATCGAAATCGCCATCACCAACCTTTCTCCTGCACGCACAACTCTCAAAGAACGGGTCAACTGCCCTCTCACCATCTCTCCCAGTTCCCCTCTTAACATTGGCTCTCATCTTCTCTTTCCATCTTCTTCACCTCTTTCCTGCCCTTTCCTCCTTACACCACCCGACCTCCATCCTTGGTCCCTTTGCTCGCCCAGTATGTTTCCCCATCCTCTCCTCCACATTACGCACCTTGACATGATATTCAGGACTGCATCTCCCAGGATGCATCATGTTCAGAGATTCAAAACTCGGAGCGGATTGCAGAATGTCAGCCCATTCGGAGAGATCCCATAGTCCATAGGTGTGGATCATCGAAAGGAAAAACTTAGCTCATTCCAATCCCCACCCTCCCAGCAGCAATGCATGCGAAGGACACCACCTTTCATCCTCCGCTGCAGCATTTAAAGGGATACATGCTTTCTTCCCCCTAGACAAAGGGGAACGATTTTGTACAGGTGGGGACTGATTTTCGTGTACCTTATTATGGCCATTTAAATACCAGAAACCCACAAAATGCACTTTTTGCAAGGGGACAACCTTGAGCAAGGAAGGAGCAGGCATACACCAGCTCCTGCTGTGGAGATTGTTGAAGAAGCTGGAGATGCCATGAAGAGGAACCCTTTTAAACGAGAAGATGGCTGCGCTCCGGTGAGGAGGGCGGGGATGGGGGTCAGGGGGAGTAGGGTCGGTCTCTGGAATCTACAAAGAGTGGCTCCAGTGAGGGGAAGAAGAGCCTCTGGAACCCCAGAAGAGAGATGTGCTATAGTGAGGAGGAAGAGAGTCCTGTGAGGGGGTATGACAGCCCATTGAGACCAGAAGGAAGAGACCCCTACCCAAAAGAGGAGGGGTAAAAAGTAGTAAGTGTGAGAAACCAAAGGATGTCTCACCTATTAGTCCCCAGGGATCGCTCCCCTATTTGGCCAGGGCACGGCAATCGCCTTTGGATTCAGACCCTGGGGGTGGACTAGTGCGTGAGGATCACCTGGGTGAGGGTTCTTCAGGGAGTGGGGGTGAGGCAACCAATGGCGAGACGCGGTATTCCCCCCTTTCCCGTACCCATGACCCCTCCCAATTCATAGGATTCTCCAATGTCCCAACTCCACCACCCCCTTTTCCAAACAAACAATGGGCCGAGGAAGAGGGTGACAGAGTAACAAGGCTAACCCTTACACATCCCATTGGTCATGTTCCGCTAATCAGGTCAGGCAAAGTCAGGCACTTGACTTCAATCACATACATCCGATACCCATTAGCTCTCCCCACACTGATAAAAGGCGGAACAGAGATGCACTCTGAGCAAGATGGAACACGAGAAGCAGAACTTCCGGGTCGAGGGCCTACTGGAGCACAGCGACGGATCGAGGGACGAGAACCAAGGGTAAAGGAACCCAGGAGTTCCCTGCAAGAGGCTGTTGCCTCCAAAGAATCGCAATAGAAACGTGGAGAAGGCCAAATTCCAAACAAGAAGACTGCATTGTGTTTCAAAGGTGCCTGCAACCCTCTCGGGTGAATGACAGAGTTGGGGAGGCGATGCCAAGTCTGTGGTATTAACCTTGACTCATGAATTAAAGGCAAAGACAAGAAAGGAATGCACACAGCCAGTGAGTTTGCGAGTGACATGAGACTGGTGTGCTTTAAGGGAAGATTGAAGTTGCTAAAGTATATCGCACAATTGAAGGCTGCACGCGTGTGGATGAGATGTGAAGAAAGGCAGACCTGTGGTGAACTTTAAATTACCAATAACTGTGAAGCCAGTGACACAGAGAAGCAGAGTGGTCCGGCGAAAGGCAGTAACCCACGTCTCAGCAAAAGATGAAATGTTTTATTGTAAAGCAATGAAGTGAATGAACTTTAAAGAGCATGATAATCAAGACCGACCCCGGCGAAAGGGGAATGTGACACTAGTCCCCGGGGTCTGTCATCCAGGTGGCCAGGACACAAGCATCACTTATGGATCCAGTTCCTCGGGGTGGGCCAGTGCGGGAGGATCACATGGGTGAGGGGTCCTGGAGGAGTGGGACACCTTGTGGCGAGACACAGTACCCCCCGCCCCCTATAATCCCTTTGACCCATCCTACCAGTTAGGATATCTGGGGACTGTAACTCCCCCCCCCTCCTTACCTTCACGAACACTGCTACACAGACAGCCCGCTCTGGGAGAAAACAGACTAGTACCCAAACAATGTACCGGACATGTCCCCATTACCATGTTCAGACAGAGTCAGGCAATCACCGTCAACTTGCACCTGATATCCTTTGAACTTCTCCACACGGATAAAAGGCAGAGCACAAGAGCATATTTTGAGCACGGCAGAGCACACGAAGGAGCAGTTTCTTCCAGGCCACAGCTGAATGAATGGAGAAAGTGGACAGGTCGAGAAGAAAAAAAAAAAGGAGGGAGATGCCCTTGAGCTTTTCGACGAGTGATCATTATACTCTTGAGGATTTGAAAGCAGCACGTGTAAAGCCAGGACGTGAAGCAATATAATCCTATTCTATGTGTCCGAGATACCCAGGGCCCTCGTGCATGACTGGCAGAGTCAGGAAGGAACAGCAGCTGCTGTGGTATCGCCCTTGGCTCCCGGATCAAGGCCGAAAGCAGAACCTTCAACACAGCCAGTGAGTCAGGAGGAACTGTACGAGGCTGGTCTGTGTTTAAATGAAGGTTACGAACAGCGACAATGTATCCTCAGAAAGCGAACGTTGAAAATGTTGATGAACGACCCAAGTAAAATACAGAAAGCCGATTAGTGTGTTGAACATTTTATGAGCGAAAACAAAGATACAAGTTTGCAGAGTGGTCCGGCACTGCGTGGGTGCTCATTCGAAGGTCTCTGGCGAAAGGTGTCTTACAAAGAAACAAAGCAGCAAAACTTTGATATTTGAATAGCGACATTGCAGATGAAAATCCAATACGAGAAAATCAGAGTGGTCATGTGAGGGTCTGAGAAAAATCCTTTGCACAATTGAAAGTCTTCTGTATAAAAGTGCACTACTCATTAAAGTGAACCCCGCCAAGGCCAGAACCCGGCTGAGGGAGGGGTTGGCCCAAAGCCAAATGCAACTCCTGGTATGACTCGGATCTCGTCACCCTAAACGCAAGTGCAGGGTGTCAGAGAGGAAATGGCGTGCTTCATGTTCATCCTCTGACAAACTGGCCTGCCGCCTGCTCCAAAGGCAATACCGTCTCTCTGTTCTCACCAAGAAGAGAGACCTTATCCAAGCCCGCATCTCTGCTGCATCTAACAACTCGGCCAAACTCTTTAAAATCTGCAAGGAGCTTGCCAACCCTGCTGCAGTCTCTACCTCTCCTGTCCCCTCCCAGGCCCTCTGCACTGCACTGGCCTCTCCCTTCATCTCTAAAACTCAGGACATCCTGTCCACACTCTCCTCCTATCACCTCCCTCCATCTCGTCCTGGCTCTTCCTCTGGCCCTTCTGCAGCCACCCCTCCTCCCTCCTCTTCTGCCTTTCCCCTTTTTTCTGCCGACGAGGTTTCCAGACAAGTCCGATCTATGAAAGTCTCGTCTAAACAGGTTTATCCCTGCTCCTCCAAAACTATCAAGGACCCCATCGACTCCCTGGCTCCTGCCCTGGCTGACTTTTGTAACCACTCCTTCGCCTCTGGAGTCTTCCCATCCTCCCTTAAGCACTCCCCTGTGCACCCTCTTCTTAAGAAACCCTCTTCCGACCCTGCCTGCCCGGCTAACTATCGCCCAATCTCCATCACTCCCTTCCTGGGCAAGCTCCTGGAGAAACTGGCCATCTCCCAGCTCAACCTCCATGCTGAATCTGTTGGTAGTCTTCATGACCATCAATCTGGCTTCAGAGCTGCCAGAAGCACGGAAGCTGCTCTCCTGAACATCCGTGAGGACCTGCTCTCGAACCTCGACTCCAACACTCCGTGTGTTCTCATTCTGCTCGATCTCTCTTCTGCCTTTGACACTGTCAACCATGCCATCCTGCTCACCCGTCTCCATGATAACCTGGGTATCACTGGTCAGGCTCTGGCGTGGCTGGCCTCTTACCTTTCCAATCGACCCTCCCAGGTCCAACTGGGGTCCTTCCTCTCTGACATCTTCTTCTCTACCTGTGGTGTCCCCCAGGGATCTAATCTCTCTCCCTGGCTGTTCAACCAGTATCTGGCACTCCTTGCCCACCGCATCGCCACTCTCTGCCCCAACTTTCAGTGCTATGCGGACGATACCCAGCTCATTTTCAGGCTACCCTCGGCCTCCTCCTCTCCTTCCCTCATCTCCGACTGTCTGTCTGCTATCCATGAATGGTGTGCCACCAATGACCTCTGCCTTAATGCCAGTAAGACTGGGATTCTACTCATCGGCACACCCACTCCCTCCTTCCCTGCAGCGCTCTGGCCAGCCTCTCTTGGCCCGCTTCCTGCTCCTACTTGCAAGGCAAAAAAACCTTGGGGTCATCTTCGACTCCACACTCTCCTTCTCTCCTCATATATCTGACGTCTCTAAGAAGTCACACTACCAGCTGCACCTCCTCAGAGGTATTCTTCCCTTCCTCTCCTTCCCCCTGAAGCTCACGGTCTCCAGAGCCCTGGTTCTCTCGAAGCTGGACTACTCTAACAGCCTCTATCTTAATCTGCCTGCCTTCACTCTCCGCCCTCTGCAACTCATCCAGAACATGACTGCGAGACTTGTCCTTGGCCTCAAGCCCAGGGAACGTATCTCTCCAGGACTGAAATCTCTACACTGGCTCCCTGTGGCTGCGAGGATTAAGTCCAAAACCCTCTGCATTGTCCACAAGGCCTTCTGGGGCCTGAGGCCTAAATACCTTCAACTCTCTCTTCCTAAATATCTTCCTTCCCGAGCCCTTCGCTCATCCGTCTCCAACTCCCTCAGGGTCAGCTGCTTCTCGAAGCAACGAGCTGGGGGTAGATCTCTCTCTGCGGCAGGGGCCTCCCTCTGGAACAGCCTTCCTGCCTCCCTGAAACTTCAGGAGAACCATCTTCGGTTCCGGAAGCACCTCAAAACCTTCCTCTTTGCTTCTGCTTTCTCTCTCCCTCTCCCCTGCTAAATTCTTCATTGAAACTGCACTGAACCTGCACCTGGGCCACTCTCACCGACCTCGGTCCTTGGCCCAGCCACTCTCCACTTGCACTGCCTCCCTGGCCACCCCTGCACTGCGGGACTGTCTCTGCATCCCTACAGCCCCCCCTCCCAGCACTTGTCTGCACTTACCTTGCACTTGCCACCAGCTGGCCCTATTTATTTATTTATTATTCTACTTACCCTGTTCAGCACTTCCCCCTCTCCCCTTCCCCTTGCACTATTTCCCTTCCCCCTACCCCTGCACTTGCGCGATCTGAATGACACCTGGCCTAGTAGGATCGTTGTCTGTCTTTCCCCCCTGTTCCCCCCTCCCTGCCTCGTCGCGCCTTGAAACACTTGTGTATAGGCGCGTTACAAATGCCATATCATATCATATCATATCAAGTGGGTCTGAGCCCGATCAAGGGAGACCTATTGTGCCTTTGAATTGTCAAAAAGGGGTCCAAGGCCGATCAACAGACGCGTTGAGACATTGTGTTAGAAGAGGGTCCGAGCCCGGCTGAGGGAGACCCAAAGTGAATGTTATATATGAGGACAGTGAACTTTTGAGGAGAGAGAACTTTAAGTGTTGTATTGGTAAGCCGTGACATTCTGCAAGTGAGAGACTTGTGGAGAACGGGAGACTTTATCGCAGAAGGTACTATTTGATTTTTGAACTGCACACCTGTGCTCAAAGAAGCTAGAGTGTGTGCAAAGCTCAAGTGTGACGCCTTGTCTTGTGCTGAAACGTGGGGAAGGAGAGCTTATCACTCATCTGTCCTGACATATTGTTTCTTGAACACTCTTCTTTTGCATACATCAGTTTCCACACACCAATTGTATGTAGAGGTAAGGATTGGCAATAGGTGTATTACTTTAGGCCCTTTTTATTTCGACAATACTCTACTAGGACTGTGTTATTTTTACTTTGATGGTTGTAGCTTGCTCCCATCCTTAGATTTAGGGTTAGATAGGTGTTCATCCAACCCATTGTGAAGTTCAATAAACACCCTTGAAATGGGATCACGTGTCTGTCTTCACTGTTTGATACTGTGCCTTCCTTACAGGAAGTAGAGAAGGAATGTTGAACTCTTGTATTTATGAGATTGAAGACCAAGAAACTCTGGGGGCAAATAACACAAGAGTGCGAGTTGAAGGGAAAGTCAAAGTGGTCCTGTGGAGGTCTATTGTAAAAGCCTTGGACATTTGAAATTCTTCAACATCAGAAAAAGGTCAGAGCCCGACTAAGGGAGACCAGAAGTGAAGTGTGATAAGTTAGGGGAAGGAAACCCCTAACGAAGGTGAATAAAGCTTGGGGAAGGGAACCGATACAAGTGATGTGAGTGAGAGCTCTGAACCTGACTGAGAGAGGCCTATATGAATGTTTTACTTTGAGAGGTCCGAGCCCGAGGGAGGCCTGTGCGAACTTTGGGTTGAATTGTGAACCCTTTTTGTTGAACTGTGAAACCTTTGGAATGCTGGAAAAGTGACTAACGTGGAAAGCCAAGCAGGCCTGGCTACACATTTTTAACTGCTTTGTTTTGAGAACCTGAGCCAGAGTGTCTACAGGGACTGCCTTACTCCGTGCTGTCCAATTTGCGGAGGAGAGTCGACTAAGCCATTTTGATTCTGTATATTCTTACACTGATTTTCCTTTGCATGCATATTCCCATATTCCCCTTTACACACTTTTTTTACAAGAGCTAGGGCAGGCATTAGGTTTTGTTAGCATTGGCCCTTTTGATTTGACAGAGACTGACTCAGAGTTTGTGTTTTCTCTATTAGTTGATGGTAGAGACTACGCCCATCTTAGCTATAGGGCAAAGTAGGAGTTTTTCCAAACCCTGAGAAATGAATAAATGTTTTACAAATTGTACCTTGAGTGTCAGTGTAATACTTGTAATACCATGCCTCCCTTACATAAGAGAGTTACTTTGATCCCTGGAAGAGGGGATGTGTAACAGAAGAGGAGATCCCCCTTGAACTACCGAAGATGGCTGTGCTCCAATAAGGGGTTGTGGGGGAGGGGTAGATCCCCAGGTAGATCAGAAGAGTGGAGTGCTCCAGTGAGGGGAAGACGAGCCTCTGGAACCCCAGAAGAGGGATGTGCTCTAGTGAGGGAGAGGAAGAGAGTCCTGTGAGCCAAGGACGGGTACAAAGTAGAAAGAGAGAGTGACTTTGATCCGCGGAAGAGGGGATGTTTGCAGAAGAGATCCCCTGGAACTGCAGAACAGGGGTGTGCTCCAGTGAGGGGAGAGTAGAGCCCTCTGAGGCCAGAAGAGGAATGTGGGGAGGGAGACGGAGGAAGGCCAGGGAGGGGCAGAGAGAGGAGAGGACATGGGCGATAGCACATTTAAATCTATGGGTGTTTCTGAGGCTTGCTGTGTGTTGCGTCATCTATTCCAAGGTGGGCGACAAGCCAAAAAGCATGTGAATGTAGACACACATGCCTTCCTCTTTTTCATTAAATTACTTGCTTTCCTTTACTCCTCCCCCATTTTCCTTCTGCTTTCTTATGAAGTCCTGGAAGTTATTCGTCACACCTTGTCCAAGAATAGCAGGGGCCCAAAAAAGTTTAGGACGTGTTGAGAGGTGCACATGTTTGGAATGGTAAAAGAGACTCTGTTGAAGAACGGCTAAACTGCCTGCATGTGGGAGGATAGTGCATAAGCTTCCATCCTCGGCACTGTTGTCTGTGTGCTACTGATGTGTTGCTATTAATTATTCAAACACTTCGTCCATCTTTCCCTTTCCCTAGGGGCCTGGGGCAGATTCACATCTGCGCTGGAGCGCCTCTTCACAACCTGCGCCCCTGGCAGCCACCCAATTTGACCGCCCCTAGAAACGGCCATGGGCACAGGGAGGTGGTTTGTAGTGGCTATCTCAGTCTGCCATCAGCAGGCACAGGAGATGGGTATGCATTGATCCCCTCAGCCTTTCTTTGGGGAAAAGAGATTGGTGGGGCATTCACTTCCTCTCCTAATGCACGTTTGGCATTGGGCAATGGACAATGTGGTAGTCTTTGCAACTATGCTTACCCGCCCCCACCACCCCAGCCCCCCATCCCCTATGTCCCTCTTGATCAAAAGCTCCTCCCCCCGCCCCCAACCCCATCTCATGAACTGAGCACAAGGTTCTTAAAACTCCTGATCTGAGCATGTCAATCTAGGCATGTGTGAGGGGGACAGGTGGAGAGTGGACAGTATCCCGATTTCCTCAGGCATTGGTTTAGACTGTTCTCCTGATGTTGCCAGGAGTCTCCTCGTTGCAGCGGCCGAAATTCCGATCGAGGCAAAGCGGAGGATTCACCTCCAGGAAAAAAATGGAATCCTCTTCTGTATATCCAAAAATCAGCGATTTACTGCACTGTAATACCGCTAGCGGTAATCTGCTAAAAATCCAGATGAGTCCTATAGACTCAAAAAATGGGCATTTACACAACCAGACCATCACTTCTAACCCCACTGTGATGCCAGAGGACCCAATGCTCGTAATGGTAATCAGGTTTGCCTGTAAATCGGCGGATTTACTGCCAAATGTGTAATCAGGCCCCTTGTCTTTTTTGATCTCACTCTTCTTGCTTTTTGGGAGCCTAGTTGCTTTTGGTCATCATTCTTCTGTGTCCCGTGTGTGCGGTCAGGGCTGGGTGCTGGCAGGGTTCGAAATTGCTGGGAGCCATTGTCTCCTGGTGAAAACCTAGAGAGCCTGGTTGACTCGACAGCAACAGCTACCAGGCGCTATATTTGGCTCCTAAAGCCTAACTGGGCTGCACAAACATACCTACATGACCATAAATCTGTGTGTTGGGGAATGAGCATAAATGAACACTAGGACACATCTAGAAGACATTTAAGGCATAATTGTCATATGTAACTGACAAAGTTTGCATTTCCCATGGGAGTTACCATTGAGGGACGCTATATCATAGATCCTGGTTCCCAACACATAGCTCCTGCTTACTGGGTGATGCCGATTAGCCAGGAGCTGCTTTCAGCTCTTGCTAGTGAAATACTTATTTCAATCCTTTGGGCTGTGGAGGAGGTAAGGTGATTGCAGTGGAAGAAGGTGCCCACTCTTAGAACCCTGCATGTGTCCTTGTGTGTCCGAATGCATTGCAGTTTGCAAATATTTGCAGGAAGACCCCAAGGATTGCGGCAAAGTACCTTGTAAACGCCTCCCCTCCAGAATTTCTCAGGCCCTGTGGTCCATAGGCTGGTGGACGGGGGTGGCACCACATTGCCGCCAAACGGGTAGGTATAATCTTTCTGATTTTCTTTAAAGCTGCCCAGCATTCACCGTTCCTCAGAAGGTCACGGTTGCACAGTCCCCTCACTTTTTTTCCGACCACGGAATCAAACCACAGTTGTCAGGTTTGCAGGCCAGACACTTCACCACTGCTCTATATAACCCGATGATAAAATAACAAACTAAAGGTGAAATGTCCCGTTTAGGTTCTGCAAGTCCCAGGGAAAACATTTGTATTTATTCCTAGAGTGTAAAACATGCGCACCTTTTAACATTTTCAAAAACACTATTAGAAGAAAATACCCTCTCTTGGTTTTGTGTGTGTGTTGATTTTACGAAAGGCAAATGCCATTTGTCCCTTGCAATTTGGGTGGTTATGCGAAGCCAATTGAATGAAATGTGCATAGTTCACCTTGATATGCTAATTTCTGGCAACGTCACATTCCATTGCGTTTGTTGATGAGTCCCCCCACATACATTTTTAGGACTTGACCCCTGATACCACCCAGACCCAAAGTCACAGTGTCACTCACTGTTCCTGCTGATGGCAAACGGGTGCCCTGTACGCAGGGGAAGAGCGAGGACCCCAGGGAGCAGAGACACTGTGGAACTACCATACAAATATCAGTTTCTAGTTTACAAAAAAAACGGAAAGTGTGTGTGTGTGTGTGTGTGTGTGTGTGTGTGTGTGTGTGTGTGTGTGTGTGTGTGTGTGTGTGTGTGTGTGTGTGTGTGTGTGTGTGTGTGTGTGTGTGTGTGTGTGTGTGTGTGTGTGTGTGTGTGTGTGTGTGTGTGTGTGTGTGTGTGTGTGTGTGAGAGAGAGAGAGGTGTGAGAGAGAGGTGAGGAGGTGAGTGTGAGAGGTGAGAAGGTGAGTGTGAGAGAGGCGAGAAGGTGAGTGTGTGTGTGAGAGAGGTGAGGAGGCGAGTGTGTGTGTGAGCGAGAGGTGAGCGTGTGTGTGAAAGAGAGGTGAGGAGGTGAGTGTGTGTGTGAGAGAGCTGAGTGTGTGTGTGAGAGAGAGGTGAGGAGGTGAGTGTGTGTGAGAGACAGGTGAGGAGGTGGGTGTGTGTGTGTGAGAGAGGTGAAGAGGTGAGTGTGAGAGAGAGGTGAGAAGGTGAGTGTGAGAGAGGTGAGGAGGTGAGTGTGTGTGTGTGCGAGAGAGTTGAGGAGGCGAGTGTGTGTGTGAGAGAGAGAAAGAAAGTTTGAATGCGTGTGTGTGTGTGCATGGATTAGAGTTTGTGCGCACACTTGAATGAGAGTACAGAAAAGAGGAGCATGTGAGCGGTGTGTGTGAGAGAGAGGTGAGTGTGAGAGAGGTGAGGAGGTGAGAGAGGTGAGGAGGCGAGTGTGTGTGTGAGAGAGAGGAGAGGAGGTAGGTGTGTGTGTGAGTGTGTTGTGGAGGGGAGTGTGTGTGAGAGAGAAAGGTGAGGAGGTGAGTGTGTGTGTGAGAGAGGTGAGGAGGTGTGTGTGTGAGAGGTGAGGAGGTGTGTGTGTGAGAGGTGAGGAGGTGAGTGTGTGTGTGTGTGAGAGAGAGGCGAGTGTGAATGAGCGAGAGGAGTTGTGTGTGAGAGAGGGGAGAGAGTTGGTGTGTGTGTGAGAGGTGAGGAGGTGTGTGTGTGTGTGTGAGAGAGGGGAGGAGGTGTGTGTGAGAGAGAGAGAGAGGGGAGTGTGTGTGGGTGAGAGGTGAGGGTGTGTGAGTGAGAGGTGAGAGGGGTGAGGGTGTGTGTGTGTGTGTGTGTGTGTGAGAGAGAGGTGAGAGAGGGGTGAGGGTGTGTGTGTGTGTGTGTGTGTGTGTGTGTGCGTGTGCGTGTGCGTGTGTGTTTATTAACTGCGGAAAGACACCAGCGCTAACATCTTGCATTCTTACGCTGAACATATGCTGTGTGCACCATGGTGGAAGAGTTTTTGCGGTGGAAATACTCAATATATCTTTGGGCACTAGCACCTTGAACATGGGCAATGCCAGCAGATATAGGCAAACATAGGCATTGTGAACATATACTTTAGACTAGAAGAATATAGCATATGCACACTGAAAGTATTTAACTGTGGAAATACTGACCTAGATGTGGGCTCAGGAAAGATAAAACACTCTTTTACGGAACAATGCTGGCATATATCATGACCTGTGCTTTACAGTGGCAGTGCTGGCATATATTGTGGGACGAGTCATAAAGTGTTTTGAAGTAATAACAGTAGCAATAGTGGCATATATTTTGGCACAGGCTGCATAAACAGGAATAATGAACATGTGCTTTACATGGCAGTGCTGGCATATATTATAGACGACGTCATCAGAAAATGTTGCACAAAGCTCCTGTGCTCTGTTGGTGACCCGGGATCCATGGATTGGATTTTTTAATGCGTCACCCTATAAAACTGAATTTACATTTTTTGGCTTTTCATCCAGATTTTACCCTCTTTGTGTCATGAAATGCACCATCTCAACTCATTATTTGGGAAAGTTTCTCGGGAATGGATATCTCCCGATGCGTCTAGATTGCTTGCGGCACCCTATCTACTCTAGATTGCATATGCTCATTAGCAGGACATTTTAATGCACCTCAAATAAAAAAAAATCCTTTTAGAAATCGGCAAATGCTTACCACGGAGGTACCCCCTTTGGGATTCCACCCCCCCCCCCCACCCCGTCTGCCACCAAATTCTGCCCCGCCACTGGTTGGACACTGACAGGTGTTTGTGACGATTCATTGGGTCTCGCCACTTCTCCCCATGGTGGAGCCCTTCCATGCAAGGCTAGGGAGGTGAGCGGGTCCGTTGGAAGGAGCCTATAATGCAAGCATTTTTCACGTGAGAGGGAGGGGGAAGGGGAAGGGATACAGGGTGGTCACATGATGGAGGTGTTAGGAAAAGCGGTAGAGTGGAGGGTACACAAAGAGTGCCAGCTGGGCAGGAAGGTGGAAGAGGCCCAGTTCCTCCCATTCGTCCTGTAAAAAGTCTTCTGCTGGGAGGGCAGTCAGAACCTCCTGGATGTACGTGCACTGTCCCAAGGACTTACACATCCGCTTACCTTTAAGTGCGTCCCATCTCCCTGTGTTTTGAGGAACCCGTTCAGCATTGACACCGCCCCTTCAGGTCCTGGCCTGGGCCGGAAGTATGTTTCCAGTGGGGCGTCTGTTCTGCAGTGCCTGCGTGTAGGTCAGCCTTTCCTACTGGCAGCTAGGGCAAAGCTCTTGCTGCCCGCCTGCATTTTGGCGGGTTTCTTTGCGCTGAGAGATGCGTGCTAGTCATTGGGAGGCGTGCAAAGTCTGGCTTGTATTTCCTTCCTGAAGTCTAGGTAGTCCTCTGGCTTCAGGTGGGACTGAATAAGCAAATCCAGAGTTGAGCCGAATGGACAGTGGTACATTTACCCATTTCATGTTTTTTTCCACCTGGTGGGGTACCGTGGGCAGGTGGCAGGTCCTAATGGTATGCTTTTGCTATTTGTACAGCAAACATCTGCCATCGATAAGGCTCTTTGGGGTTGGGGCCCATCTGGCTTATGAATTGCTGCACAGGCCGGTGTGGCCGTTCAACCTTTTCAAATGCAAGCGGCCTCAGGGGAGCCCCATGTTGCCAGTCTTAGAACACATCAATATATTTCCTTATATATTTTGTTCGGGCAGCTTTAAATGTGCGCTTTGCGGCACTCACCATACAAGCTGCGTTTGCTGCAGGCCTTCCTGGCATCACTTCCCTTGGTATAAAGAAGGATTATCAACTAACACAGGGCGCCCAACATCAGTCCCTTGCTGACAAAGAACGCTTTATAGCTTTTCAGTGGGCATTTAGTGTTTCAGCTCCCTGCTGGCTGGCCGGCCGTTGGTAATTGATGGCTATTAATCATTTATTTGTTGGCATTGCATTGCATGACCCCACAGGTGCCTCAGGCTGTTACGCGCTAAGTAAGGGCAGGGGCACAACCACCATGTTATAATGGGCCCCCACACATATTCGCACAGGTCTCAGAATATCACAGAACTGGGTGCAAATCGTAAACAGTTGACATGGCCCTGTTGTGATGTCATTTTAGTGACCCTCAACAGCAATCAGTTGCTCTAGGGTCAGAAAGCTGTGGGTATGCAGGTTGCTTGTGCCACCATTTAATACAGTGTACCCATATTAGTTGGCGGGGTCCCACAACAAATTTGGTGCATGCTAGCAACCACATATTTACATAGCAAATCACACAGCACCCTGCACCCAACACATACAACTGCTAAACAGAGTTATAGTGCAAGTCTACACCGTCAACAACTGGCATGTGCATGTTATTGCAAATGTCTAGTATCATAGAATGTCCTTCTCCTGCAGAGCAATGTACTGTTAGTCATTTGCATTCAGACTACAGTCTGCTGAATTCCCGGACAAACTAAAGCACTACGAGGCCACGACAATACGATAGGTTATTTATAACGCATTTAATGCCCAGAGGTTTCTAAGCGCGGACCCGGGGATCGAACCTGTGGTGCTCCGTGCCGTCTTGCTTCCAAGGTGAGCCCGTTACCCCTGAGCTATCCCCCTAAGACAATGGCAGTTAAGCACTATACAAATATCACACAGCATAGACAATGCACTGTATCCAATGGCTAGTGATAATGGAGTCTTGGCGAGTAAGAAATGGTGTTGTGTGCATGTGTAGAATTGAGGGGGTGACTGACTTTATGGCTGGCTAATAGCTTGCAGCCTGAAATGTGTACCCTTGGATGAAGGGTTTATTTTGGGGGGTGGGGGTGTGCGACTCGTCTGCACAGCTGGAGAGCACTTCCTGCCAATGTTATGTTTCTTGGATGCAACAAATGGCCCAGCGCCCCGTGTTGAAAGGCGTGGTGGAGGCAAGACAAGTGTACTCGGCTTATCTGGTCTATGCGTCATAGTTCCCCATGTAGAAAAGCGGGGGTGCTCCCAGATAAAGAGCCCCCACATCTCAAAGGCACTGGTGCATCTAAATCACGAGTTGCCACTTCAAAATCGAGCACGCGCAGAGGCCTCATGGGTCTCCGTGGTCAGCAGGTGTGCAGAAGAGAGCCAGATGGCGCCTATCGCAGCCGGCTCGGTGAGATGTGCCATCCTGTCACGGGGCCCCGGCTCGGCCCCCGCGCGACCAGGTACACGTGGTTAAAACTGATATGTTACATTGTGTTTGCATACTGCCTCCCACTCCCGCACCCCCACCAATGTCAATTTGCAAACCGTGCCTAGGCAACGTGTTATCTGCAGCACTCTCTCTGCCTGCTCTACTTCAAAGTTAGAATATTTGGTAGTTAAACCTGTAAGCCCAGAGAAGCCCCGCCCCCTCGTCTTGCATATCTCTCAGCCCTTGCCAGGTAGCCACCGAGACCGGGTGCCCTACTCACACCACAGCTTATTGGTGTACTCACAACGGCCACATCAACCAGGGCCACGCGGTGCCTGTTGGGGGGCGGTCCTGAGCCCCCCACTGCGTTCCCGTAACCCCCCCACCTGAAAGGACACACGCACACAGCCTTTCGGTTCGGGCTTCCCGGTCGCTCTGCTCCCGGCCGGGAACGCCCCTTTATTCATACACTCGGCGGCGGCGTGCAACGTCACGCCGCCGCGTAAACCCGTCATTACGGGCTGCGCCACACTCCTCCTTTTTCGGGAGGAACCACAACAACGGCACTTTTAACGATAATAACTTTTAACACACAGCTACACTATAAACCACCACTGCACACCCAACACCCCTTTATTGTCAACCACCCGGATCCCTTCATCACAGTTTACTGGCTAAGTGTCCAAGAATATACTCGCTGAGGTAAGCAGGTTTCCCTCGCCCAGCCCTCTGGGGGTACCTCCGGCCCATGGTGTCCCTCAGCCGCGGCTCCCCGGATTGGGGAGCCTGGGACCTCGTCCCGGAAATCTCCAGCATCGGGGTCCTCTGGTGGGTCAGGTTCAGGCGGAGTCTCAGTCCGGGGATCACCCAGTTTCTTGAAGAAGCTCACATTCCGGGTGACGGCAGATCGCCCATCCAAGGCCGTCACCATGGATCCCTTGACAGCCACAACATCCAAAGGCTCGGGTTCATAGGGGAGTGAAAGTTTCCCATGGGGGTGTCGGTTGCGGACTAGAACTTCGTCTCCCGGCTCAAGCCGTTGAGGCCGGAGACCCCTTCGCAGGTTTTCTTGGTCAATTCTCACTCGCCTTTCCATAGCAACCCGCTGGTTATCAATCACTCCCGGTTCTTTCTCCACAACCTCGGGTAGCAGACCCCGGGGGCATATCTTGAACAGGCTTCTGCAGGAGCCACTCCAGTTGAGGCATAAGGGGTGGTTCGATACACCCGCAGGAATTGGTACAGGGCCCGTTGTAGGGGCTGACCCTGTCCCTGGGCGATTCGGAATGTCTTAAGAGTCCGCATGAGTCTCTCCGCATCGCCATTGGCTCGGGGCCACAGCGGTGACACCTTCCTGTGCTGCACCCCGCAGCTCTCCATGAGCTCGGAGAACCGCTCACTTTGGAAAGGAGCCCCATTGTCTGAGCACAGGGTGTGGGGAAACCCGTGGGCTGCAAAGATCTTCTCCACCGCGACCACCACATGCTCAAACGCCACGGATTCGACAAACTCCACCTCTGGATATCTAGAGTACTCATCGACAATTGCCAGGAAGTGGGTGCCCACTGACGTCGATCCAAAGTCCGCGTGGACGACCTCCCAAGGCCGGGTGCCTCGGGGCATCACCTCTATTGCTGGCTCCCGTTGCAGAGGAGAGGCTGCCTGACACCACACGCATGCCGCCACAAAGTCATCAACCCTCTTCTCTAGTTCAGGAAACCAGACCTTCAACCGGAGTCACGCCTTGGTCTTGGCTGCACCTTGATGTCCATGGTGTGCCAAAGTGATGACCTCCTTCACTTTTGACAGGGGGACGACAATCCGGCCACCCCGGAGCAGCAGGCCAGACTCCGAAAACGACAACTCGTCCTTCACTTTCCACAGCTGTTCAAGTGTTGTTTTGGCCTCATGTGTCCGCCTGGCCACAGCCTCGAGGACGGACTTCCAGGAGCCATGTTGCATCGAGTGCCTCAGTACTTGAAAACATTCGTCATGGGCCGCCGCAGCCTCCAGCTCCGCCAGCGGCATCGCGTTTGGTGTGGCCGCCTCCACCACCATCCGTACATGGCTGTCAGCCTCTTCTTCACAGATATCATGCCCCTCTCTCCCGCACACCCCCGGGTGGCGGGACAGGTAGTCCGCCGCATTGTTGGCCCCGGGCCGGTACACCAGGGTAACCGAATACTCAAGGAGGGCGAGCATCCACCTCTCAATCCTGGCCGGTGGTTTTGACGATGACCCAACCAGGATTGGAAGCAACGGTTTGTGATCGGTTACCACAGTCACCGGACGACCCAAGACATAGAGTTGTAAATGTCTGCAGCCCCACAGCACCGCAAGGGCCTCCCGCTCGATCTGGGAGTACCTCTGCTCAGTCTCTGAGAGTGCCTTGCTGGCATATGCCACGGGCCGAACTCCCCCGTTGCGATCCACCTGAGTTAGCACGGCCCCCAGGCCAAAAGGACTGGCATCAACAACGATCTCTGACTCCAGGGCTGGGTCGAAGAATGCCATGGTGTCTTCCGTCGTGAGGGCAGCTTTAATGTCCTCAAAAGCGGCCTGCTCAAGTAGGCCCCAGTGCCACGTTGACTCCTTCTTCGTCAGGGCCCGGAGTGGTTCCGACCTTGAGGCGAGGTTTTGGATGAAACGTCCACAGTAGGTCACCATCCCCAGAAAACTCCTCACATCAGACACCGACTCGGGAGGTTGCGCCGATTTGATGTCCTGGACCTTTCTTGGATCGGGCGATACCCCTCCCTCCTTGAACATAAAACCGAAGAATTCAATGGAGGTGCGCATGAACTCGCATCTTTCCTTATGAAGGGTAAGGCCCAGTGATTGGAGCCGTTCCAGGGTCTTACCAAGCCTCCTCATATGGGCTACCTCTGTCTTCGCGAACACCAGAATGTCATCGCTGATGTTGAGGACGCCCTCGAGATCTGCCAGGGCACCCCTGATGATGTTCTGGAACACCTCGGCGGCAGATGACACGCCAAAACTCAGCCTCTTGTATCGGTACAACCCCCGGTGGGTGGTAAACGTTGTTATGTACCTGGACTCAGGGTGGAGAACGACCTGGTGGTAACCTGCTCGGAGATCCAGTTTTGAAAAGAACCGAGCCCCTTGTACTTCCGCAATTATGTCGTCGATCGTGGGTGTGAGATGCCGCTCCCTCTTTATTGCCTTGTTAGGGAGCCTCATGTCGACACAGATGCGGACCAAATCAGGTTGCTTAGGTTTTCTGGCCACCACAATCGGAGACACCCAGGGGGTCGGGCCCCCCACCTTCTCGATGATGTCCAGGTTTACCAAACTGTCCAGCTCCTTGTCCACTTGCTCTCTCAGATGAAACGGTACCCTACGATGTTTCAGGGCAATAGGTTGGACCGACTCATCAATGTGAAGCCAAACTGGTTCGCCGGTCATCTTCCCGATCCCACTGAAGAGTGCTGCGTACTTGTCTAGGAGATCATTGATGTCTTCTATGTAGACTGAATAGGCGAAACTGACAATCCCCAGGGCCTCGGCAGCGGCACAGCTGAGCAGGGTGTTGTCACTCACAGGAGTCACATAGAAGCGAGCCTTGATCTGTGAGCCGTCATGTTCAACACAGGCTACAAAGGCACCATCCAGTGGTATCGGTTCCAGCCCTCCAAACGCAAATATGCGAGCCTTCGGTGTGTCCAGACCTGGGAGGGGTTCAAGCGTGTCATAATGTCCTCTGGCCATTACATTGACGGAGGCCCCCGTATCCACGAGCACCGGGACTGGGGAGTGGTTGACCTCCACCACACATCTGGGCTGTCTCCGGCTCTTCCTTTTCAGAATTTTCACGCTCGAGACGAAAAAGATGTTCTCCTCGTCCTCCTCCTCAGCACCCTCCACCTGGGGATCCACTTCGCCCTGATCCACCTGTGCCACATTTGGCGGCGGGTTCTGGCGTGGAATCCACGTCCGTGGCTGGCCTCTCGGCACCATCACCGGCAGGGCTGCATGGCATACCCTTGAAAAATGATCGGCGAGTCCACATCTGCCACAGGTCGTTCCCACCGCCGGACATTCTGTCGGGTGAGGAAGGTCGTACCCGCATTTCTGGCACGACTCCGCGGCTCTGCCTGCCCTGTCACGGGGTCCTCCACCAGGACGTCTCATGCCTCTGCCACCTCGCCACACCACGCACACCTCCTCCGATCTCACTGACCGGGATCCTGCCTCCATCTTATTGGCCCGAGCCTCTGCCACCTCATGGCAACGGCCGAGCTCCAGTATGCGGGGCAGAGTGATGCCTGGCTCTCTCAGGACCTGCCTCCTGAGTTTGCCAGAGGAGCATGCCTGGATTAACATCGTGCGCATCATGTCTTCTGCGTCCGTCCATGCAAATCCTAGGGAGAGGCGGCGCAAACAACCATAGAAGGTGTCCAGTGTCTCATCATCCTTCTGTTTGGCCGATAGCATAACAAATCTCTCATAGTCCACATTAGCAAGGGGGAGGAAATGTGCAAGGAGTGCCGCCTTGGCTGCATCATAGGAGGCATTAGCAGGTGTGAGGGATTCAAATATTTCCTGGACCGCAGGCCCTGCGGAATACAGCATGGTGGCCACTCTGCTGTCATCGTCCGTCACCTGAGAGGCCCTGAAATACATATCAAGGCGACTCATCCATCTCCTCCACCGGGGGCCCATGCTCGAAGGTGGCCCCGATGCATCAAATTCCGGAATGGGCTGCAGAGCAGCGTGGGCCGCAGGTGCTCTCGCCTGAGCCATAATGGGGATTCCAGGTTGGGCAGCTGGCAGCACTGCAGGAGGTCCTTGCAGGGGCAGCTGTGGAGCCGGTGCCGGCTGTTGCATTGAACTTATTGGAGGCTGCCCAGGCTGTTGAGGAATCGGCGCAGCCCCTGCCCCGTCATCCGAATCTTCAGAGTCAAACATAGGTCTGAGCGCACAGGCACCCCCACCAATTGTCCTGGAGGCCGCAACTCAGCCTTCACCAACCACAGTGTGAGTGCATATAACAGTCACATCCGATACCAGGTACACACTCCGAGCCTGACAGCTCACCTGGGACGGGCACCAGCTCCAAGGACCAGGAACACTGCATGCAGGTGTGAATGTCTCTCAATCACAACCTTCACCGAAGATGAAGAGGATGAAGAAGATGCCACAGCGACTTGATGATGAAGGGGACGAAGAAAAACTGCTGTCTCCATCCGCTGGCATCCACCAATGTATAGGTGTCCCAAAAATTAAGCCATGAGCATGGAGTAGGCTAAGAAGGTCCAGCCATATTAACCCTTCTCCTGGCTTTCACACGACGTAGTTGCACCAAAACTACATAAAAATTCACAATCCAAACATGGGTGTGCAGATCATGCTGCCTGCAAGCAGAATTGCCAAAAATTTGGCCCGGATTCACTTCCCCCTCCAAACCGGAGCTTGGAGAATATCCGCGGCCTGTCAGACAAAATGGCCGCCGGCCGCATGTACGAGCCGCAGCCACGGCGTAATGCGGAGCATCCAGGCGCTCCGTTTATGCAGAAAAAATTTCGGAAGCCTGCACCGCCGGGCCCGGGCCTCCGCACTCGCTCGTCGCCACTGTTGGGGGGCGGTCCTAAGCCCCCCACTGCGTTCCCGTAAGCCCCCCCCCCACCTGAAAGGACACACGCACACAGCCTTTCGGTTCGGGCTTCCCGGTCGCTCTGCTCGCGGCCGGGAACGCCCCTTTATTTATACACTCGGCGGCGGCGTGCAACGTCACGCCGCCGCGTAAGCCCGTCATTACGGGCAGCGCCTCCGTGCACTCGCAATACTCTCCACCGCACGCCCTTACTACGGCCCTGCTTTCTCGAACCGCACAGATCCACCCCACACACCCTCCGCAACAATCACCACCACAGCACCGAATAGCCGCACCACCAAGGTGCGCCCCCTGCCTGCACTCCACAGCTCCCACTTTAATCGCCCGCGCCCTGCACAATCTCCGTGGGGTGCCACATAACCAGTGTGATGCTACCCGCCTCATCCCCACCACCACAATACTGCACATTGCACAATTTGTGCACAAACTTATCCACAGGAAGGTCCAATCACACGGGCCTAGGATAGTAGAACAGTGCTCCGCCTCGCCACTGGGACTAGCTCAAATAGGACGTGGCCCGGGTGCTTTTATGCAGTAACATTTAGGAACTGCTGTGCAAAACAAAACAATCTAAGAGAAAGTGCAGGAGAACGCCAGAGAATACTGGCTAGCCCAGCCCTGTCCTCGCGAGACCTTCGGCATTTCTTTGTTGCATAAAGTGAGGACAAAGGTCGGCACTTGGCACAAGCCTTCAGCGGCTGCCTACTTGCTCAATACAATGTAAACATATTGCAGCCGAGGTGATCGCGTGCTTGCCACACTGGCCTCCTTAAAGGGGCGGCGTCAGGAATAATTCCATCTTAAAACATTGAAGTACTGAGCAGTGGCCCACTGGAGAGCACGAAGCCTCTACCCCCGCGGCCTCGGGTGCGCGCCCGTGCCTCACTCTAGTCTACAGAGTAGCCTTGGCTGACGGCTGCGGGACACAGAGGCAACCTCCTACTACAGAGTAACACGAGCAGACGTGGCTGCAAGAATAAGGGGCCGATACTGAATTGCAGTGATACAATTCTGAAATTGACAAATTATATTTCGCAACATGTTCACCCCCTTTCCCTCTCTTTCCTGCTTTCTGTACTTCCATGCCTTCATTTCTGTCCATCCATCTCTTATTTCCTCATTCCTCTTTCTGTGTTCTTGCTTCCTGACTCTGCCCTCCAATGTCTTTCTCCCGTTCTGGCCATTGGATTTCCATCTATCCATCACTCTCAATGTTTCTGCTTTCTAACTTTCTTTCATTTAATCTAGCCATTTCTTGTCTTCCATCTATTTACTTATTTTCTTCTTGCTTTTTCTCGTTTCTTTCTTTTTCCTTCCCTTTCCTGCTTTCTTTTTCTCCTTAACTATAGTCCCAAATTCTGTGGTCCTCTGAAATGTTAGAAAATCTGATATATCAACGTGCAGTCTTTGGCAATCTAGTTATAAAAAGGGAAGGGCAGCCTGATTTCTGCCCCAATTACCCCCAAAAGTGCAGTCTCCACACTCTTCCGCCACGCGATGAAGGTTGCACGTACCATGATCTTTAAAAAGCGCTCAAGATGTAACCTCTTAAGATCTTTGGACAATTGCCCTTTTACACAAGCAGCAAAGTGGTTGCCTCAGTTCGACCATGGTATTTCAATCTTTGGATGGAGGCGAAATGAATTTTGTCGCCATTCTAGAGGGGCTTTCGCAAAGGTACAGGTATGTGCGGAAGTGGCCTATGCTAACACACACTTAAACTAGAAAGTCACAACTTAAACTGCTGCTGCGGCTAGGTTTGGATAGAACCACTGAGGGCCAGGTTAAGAAATCAAGGGACCACTCGGTGGTGATAGTACGCGGTACAAATATCCTTTAACATTAACATGACGTACTTCTATAATGTGTACTTTTACTCTACCCAAATACCACGGTATCCAGCATATTGAATACATCTGCTGGCCTCAGACGCTGATGCATTTTGGGATCTAAATTATTTAATTCATACGTTGCAGATGTCTGGGAGACAACAGCGGCAGAAACAGCTCCACCTAAAGTAGAATCATCGGAAAGAGTATCGCGATTCCCTTATGCCGAAGAATTTTGCATTAAAATCGATCAGACTCCCGTCAGCCGGTCATTGAACGTATTTGCTGACTACATCGATAAACACCACTTAGAAATTAACATAATAAAGCAGTCGTGCACTTCACCACTGGTGAGAAGAATACAAACTCTGCTTGATATTTAAACTCGGAACTGCTAGAAGGTGAGAACTTAAATATTGTATTTAGGATATTAATTTACAAATGGCAAACACGATACAAAGCCGTGTTGACAAATCTCAAACAAAGCAAACACCCTCTTGTCCTCAGTAAAATCACTAGATAGATCTGAGGGTTGGAGGCTTCTCTTTCCTTCCAATCCTCACATTTTACAGAACAAAAAAGTTAGCCCGATCATTTTATATAAGCTAAATATTCATTTGAACCTCAATTTTGAGTGGTTGGACGCAGTGGAAGTGAGGTTGTGGAAATGCTGGCTGGGTCTCGGGTGTACTCCAGCACGCTGCTATGTATGCAACAAGGTAAGCTTTATTCACTAAGACCCCGCAGTAGACTCCCAGCCAACAGCAGCATCCCTCTTTGCAACCGACAACCTCCAACCACATTCCACATGACCACCCAGCATTCTAATAGTGCAGTGTGTAAGCTACCACCCATCTAACGCCCTCCCCTTCACCCCAACACTCTGAACTTAACAATACACAATAGTATATTTTCCGCAAGAGCAGGGATAAGCTACAGAACAAATGTTGCATTCTAAGGTGAACAAACGCATACTGTAAAACTACATGGCACTAAACCATACCACCACCCGTCTTCCCACCCCCAAAGAGCCAATAAGAAAGAAGAAAACATGCAAAGAAAATAGTGAACGCTGCTGATCTGTAAAAATTCCTAACATTCTAAATTAACCTCGTCACCGGACATTATAAGGAAAACCCAAATAAATTCACATCGAACCTCCAGACACACAATCAGAATCGCCAAATCTAATCCTTCATCCATACTGGCTCTCTTCTTCTCCTCATCCCACTGACACTCACTGCCAACACCAACCGCAACTGAACCCATCACATTACCATTAACCCCATATGAGCACACTCCACTGCCGTTCCCTCCAACTCCTGTACACAATCATCTCTGAACACATCCTCCAAAACCACATTCCTTCAACCTGGCACCAAACTCTGCACCTTCCTGGACACCCCTTGCCCTATCATCGCCTCTAGTCATCCTTTTCACCCACACACGCAAAAAGACCTGTGTTGGCCTCTCTAGCTCTCATGATCCTCGTCAGTGATACCCAAGTAACCCACTTTGGGAGATCCTCTCACATTCCACAAAAATCTCTGAACCGCCTCTTTCACCTCTGTTCCATTCCTCACTGCCTGGTCGATCACTCCAACCAACACCACGTTAAACCGCTCGACCACACTGTTGGATTGAGACTATATGATATGATACAATATGATAGGTTATTTATAACATGCTTAATACCCAGAGGTTTCTAAGCGTGGACCCGGAGATTGAAACTGTGTTGCTCTGCGTCGTCTTGCTTCCAAGGTGAGCACGTTGCCCCTGAGCCATCCTCCTGAGGATGTGAACTTCCATTTGAAACCCCTCTTCCTCACATACTCCGCTATCTCTGGACTTTCAAATTGAGTATTGACACTCCACATTTCCACTGGAAACCATCTCTCCTGAACACTTGTTTCATGAAATTTATTACCTCGCCACTGGAAATTTTATTCACCCATTTTACCTCCAGCTACCTTGGAAAATTATCTACCAGAACAATCAAAAACCTATGCTCCTTCCCAAACATTTCATACAGACCTAGAATATCAATGGCCACCCTCGACAACGCCTCTTCGGGCAACTGTGGCGACAACAATTCTTGTTTGTGAGTTTTCAAAGCCTTATCGCAATTGCAACACACGCTACATGCCCTAATCACTCTCTCCACCATCACATCCATCGCTGGCCACCAATACCTCTCCTTCAGCTTCCTTTTGGTGCACGTCATGCCAGAATGCCCTTAATGCACTTCGTTGATAAGATTTTACCTAAAACACATTGGTACTACCAATGCCCCTCCTCTCAATAACACTTCACCTTCCAAAGTCAACTGATCTTGAATTTCCCAGTATGCCTTCAGATCATCTGAAAACTCCCTTTTGCATGGTCAACCTCGTTTCATCCACACTTTACCAAGTACAGGATCCTCTGCCAAACCGTCCTTCCACTCCTCATTCTTAATCCCCATATATTCATCCGCAAAAAACCTCCTCAAAGAATGCCACCATGAGCCCCTCTTCCTCCTGCTCAACGTCTAACCTCTGCCCTTTCCAACAGTGCCCTCGACAGAAAAACAGCTACCAGCAACTCCCTCTCCATAACCGAATATCTACTTTCACATTCCGTAACTGCTCTAAAAGCATGGCAAATTGTGCTCTTCTCTCTCCCAACACCTTTAGAAAGAACCGCTCCTAACCCCTTAACACTGGCATCTACCATAATAGTGCACGCATCCTCCATTCTGAACCCTCCCAAATTCCGTGCATCACAAATCTCATCTTTTATAACCTCCAAAGCCCTCTGACACTTCTCCTCCCAAATTCCATTCCCTTCGTCAAAAGTCTGCGAATGCATTCCGATACCTCAGCAAAATTCCCAACAAACTTGTAAAATTCACCTAGTCCCAAAAATCCCCTCACTTCATCCTTAAGGTACCAGAGCTTCTCTTACCACACTCATGGCATCCTCCTTCCCACTCATCACATGTCCCAGATACTCATCTACTTCCACCCTGAAACGACACTTACTCAACTCTATTGTCAACCCTCTATCCCAAGCCTACTTAATACTTCAAACAATCTCTTCTTATGTCCCAATGTTGCCCATGTATCAAAATATCATCTTGGTACACTAACGTACCTTCAATCCCGTTGAGTATCATACTCATCACCATCTGAAATATGGCCACAGCGGACGCTAGTCCAAACGGCATTCTACGGAACCAAAACAAACTGAAAGGTGTGGTACATGTCGCCAACACAAAACGTCCACACCCTTCCTCATTGACCACTGCCAGCCTTCCTATGTCCTGCAGCACAGATTGGAACATCCCCTTCATGGTGATCCTAGAACCTTCAAATCCACCAGGATCCCCGATGTTGGATCTCTTGAGCACTCCACATAACCCTGCTTCCTGAAGCTTTTTCTTTCTGTTTTCTGACAATATCGTTTAAGGTGAACAGCTGACCACCATTACCTTAACGTAGAAACCGTCTATCCTAATCTTACAGCTCAGGCACTTCCTTTGAAAATAATCTTCTTTATTCTCTTGAACTACCACGACCCGCTCCTCCTCATCCGAGCTATTTTCTTATCTTCCTGAACACAGGAAACCTTTTTTTTCCTCCTGCACGTCACTGCATAATGCCCCTTGAGTCCACAATTCGTGCACTTTTGATTGATTACAGGACACAATTTCGAAGCTGGCAAAATGTCCAAAACGGCCACATTTTAAAGATTTCACTTTTTCACCATCAGAAGGTGACCATGCCTTCTTCTCAACCAGGGGTTCACTTTCCCGTTTGGGTTCTTCCTTCTTCACATTGTCCTTTTTACATCTCTTGGTAAAAACGTTCACCTGGTTCAGTTCTTTTGCCAAATCACATTTGCTCGTCTCTGACAAGTCACTCTTCTTTTCCTGTATGGCACGGGAACACAACAGGTGTGCTCAACCTTTTTAGCAATCGCAATAGCCTCTTCAAGAGTGGGATTCCCACACATCCATAAGCGTTCTTGGATGACTGCATTGTTCGTGTGAATAATGATTTGATCTTTTATCAACTCATCAGTGCCCATCCTCGCAGTGAACTCACAAGTGCTTGCCAATGTCCTCAGTACACTAACATACTCCTCTGCCGATATGTGCTCCTGCTACTTTCTAGTGTAGAAATTAAAGAGGTTTATCACTATATTGGTCTTGGGTGCAAAAAATGTATTGCATGAGAGCCTTTTGATATTCATCCATATCGTCCCACCGCCCCCTTGGGTCTCTGTCACGAGCAGCAAATCTCGGTACTTCTTCTGCCCCTCCTGTCCTCCCAACAGCAACATTTTCTTTTTGAAAGGTGTCATCCCTTCGTATTCAATGGCACCCAAGTAGTTCATCCAATATTCCTTCCACGGTATGTTGGGCATACCTGGACTCGGCAGGAAGGTCTACGGGGTGGTGGACAGTCACCGAAATTTTCCCAACACCAAGACAAGGCAACACCAAGTATTCAGTCAACCTTTGTCACTTCTAATGACACTTCCACCACAAACTCCTTTCCTTTCCCCCTCCTCCACACCCAGCACCTGCATGTTAGCGCAGGGTGGTAATTAGGGACAATTAAGGTGAATGCAAGCCACTGGAACGAAGAAGATCAGAACAGGGAATAAAGATCTCCGTGAAGTTGTTGTGGTGGGTTGCTACAGCAACCAAAATGACCTCCTCGTGGTTTACGATGCTCATGGGTCCTTTCCTCTAATCTGCAAGCATACAAACTGCTGGAAATAGCTTCCAGGCACTCCGGGACAAAGTCAACGTAGCACGATGTTGCTACAGCAGCAGAAATGGCCACCTGATGCCTCTCAACGCTCGCGTGTCCTCTCTTCTAACCCACGAACGTGTCAGCAGCTTCACTCTGCCACTTGCCTCTTATTCAGGCGGCGATGCAAGGAAAGCTAATCCGATGCCGCCCTTTGCTCCTCACAATGTTGGCACCTCAGCAGCCTTGCCGATCCAGGACCGCCCACAGAGCACTCCCCACTGTGCCCGCCACAGGGTCAAAAGCACCTGCCAGCACTGGTGTTCGCTCCGCAGGCCCTCAGCAACACAGCAAGCCAGCCAGTCATGCTCGTTGCCAAATTGATGTATTCCAGCACGTTGTTATGGTTGCAACAAGTTAAGCTTTATTCATAAAGACCCAACAGCAGCATCCCTCTTTCCAACTGACAACCCCCTCCCCACATTCCACATGACCTCCCAACATTCTAATAGTCCAGTGTGTAAGCTAGCACAGTCTCCCTACAGGTGCGTGTATGCAAGCCATAACGTTATCTAACCCATCAGCAGAGAAAGGAACACCCTTGGGTAGGCTAAATAAGGCAACGGCCAAAGGGCCACATCTACTATTAACCAAATTTACAGCAAGTTGTGAAGATTGGTTACAACGCAGACGAGTTCCCAGTGACAGACTTGTACAATCCCACTTCATCGATGAAACTCTTCTGGGATTTGAACGAAAATTGTATTTACTTGGACACAAAAACTCCATTTGACGGCGTACCCTCCGAACGTACAGCACGCGCAGCATCGATACAGCTCTACATCAGCTGGTTCAGAGCAAACTGCGGTTTTTAAGAATCAGTCTAAATTTGCTGGACACATACAAAAGATTAGGAGCAAGCACAAACAAACATTTCCCAGAATAGACCCTATTTTGCACTTAAACATGGCTTCAATAGAAAGGTTAAAACATCTGTGTATTAAAGTCTGGGGCAGCCTTACCAAAAGGAACATACACTCCCCAGCGCTATGTGCACAATGTGGCACGGTTAAGTACAGAGGAATTTTGGTCAAGGATGATGTTGGGAATCCATCTCTTGTTGATTATCAGCGTTACTGCTTATTGTGATGAAATCATTATTTTTTTACATTTTTGGAATTTTTTTAATTGCATTTTATGAATGAAATTAGTGTACGTCAATTTGTTTTAAGAATGAATTGAAAGTTACAGTATATGTTTGGATTTTAATATTGTTAAAGATGGAATACGGTAACGTATTACAAATTGTGCGTTTGTGGTAGTTTACATTTTAAACAAAGTAAAATAAAACAAATTACATCAGATGGGAGCCGCCACACTGTGACAGAACCCTTTCCCATTAGTTCTTTCTCCCCTTTTCATCCAGCCCCAGTGGATGGGCACAGGGTCTCTTGTTCGGGGGCTGAGTTCTAAACCAGCATATTCCCTCTGCCCCATACTCTCTGGAAACAGAGGAGTCACAGTGAACATTTGGGGGAAAAAAACTAAGAGCTCATCTATATGAGCTCCTTAGGCTGCTTCTATAAGGTGCCTAATGAAATCATTTAACACCAGACCACTTCATGCAAAGCTTCTCCCTCATTTGCTTTGAAGGCGTGCCAAATAACCAATGAAAAGGAGGCTCACAAGCTTATGCAAAATGGATCATTTACATACCACACACCATACACTAAATGATGTTTGATGCTTGAGGCGGAGTAAAAAAGATAGGAAGCAATCACGAAGAGTGGGCCAATCACTACCTTACTCCAGGTTGGAGGAAGGCCAAGACTTGGCTGCCGGTCGTAAGGAGGGCTTAGATCGGATTGAGATCAACAAGGCCTGGAGTGGCCTCTGCAGCCCAGGAAAGAAGGCTTGCCACCTTGGATGGGTTGGAGGGTGGGAGTGTAAGAGGACCACCCCATCCTCCATTTCGGGGCCCTGCACTGACCTAAGTGATGTAGTCTCAGACTCTGAAGACCGCTGTGCTTATATTGTGTGGCCAAAACCGCGTCCCTGTTGGTACGAGTAGATCTCAGCAAGTACAGACCCACGCCATAGCGTGATAGGCTGCAGCTATAGTGGTCAGCGCAAGGCCCAAAAACGTAGCGGATGGCCTAAGAGCCAAACCTAACCTCACCAAAGTGCACCTTCACATCTCAGAAAGTGGGTGCTAACGTGGATCAGAGCCTGCACGACAGCATGTGGTGGGTGGACTGTGGTGCGGCGGGGGGCAGAGATAACCAACATAAGCCAGGCGGAAGCAGCTGCTGAGAACTCATGCGCCTGCTGCTAGCCCCACTCAGAAACATCCCAATATTGCAAAAAAGATCCGATGGCAGGACACCGCGGAGGAGACTCGCTCGAAAAGCAAAGGGAACTTGGATGGCGAGTTCAGAGATCGCAGGGACGTGTGGACGCAAAGAAAAGGTGCGACTTCTACCTTACTTGAAAACGTCCTTTTATAACCTCTCTGAACCATGGACCTATGCAAGCGCGGCGAATGAAATTGAAACGAGGCTCAGCCAATAGCAAAACGACAAACAGGTTAAAAACATGATGGGCCAATCTGAAAACAATAAAGAATGATTGCTCTTGTGATTGGTTTATAAAAAGCCAGTAGACGGAAGCAGAGGGTGGGGAGCGGAAGTTACAGGAGAGCAGTGAGAAGCGCGTTAGAGATCAGAATTTGCAAGCCGGAAACCAGGGAGGAGCGAACGCAGGAGAGATCCCAAATATAGTGACACAGGCACCAATTGGCTGCTAGGGTGAAAGGGATACCGCTACTTTAACCTCGGGTCAGGGAGAAGCGAGCCAGGCACTGCCCTTCTGGAATGGCTTAGCAATGGTGTGGTGGGTGACATTAGCCCTTTGAAAGGGGTCTGTGACAAAGAAGCAGCCGAGCCCTATTCCCTGTGGACTGCAACCTGAGCCAAGAAGCGGCACTGCACTATACATCCAAGTGTTGCATTTGGGGAAGGGGGACGGCGGTATCCTCACTGGGAGACAGCCCTGACACACATCATTTTGGCCCTCCTGACTCTGGTCATGTTGACCAATCCAAAGAGGGGCTTCCTTGTTCCATATGGATGAAACCAGACTCCACACAGGCATTTAACCCAACTACCTCTTACTTGTAAATAAACCCATGTTTGAACAAAAATATAGTGTCAAAATATCCTTGTAAAATATCATTAAGTATGTCTCACTTGTGAATTATTTCAATTTCAGAATGTTATCAATGCACAACGTTTCCTGCGGTCAAGTCCAATATTATTAGTCAAACAAACACATTATTGATATTTTTCAACAGCAACCATTGCCTCTCCGTGGAAGGAATTGTTCCGCAGTGATGAGTTAACTCTTTCCAACAGGAGGTGTCGCTTCATTGAAGACTGTGGCAAAGATGGCTGCCCCTAAAAGCCACCAGCAGGGCTAGCATTTTCATAAATCTGTTGGGTTTCTCAAGGTGCCCCTGGTGATCACTGGAAAGTTTTAAAAATAAAATCTTTCACGGCGGAGCCAATTTCCAGAAACGCCGAGTTGCCCCTGTCGCAGGTTTCGAACTTGCGAAGTGCAGGCAGGTTTGAGCATTTAAATCGTGATCTATCCACCCGGAAGGACATGGCATATGTGGCGAGAGGTAAATGGCCCAATTCCCAGAAACGGCTTCATTGACCTCTCTTGCCACCTAGCCAAGTTCCCGGTAGATAAATCACGGGTTAAGTGCTCACCTCAGACAAAGGCCTGGTCTGCGCTTTGCAAACTAAAATCCTGTGACAGGGGCCACTCAGCTCTTCATCCGTCTAGGGGTAATAAATGGAGTACCATTAAACTGTCCGATTTTAACACCCTCCATTACAGCACTTCGAAGCAAGACAAAATCCGCATGAAGCGCTCTATAGAAAAAAAATTAAAAACAATAGTTAATAGTATCTTTACCCACAAACTGTGACCAACTACCTTTAAATCAGAGGTGGCCCTGCCTGGCTCTGTTCACACAATCATGCGCTCGGAACAAGTGTGGTCCAGATGAGGCCACACGTGTGTCTTGCGTTTTATGTGGCTTCACTTCCAATGAGCTCTCTTGCCGTGATGGAACATGCCATCACTGGGGTTCCAGGTTGTAACCAAGGCTCCCCTCCCCCATACTAGGCACATTTATGACTTGCTCCCCATGCCACCGAGTCAGCTACTTTTGAATGGTGTGGGGGTACTGCACAGGCGAAAAGGGGGGGACCCTGGCAACCTCCTGCCCTACACTCACAGTCACTATGCAGGAAAAGAGGCAGTCAATAAAGGTGGCAGGGGTTTGGCATGCAGTTATGTTGTTGGATGCAGCATTTGCCAACCGTGGCGAGATGTGTGTCAGATGGGTTGCAGGACACACGGACTCGCGGCCGGCCTTGTTGCTGCAGCCGTTGAGTGCCCCCAGTGGGGCCAGGCGGAACAGCCTGCAGAAGGTGATGGAGTGGTACTGCAGAGCAGCAGACCTGAGCGGTGCGCCAGGGCCGGCTTGAGAAGCTGAAGGCCAGGTAATCTGAGGTCAAAGGTCAGCCAGAGGTTGCCAGGACTGAGTGCAGGGCGAAAATGCAACAGCAGATGGGATGCGGGCTCCAGACTGGTGCGGTGCCCAAGTAGCAAAAGGTGTATGGGCCACAATCCTAGCGCTCAGCTCGTCATTTGTAGTTTTGGGTTTTGGGTGGTGCTGAAAATGTTCCCCTGGAGTACAGATAGGAGGGAGGTGGGATGCGAGGAGGAACAAAACAGCGTGTGGGTGCTGTATGTTAATGTCCCTACCCATTGACAGCCACTGCCATGTGAGTCCCTGTGGACATTACCCATCCCCACCCAAAACACATCCTCCTGGGACCGCTTTCAGATAGCTCCAACGATCAAATGTATACGACCTGCCAATGTTCTTTCAAAACCGTCTGCTGAAAGTGAATGGCTTAATTGCATCTGTAAATCGGCTACAGGTGCAATATAACATTCCTTAACTAAGCGCGCCTTCGGCCACTTGATGTATAAGCAGCATGAGTGCCCTCGCACCTGTTCCTTGCACAGAAATCCTGTAAAAACAAACATTGGCACAGTCATTAGTTTGGGCTTGTGTATGGGGATTAGATGGCAGTGCCTAGCAAATGCCTACCCGCGGCCAACACAAAAGCCGAAACCTTTGGATTTGGCTATGCTCATTATCTGACTGAGGTAGTGTGGTCCATATGCTTCGAAGGATTCAGCCCATATACTGCCAGGACGTCAGTGTTTTCCTGTCACAATCGGGATGTATATAGCTCACGCACACAGCCTTATCCCAGCATTAGGTTTACTGATTAACCAGGAGCCGGAACCCACATAACGCGCCAAAAGGCGTGGTGGTAGGCTTAGACACAGAGATGGCCCGAGGCATAGGCAGTCTGTGCGGTGGCCCAGGGCCCTGCTGTCAGAGGTGGCCCGCAGGCACCAGTGCCTGCATCGACTAGATTAGGAATATTGTTTTAAAGAGGGGTAACGTCTGCAGCTTGAATATACGAGCCTCGCTTTTCTGTTTGTCTAGGGAGGCCACTGTGTCACCATCTGTGTCCCTCGAGACACAAACGCGCCCCTCCCAGCGGCCCATCAGAGGTTGCAGGGCCCATAATTACGCTGAACACGATTTCTTCAAGCAAAGCTTTTAAAGTACAAGCGAGTAATAATTCATGGCTCATGTAAGGGGCCATTGTTTTGGACAAGACGTTCATAACGTTTCCGTGTTAAGAAATACAAATGGGAATTTTCATTCTGAAAGCACACAGGAAGCGCCAGTTAGCTGTTTAAAACTACGCCCACTGGCAGGCGGCGTATATCACACAAAACAGTTTAAAACAAACTACACTATTTTCAGATGAAGACACCAAAAAGCGTTTATTTTTGGTAGAATGTAATATTTTCATCATATACGAAGCCTGCATTTGTCAAACACTGAAACACAAACAGGTTTCAAGTCTTTAAACTAAAGTTTCAAACTCCAAAAGGCAATGATTTTGCCTTTTGCTGAATTGCATTCCGGTTATTTGTTGTTACCCCAGTCAAGATAGGGGGCGCCTGGGGGGGGGGGGGGTCAGGGAGGGTGAATACAATTTCTATAAGAATGTGTACATTTGTGCAAGTACCTTACTATAAGCAGAGTATTGTTTAAATCCAAACAGGTGGGTGAGGAGGCGAGATGATGAGAGGGCAAAGTGAGTAATGAATATTTGCCCAGGATGTGGCAAGAGAGGTTGCAATCCTAGAGACTGGAGCGGTTGTTTTCCCATGATTGTGGCCATCTACTGCTTTTCAGGGCACAAGTAAAGGATACATGTGGGTGAACAGCATTGCTTTTTTTCCCCAGAGGTTGGACGCAACACCCCCTGTGTGTTTTTGAGACTGGCAAGCTTACTCAAGTGTTTGGCCATAAGGATTTTACACAGGTTGTCATGTTCCCGGTGTTGACGCTTACCCACAAGACCACATCAAATTGTCATCAAAGCACATGTCTCGTATTGCGCTTTTGTTTCCCAGGGAATATATCACTATAGACTGCTGGGTTTAAAAGGTGAGCACCTTTTATACTTTGCCAGTGTAGTTATTGGAAACTCTCATCCCTCTTTTTTTTTTTTGAAAAGGCAAATGCCCTTTTATCTTGTGTACTTTCTTCCAAGGGCATAGGTTAATTGAACTAAATGTATTTGACCTTAACGTTGGTTCACTTACTGGGAGTATTCGGGGGGGGGGGGGGGGCTGGGGGGTGCAGCTTTGGATTCGCTATGAGGGCAGAAGTTCCCACATCGAGTGAAGCGAGAGCCATCTCATCCCCAGGTCAGCACAACACATTTTACAGCACATGTCGCAACAGGAATAGGAAAAAAGCCAAATTACCTGAGGGTATAAACACAGAACATCTCAGCAAGTCCCCTAACCTGCCGAGTTGCCTTTGCAACATTCTACTATACGATCCTCTGCTATTCCCACACCCGGCAAACAGTTTTGAGCTGCTCACCCCCTCCAATCAAGGCTCGGGGTGTACATTAACGACTATCCCTTCTTATTCTGTAGAGAGCAGCGCTTGATAAGCTTAGTTATTATCTGCTTCGAGGTTATTTCTTTCCGACAGTGAAATCATCCTTATATGCAGCTTCTGAAATAAAAGCAATTGCTAATAGGGACAATACGACCAGATACACAAACAATACACATATAAACAATTGTGAAACTTGTGCAAAAACAGCAAGTTTCAGTTAGCAAAACGCAATCGCCATAGATTTGCAATGCCTTACATAGTCAGATGGTGTTTCCAAACCAAAGTTTCAAAAAGACCTTTTGCAAACATTTCTACCAATGACATCTGGGAAGAGATGCGTTTAAGTGTCTGAATTGCAGACTGCTCTCCAATCCCGGCTTTGCACTAAACCAAAGTGTGTGCTCCCAGGCGAATCTTTTGATCCGACATTGCTGTATCTGCCAACATTAGAAGCCTCTACAAGGTATTCATCCCACTCTGTCTGCTACTTCAAAAAAGGCCTCCATCCGATATTGCCAGATAGCTAAATATTAACAGTGACCATTCATATACTAGACATCGCAGTTTGTCTCCTGCCGACTCATGGCAACGCATTATTGCGTATTGAAGACTCGTTCCATAATAGCATTTTCAGTCACATCACTGATGCCAGCATTTATACACCCTTTGCCACCCAGTGCCCTGCAAATCCTAGGCCCGGCCCTGCTTGGGCAACATTTATTAAATGGGACATGTCCAAGGGAGAGGAGACGTTTATTGGCCTCCAGATATACCTTGCTGGACTAAGTGTCCTGCATGACTGTGTGTTACAAGGATAGGAAGCTGGGCAGTGATTAGAGAAGTGACCGCGTAAAGAAGGAACCCGTGCCATCCAGAAATCTTGAGAAACAAATGATGCACCGTCTTGATAAGTGATCACCAAATATTATCATTAGCCGCCAGTTGGTGGGGTCTCCTGGTGCTATGGGCTATGGCCAGAAAGTATAGGGAAGCAGTTACGATTACAGCTGTAGTAAGAGTCAAGTCTTTCCTGGAATAACAGGTGTTTGTGGGGCGGGGGGAATTTGGTAGACAGTTATTATAGAATGTTAGGTCCGCAAATGTCATGCCCCCTTCGCACAGCCCGTGGTTATGAGCGAGAGGGAGTTCTTCCGGGTTGGGTTGGGTTGACCTGACAGAGGTTTGTGGGAAAAGGAGCGTTACCACTTTCCCCTTTCCTTGAAGTGAGCACCGAGTGTGGAGAACTGGCAAAGATTGATCCGACTTCCGTGACCCCAGGTATCGGTGCGAGATGGCCTGCATTGAAGCATGTATGACTGTGGTTGGCAGTTTGCACGAAAGGCTAGGGTCCAGGGTCTATTTTGGTCTGGGCATATGGGTGGTCCCTTAAGAATGTGGAGGGTTGATTGGGTAAAGAAGAGGAGTTGAGAGGGAGGAATATGGAGGTTATGCGACGGAGCGGGAATGGTAGGAGGTGGGATAGTGGTGGAGGAGTTATAAGGATTGTAGAGCACGCACGCAACTATGGTGTGTGTAGTGCTGCAATCGTGGGGTTGGAACATGGAGCAAGAGGTGGTATTGGAAAGTTGAACTTCTGGCGCGGGAAGTGATGGAGGTGTGGGGAATGATGGCAGCATGGAGAGTGGCGATTGCATGCAGCATAACACTGCTGCAGGAGGCAAGGCATCAAGGAAATCGGGGTGTTGTGGATAGTGTTCCTTGGGAGGATAATGGGGTGGGGGGGGGTCTGCTGAATGTCAATGTGGCACTAGCATGACTTTGTAGCCATGGCTGCGAATTGATGGTGAACTGGCAGTGGTGTAGGGAAATCTGGGGCAAATTTGGCGGTCAGCGGTAGGGTGTGGTGTATTGAGTTGTGGAGAGGCATGGTGTGTGAATGTGGGGTTCTGTAGTGAGGACCAGCGCTGGTCATTGCGCCCGGATTTTCCCAGATCCGAGATCCAGCAACAAATTGTTTCCCCCCATGACCTCTTTTTGCACCCTTTATTTTAATCAATGTTTTTGTTGCTGATGGCAGGATTCAAACTCAGGTCGTCTTGGCCACAGTGGAGAAACTTACGACTACTGAATCGTCTGATGAGAGACAGTACTCTGAAAAAATAAAGTACAGCTTTGTACTTTTGAAAGTTGTGCACCTTTTATGATTTGCTTGCACCAGTCTAGGAAACGCCCCTTTCTCGTTTGAATAAAAAATGTATTAACAACGGGAAAATAATCTCCTGAAATGGAAATGTTTATTGCGGGGTGGACTGAACAACCCAATCCCACACCCTGCTGTTGGGATCCCACAGCCAATCATTTCCATTTCCAGCACTGGTGAGGACTGGTGTGGAGCTGGGCATTTTGTGTTTGTGATGTGGAGTCTGGATCAGGATCAGACAAGGGAAAACGTGTGTCTGGAGTTGTGGCGAGTGATTTAAAGTGTAGCCTGAGATCAAAAGATGTGTGTCTGTTGCGATGTGCTACTTGTGAGAGGTCACGTGGCGCCTAATTGTGGTAGAATGCACGACAGAGGTAGGATATGCCGGTAGGTGGTGATGTGGGTGTAAAGGGTGACTGGATATATGTGGAGAAAAGTGTTGATGTGGTCTATGGCAGTGGAGGGCAAATTGGTGAGGCCTAGTAGACCAATGTATTTTTCATGCCGGGATATGCATGGGGCACCACTGCCATAGGCGGCGGTACAGGAAGTTGTGCGGGTTTCCGCTGGGAGGCATGGGGAAAGTGCCACCGCTGAGGTTTTCTAAGAGTTATGTAGCAGAGGAATTGGGGCGACGGTGGGAATAATAGTCCCGAGGAGGGCGCTCTGGCTGCGGCGGTAACACCCATGCGGCTGCACTGCATATATCTTGTGCACCTCTATGTTCTTGAAGTGTGTGCTTTTGGGTGCAGCAGATTGGCTGGGGAGAGAGGCGTACAGCATGTGGGAAGTGCAGCATGTGTCTTCAGATCACAGATGTTCATGAATAAGACGGAGCAGTTTCTAGACAATATGGCGCCCAGGGCGAAACACCTGAATACACGCCCCCGTCCCCCACGTTGCTCTTCTACTGCTACCATGCACCCCCTCTCCAAAATCATTAGATCATTGCAATTTAAATAACACTTGTACTTAAAATTGAAGTAGACAATGTATCAAATAAACAATATTACAAAGCGGAATTCATTTTCATGAACCCATGTGTATGTTCATCTGTCTAAATAAAGGGCACCCCCCCTAGAAGTTTCTGCTACAAAAGCATATATTGCTGCTGTGTAAACAACTTTTCCAAAAATATCCTGCTCAATTGAAGGTGTAGGTTGTATGTTAACATATGCTGGCAAAACCCATCATCCGATGGTAACTTGGGCATGCAATTTTAACAATAGTCAAATCATGATGGTACATGGACCCGTGATAGCAACAAAGGAAAACATTGTCATTATACCCACGCAAAAACTGTTGGCTTTGTTAATGTTTGCTTTCTACCGTTGCACATCATTTTCACAGTACATAACATGTGAACAATTGCTCCTGGACACATCCAACACCAAATAAAGGAAGTAATCGCCTTAAGCGCATTTCCCTCAACCGTCAAACCTTCTATTTTTCCAACTTCTGGCCCCTTTGCTAGGTGAAGCAACCAACATAACGGGTAACAATATTGTTCCCCTCCCTGCCCAACAGTTTGCCAAGGTGACGCCACAGTCCTAAGCGTTCATGTATAAATCAGTGAATTCTGGGGGTTGCCGTCTTTTTTTTGTTTCAACTGATTAACACAGCAGAAAACAATGATTTTCAAAAGAAACCCCAATGGTGTTCAGATGACAAAATCACTCATTTGATTTCCTTAAAATATGCCACAAAAATCAAAATAATTAAAATGTAGCCTACACACCTTGTACAAGACCAGTAATGATCCACATTTCCTCCCTTCTGCAGGTCTCGGGAGGATAGCTCAAGGGCAACGCACTTGCCTTGGAAGCAAGACGACGCAGAGCAACACAGCTTCGATCTTACCTCTGGGTATTAAGCGCGTTATAAATAACCAACAATAATAATAATTAAGCCTTCCTACCTTTTGCCATTTATTTCAGTGTTCCAACCCTGTCCACACAACCCCCTACGCCTGCAGTAAATCTCTGGCTCTTTTGATTAAGCCAGCAAAGGCGTCAACCCTTCACTTCAGCAGGTCGGCTCTGTGGACCAATGATCAAACTGCAAAGACATACTCATTTGGGAGGTGGGAGCCCTCTTAAAACACGTGGCCAATGTATTAAGGCATTGGCTGCTTAATGGGAGTAGATGGACCTGGACAAGGCAGACTATTGCCACCCGCCTCAGTCGTCTAGTGTTGATGCCTTTTAATGAAAGGCTCACTTCTCTCCCAGGCGGGAGATTTAACAGGTCGCCTGTGCTGCACCCCCACTTTCCATCTGTGCCCCAGGCCGTTACCCGGTAGGCCTGCCCATAAAAACAGCGCTGCAAATTTCACAAGTACGAGTTTCAGGTCGGGCCCAGATTGGGCTTAGCAAGTAGCGCCATCGTCACTGGATTCTTGCATGCCGAGCGCTCAACTCCCTTCACTAGCCACTTAACTCGTACCATGCATGCGGAAATGTGCAATGTGTTGGCACTTAGGCTCCTATGTGAGACATTGCTCACCTCGTCCAGGTTCTAGGCACAGACACGCGGACAGGCCAGGTCTGGGTGGATGCCCATTTGGCCAACAGCCAATAGATAGGCATCCCTAGCAGAGGAGGTTCAGCTTTGGCGGGCTGAGAACCACATCCTCCTAGGAGCCGTACAACAAAATGGCTACCAATTGGTGAAACATTACACCAATCATACTCAATGAGCATTGCCATGTATGTATTCAGGTTCTCAGAGCCTCTGGTGAGGGGTTTGAAATGACCCCTCATTAACACAAACTACAAAAAATATTATTTGTATTCCATTGTATTTGTAGTTATTAAATAGTATGTCCAAAAGGGACGCCATGACCCTTTAAAACAAGTAAGATAGTTGCAATCAAAGTTACAATTTCAAGCAAAATTTGCAGTTGAAAAGTGGGTTAATCTTTGTGAATTACACCTACTGAATTTACTTGGCCTACAGGATTGGTTCCCATTCCACTCAATACATCAAAACCCTTCCCTAGAACGTACTACTTCTAAAAATCTTGTGTATAGCAATAGAGGTCATAAGCAACCACATGTTTCAATGACTGTATATTGTGATGATTCACTGGGCGTCGTCACTTCTCCCTGGGGGGAGCCCTTTCCCATGAGGCTAGGGAGGTGCGGCTGGTACCCAATAGTCCCCCAAAGGGTGGTTTAATATGGGAGGAGAACCTGTTAAATAACATCACCCTTCCATATTCATTAGCCCCCCCCCTCCATTTCAAACCACTGTATTGAGAGTAGACCAATGTACTTCTGTTGTACCTGGGGTACAGCAAAGACAGAAAACACTAGAGTGAAGAAGAGCACAGAAGGGAGTCTGTGGCGGGTCCTACATCTGCAGGACCAAGCCTAGCTGAAAGCAGACGAAGCAGTGGTACAACCTCCACAAGGAGGTGGACCGTGCGGTCCACCAACAGTGCTGAGAATTCAAGGACCCACAACACGCAGAATTGCTGCAGAAGCAGTAATGAAGCAGACGGCTGAAGGAAGCAGGAAGGAGACCGACCCCAGTCCCTGCAGAGACCGGCAACATGCAAGCAAATCCCAGAAGGTTACAGGAAGCACAGGCAGACTAGTGACGTGGGGTCGGGGGACAGAACAGAGGTCTCCGCTTCATGCCAGGGCAAGCATAAAGCATATCAGAGGGCTGTCAAGGGCCGGGGACCCGAAACAGAGCAAAGAGTGCATCTGAGGAGTGTTTTCTCATAGCACTGGCAGGGATAAGCCCACTGACCACCAAAGAAAGGCCTGAGACACCCAACAGAAGAGAACCAAGCATCTGAGAAAATCTTCCTCATTTCAGTGGCAGAAATAAGCCCACTGACCACCAGAGAAGGGTCTGGGACCCTAAAGCCACTGGAACAGGCATCTGAGGAAATCTTCCTCATCGCAGTGGCAGAGCCAAGCCCACTCGGATCCAGAGAAGGACTTGGCCGATATGATGTGAGAGAGTGCCAAGAGAAACCCCAAGTTGAAAAAGAACTCTCAAAAACCAGGAGAAGGGAGTCATTCTTCTGGTGGGGAAACAGAATCCTTTCAAGTGCACTCAAGAGATGCCAGGGAAAGGAAGCAATTCCCCCTAGCCCTTGTTGTGAGCTATATTGAAGAGTACGGAGCAGTACCAGGAGAAGGGAGTCATTCTCCTGGAGAAGGAACTTTGTTAGATTGCTGCAAGTCAGGGGAAGGGAGTCATTCCCCCTGGCACCTGTTTGCTAGAGAACATTTTGGGAACGACACCCAAATACCAGGAGAAGGGAGTCATTCTCCTGGAGAAGGAACTTTGTTAGATTGCTGCAAGTCAGGGGAAGGGAGTCATTCCCCCTGGCACCTGTTTGCTAGAGAACATTTTGGGAACGACACCCAAATACCAGGAGAAGGGAGTCATTCTCCTGGAGAAGGAACTTTGTTAGATTGCTGCAAGTCAGGGGAAGGGAGTCATTCCCCCTGGCACCTGTTTGCTAGAGAACATTTTGGGAACGACACCCAAATACCAGGAGAAGGGGAGTCATTCTCCTGGAGAAGGAACTTTGTTAGATTGCTGCAAGTCAGGGGAAGGGAGTCATTCCCCCTGGCACCTGTTTGCTAGAGAACATTTTGGGAACGACACCCAAATACCAGGAGAAGGGAGTCATTCTCCTGGAGAAGGAACTTTGTTAGATTGCTGCAAGTCAGGGGAAGGGAGTCATTCCCCCTGGCACCTGTTTGCTAGAGAACATTTTGGGAACGACAACCAAATACCAGGAGATGGGAGTCATTCTCCTGGAGAAGGAACTTTCTGTTGAATTATATTGTTCTTTAGTGTAAGGGATAGAAGTCGGTTGTAACTCAATATGGTGGAGTTGGATTTTGACGGACATTCTGACAGATCCTTTAGTATTAGTTTGAGGCAGGGAACCGCCAAATAGGGATTGTGAGGTTCTTTTTTTCCACAAATAAAATGTTATAGCAACCAACATGCCATTGTTGCGTCAGCTTGCTTCTTCGCCACCCTGAAAATATGTACATATACATGAGACAGCAATGCTCTCGCAGATAATCATCACAAATCATTTGATTTTTGTTCCAGGGTTTGAAATTGCTGGGAGCTATTCAGCTCCTGCTTGTCGCCAAGAAGTGTCTGCTTAGCTTGAAGCCAGCACCTACTTTTGACCCCTAGCGCCCAACAGGGACTAGGGAAGTGTACCTATGCAATGCTAACTGAGCTTGGCAATGCATATAAGAGGAGCATCAGGAAACCTAGGTTTATATAGTGAACAAATATTTGCTTGCATCTCACGCGGAAGTGGCTCACTGTGTGCTAGCTCCTTGTTCCACAGAGGTAGCTTTCCTGCTTACCAACTGATGCCCAGTAGCTGTTTTGAGCTCCTGCTCATCAAATCTTTATTTCAATCCCTGCACGGTTAAAATGGCTCACTGAAAAATGCCCACTTAATTACCATGGTGTGTTTTCCCCTGAAAATAAATAAGCAAGGCAATGACGAAGTAAAAATAACTATCAGCGCCCAATTTTTCCTCAATAGCATGAGCAACCACACCCAGGAGTCATAACCAGGCGCTGATGTTGACTGTCCATGTCGACTGGTGCCATAGAAACATACATATGCGCCATTAATACTGGATGTTTAGGAATGTGGCGGAGCAGCTTAACAGGTCATACAAAATGAGCAAACGATTGTAGTGTACTTCTGGTGTAGAAGTTAGATTTAGGACTCGCAATGCACCAGTTCCTCATTCCCCCGAAGTAGCTGCAGCTTTCCGGGTATTGTACTGAAATTTAATGAAGCGCGAACAAGAGCAATGAAGGCATCAAGGCACTAAGGAGAAAAGAGGAAGGAAGCAGCCAGGGTTATTTCCCCGACACGCCACTGGTGATGCCCAATACACCGGAACTAGATTTAGCTCCTGCTTATCAAATCCGTATTTTGATCCCTGCCTAAGTTCTCTCCCTCTGTATTTTCAACTATACCAGTGGGGTGTCGGGCTATATCCTGCATGCTATATTCTGGCCTGCTTTTAGGCCATACATAGCGTTCAGCATCCCAAAATCTGCACACACCTCCTTGATATAATCGTTTTCTCTTTATTTTTTTACAACCAGTTCTTTCTTGCCTATTCCTTGGATGCAGCGAACTCAAAATGCGTATATTTCAAATAAATACATGCAGCGGGGCCTGAAATTAAGATTGGAGAAGCAAGAGCCAAAAGCCGCTCCTGGGTATCCAGCCTTAACCAGTGACCAGGAGGTACCACTGGGGAATGTGGATCTAGTATACAGCCTTCTGCAAATCCAACTTTGACATAAGATGGCAATATATCATTGTGTCCGTTGTTTATGACCCTTTACGCTTTAAATGTCCTATACATGTGTCATGTTTATTTATAGATTGTCCCAAATGCACAGAGTTAAATTCACATTGGTGTGTTTTTCTGGCATCAGTTTACCCGTGAGCCAAAAGTAGCTCCTGGTAGCGGTTGTTGTCAAGCTAACCAGGCTATTCAAGGGTACAAGCAGGAACTAAATAGCTCCCAGCTCCCCTCAATTTCGAACCCTGTGAATGCATACATTTGCAAAGATTCCTCGTTATTATGATTATCTTGGCTTTCAAAGCCTAGGCCCCCCTCACCTCCCACCAAAGGGGTTTCTATAAAGGTGCATTTTTGGTATATGTTTGGGAGTGCCCTGTGTATTATGGTTGCTGAAAATCCAAACTGTGAACACGGATATTAGGTTTTCAGTGCATTGCCTAGGCAACGCTTTTTGCTGGTTTAGCGTGATCCTCTCACTGCTCCTTTAATTAAGGCCTCGCGTGACAACCCTGCAGGGGCGCTTTCGCCTGGTTGTGCTACTGAAAGGAGATGAACGGCGTCTCTTGAGGTCAAAGGTCGCTCAACACGTCATGACGTTACTTCAGGCACATTTGGCGGAAACTCTGCCCGCGTTTGCTTGTTAAGCTTCAATCAAGCCTTTCGTTTACTGAGGGTCGATTTATAACGTCAAACTTTAGGCTTGGGGTGCCTCAGGAGAGCTGCGTGTGCATCTGAATACTGCAAGAGCAAGGGGGGCGCTGCTGCAGGCATGGGACGGGGTGCATCAGCAGAGCTGCATGGGGAGTGGGGGCAGAGATTCAGCGGGCCGGAGCAGCGCCAAACAGCCTCCAAAAAACTGCCCCCGAGCTGGGGTCCGGCGTCGGTCACCCATAAGCAGGCCCTGCGATCTCTCCTCGGCACACATCCTTAATCCGGAAGTGATCTTGGGGTCATTCTCGTGCTCAAGCCACGCCTCACAGCCACACCGTGACACTGTTAGGAAGAGTGTACGTGTCTTGTGGTTTTACTGTTAGTGTGTTGTAATGAATGAAATGAGCATACATGCCTGTGTCCGTCCTGTGTGCATTGTATGCTCAGAGGGATTTCAAGCTTAAATTGCTATCACAGTCATATTTCATATATAAAATTCGTTTCCCCAAACGCCGTTTGATTTTATGTAAATTGGGAAAAACCACAGTGGTGCCATTTGTCCCCCCCCCAGCCCTTCTCATAGGCGATTTAGAGAATGATGGCCATTTGCTTACTTCTTTATTTACTGAACGAGGGATTAATTTGCAAACCCCCACATACATTCATTTAGAATAGGCAGACTGGATAAAAAACAAACTCAGAGACCATCTTGTGTGACCCCAAGTGCATGTTTGCAAGAGGGCGACCTCCTGGCCCGTTCCGCCATCTTCTACCCACGACTTTGCGAACAAGGTTCATTGTCCTTTCCTTCTCTGCGTCTTCCTTTCTCGTTTTTCGTTTTTCTTCTTTCTGGGAAAAGAAATTTAGTCTCCTGCTTTCGCGGGGTGACTTTTGGTGCTCCGTTCAGAGGCCTCTCCTTATATTAGTATTCCATAGCCTGAAGCTACGCCATTTGTCCTTTGGGTGCTTGGATGCACTGCCTGGTTGGCTGGCGCCCAAAGGCCCTTCACCCTTTGTGATGGGCCTTTCTTCCATTGTTGCTGGTGTCCCTTCTTCCCTGCCTCATCCTGTTCTTAGGTTTTCGTCCCCTGGCTGCTATTAGCACCCTGGTGTGCCTCCCTTCCTGTCTGTTGTTGGTGGCATTGGGCCATGTGTGATGGCAGGGAGCACTGATACTTGTTGCTGCGTATGTCCCTGTTATATTTCTTGTGTCCTATGGCATTGCCCTTAGCCCCCTGCTTATTCCCCCGTGCCCTGTAGCTCCATGTGTCCCTCATTCCGCGGCACTGGCCAGGTGTGATGCAACTCAAAGCCGAGATACGAGGCCTCACTCTTGGCTGGGGTGTAGCGCTGGTACATTTGTGTATAGTTCTCACAAATCTGGGAATCGTGTGGTGCTGTAGGAGATAATGGCGGTGGACTAGCTGAGCTGTGTGGCGGTTCCAGGACTGGGACTACAGGGACTGTTTCAGGGCACGTTTGGGGGTGCAATAACAGAGCAGCGTTCTGCTCGGACACGCCATGACATGGAAGTAATGAAACTCCACAGACAAAAACACGCACGAGTTTCTGCCGCCAGCAGCAGCATGGAAAATGTTCATCCAAGTATATATATTTATAGAATAACAGCGGTGAAACGCCAAACTCATACATACAAACACCTAGGGCAGCATTGGTACTTTATCCGGATAAAGTTCTCTGTGGGCCAACGCAGAGGCTCTGCCCATCTCCACAGTCCAGCCATTCACATCTATCCACTAAAAAGTTACAGGTATTATGAAGGACAGTCAACAGAAAATGCCTACCTCCGTATCCGCTGTAGTGATGACAAGGATTACAATCTAAACTACAGGCGTCTCCTGCCATAAGTGTGGAGAGACATCTGCACCATTCCACGCACTGGTGTAATTTTAGGGGAGGACAAGGGCGTTTGTCCCCAACGTTTGTGGCACACCACCTTGTCCCACTCACTAGGGGCCCCTTTCATTTAGATGTCATGTGCCCCTCATTTTCAGGAAAGTTACTCCACTGATTTTAACGTGCAGATTAGATTTTATTCTTTCAACTCACTACAGCGCAATACGGAGGTAAGGCATTTTCTATTTACTGTCCTCCATAACATTTCTGTTCATTTTTAATGGGTGTATGAATTGCGTGGATATGTGCCAAGGGTTGAACTGTGGAGATGGAGGTGCGGGGGGGGGGGGCGGACCTCTACGTTGGCCCACAGTCTTTTATCCAGAGAAAACACCAATTCTGCCTTAGATTTTTTAGTATATATTTATAGAAGAGAGGGGCTGAGGGCGAAAAGAGGGACACGTGAATCGAATATAGCAGGACAGTGCCCAGAGGGGAAAGGCTCAGACAAGTAAACAGAGAGGAAAGACTAATGTGGAAGAAAAATAAAGAGGAGATAAACGAGGAGACCGGCTCTTCAGTTAATGCAAGCGGGAAGGAACCTGTGTCTGCCGACAGGGGAAAGATAGCCCAGAGAGAGATAGTGAGATGCCAGGCTCTCCAGTCAGTGTGACGCAGAGGAGCAGCGAGGCCAGCATCTACCGCCCGTCTGACAGGCCAGAGCGCGGGAGAGGTCACGCGCTGCCACCAGTGAGAGGAGCAGAGTACAGGGGAGGCCCACACAGACCAGCGTAGCCTGACCGTGGAAGTCCACTATCAGAGCGTCAAGACGCTTCTCACAACGGCAAAGCCAGGAGAGGTGAGTGGTGGTGTGATGCGACGTGTTGAGACATAGTTCGAGCCTCCGCCCGTCCCATTGGTGGCAGATCAAGTGAAGTGTTTCGGAAGACAGATCCATCTCTGCAGCCAGTGAGACACAGAGAGGTCAATTGTGGCCCAAGCGTACTCCCACTTCAAAATCATACCTGGTGCACGGCTCGTCCCATCCCATGGCGCAAAGCAAGGTGGGGATGTGTGAGAGGAAGGGCTGGCATTGTCCACACCCCGCTGCTTGAAGTCTTATGATGGATTCCAATCTTCCCGGGCCCAGATGCGTAGACAGGGTGGGGCCTGAGTGGGCAAGGCCCACCCAAAATCTGTAAATGCCCACTCAGCAGCACTGTGTGGTCATTTACAGATGTTAATGTCCGCTTCTGGGGTGGGTCCAACTAAATTAGCTTCAGGCCCCACTTGTCAGAGCATCCTGGCTACGCCTCTGCCTGGGCCCTCTCTTTCAACACACAAATACACCAGGCAGGCTCCCGCTGCTCAGCACATTAGGTTACACTCGAAGGGTAAGTGGCCAGAGAATGGAGGGGGAAGCCTGTAGGAAGCACCCTAAAATGCTTGCACATAGGGTAGCTTGCTATCCGAATTGACACGCCAATAAGCAATGCCACGGACATATCTGAGCAGCACTATGGCACAGTTATGGGTACATTGACATGTAAACAGCACCTGGCCATGTGCGAGCAGTGTTCCGCGTCTACTATTAGTACGCTGGCATCCATGAATAGCTCCCCAGGCATACTGAGGAATGCCCCCCCACACCCACACATACATTGGGCAGTACCCCTACAGTAGCAGTAACACGATAAAATACTGAGCATCAGTACCTGCTTGTATCCTACTAGCAGCACAGTGGCACACAGCGCAGTCATTTCTGGTGGAATTTGATTCTCCAACCAGGACATTCTTATGTGCCGTTAAATAATGTTTTCATATAGCTCTTCAGTCCAGATACAGCCACCTTCTAAGCTCTGAAATAATAAGTGCTGGTATTACCCAATTTAATGCCACCTCAGAAGGATGAAGGCTGAGTCCGCACTGCCAGGCTTTGAACCAGTGTTCTGCGGGGTACACGGATCACAATATTTCAGACAGGTGTGCATTCACAGTGTATGGGGATGATTACGTGAATGTTGACAGCTGTACCAGGGCTTAAAGTCGGGCAAGTCCCAATGATCAACGCCAGATGTGCTGGCAGGGGCGGCACCACCCCCTAGTTACTCGCAGGCAGAAGGCATCACTGTGTTGTGACACCCAGCCCAGGGCTCAGACAGCCATGCTATGTCAAGAGCCTGTCACATTTCTCACCTTGGAGAGCGGGTGTATTTACTTAAGACTTTAAAAAAAAAAAAGCATTCACGTGATGTCAGCAGCAGAATCAAACGTGCCTGCCCAGGCAACATGAATGGCAAAGCCAAGGGCTTAACTGCTGGGGTCAGCTTTTAGATGGCCCACGCCTCCAGAGATAAGCATCTTTGCCAAAGTAAACAGCCTCTGAATTGGCGTGAAAGATGCAACTAACAGCGAAAGGAAGGGAAAGTTATTCCAGAGGAAGGTGGGGGTTGGCCATGTGTCAGGGTTGCTCGGGGCCCCATTTCAATATGATGTTTGGGGGCGGGGGTGACACTTGCATGACTGCTGGGAAAAACAGTCTGAATCACTGGTGGAGCGCTTGCATTATAATGAAGTCAAAAGAATGCAATAGCTGCAGATCAACAAGGAGCTTGCAGTAAGCGGGACGCTGAAACACTTAAAAGTCCGCTGAAAAGATATTGACAGGAGAGTGCCAATGTTAGGAACACGCGCAACGAGGTGATAAAAATGCTGCAAGAGAGAGGTGACAGGCCCGAGGTCGCCAGAAAAGGCATTGCTGCACACTTAACACCCGCATTAAAGGAGTATTTTTCTGTGTCATAAGATTGCCAACATGGGAGGCTGCTCAAGGGCCGATTTCAACTGAAAAGGTTGAAAGGCCCGGCCGCCAATCCTGGGTGGATTGTATGGAGACTGACAGTGCAATGGGTTTATTGGCCTCACTCATCCAGCATCGCCAAAGATTTGAGCTCGGCTCTGCCCCTGGGTCCAAGGCTTCCTTTTTTCAGTTCATTACCATTCCTTGCATTGCTCCTGTTTTTGCCTGGCCCAAGGATGGCAATAACGCCTGCCAAGTGACCCCAGTGGAGTAACTTTGCGGAAAATGTTGGGAGGGACATCACATAGAAAGGAAAGGGGCCCCTGCCAAATAAAGGACAAAATGGTGTGCCACGAAGAGGGGGAGAGACAAACATACATGCCCCCCCAAAATTACACCCATGAGTGACCCCATGTTTGTTTGTTTATTGATTTGTAGGGCGCACCGAACGCTTAGGTAACTGGGAATACAAGGATACTGAAAGCTTAGTTACACAGTAGGGAGGATAGGTGAGGTACATCCATACATTACACATTTGACAGATCTAGTAAAGGAACATGCAGATATGCCTACAAAGGAGGGACACAATACATCTGGGGATCGGGTACAGAATACTAGACAAGTGCCAGAGGGGGTTCAGAGGCTAGTACATGGTGCATATTGGTTAGTCGTGAAGGTCGTTGGATCTTGCCCATTTGAGAATGTTACGTCTAAAGCTGTAGTAAGACTGGTCTATTCTGAGGTCAAGTGGGAGTGCATTCCAATACTGGGCAGCTTTCACCGGGAAGTTACTTCTGCCTGTTCTTTTTAGCCTAAATCTGCGTATCTGTAGGCAGTGGGAGTTTGCAGCTCTGGTGGGGCGAGTCGATGTTCTTCTGACTATTCTCTCCGTAAGTTAAGGGGGAGAGTTGCGTTATTTAGGCACTTGAATGTTAGCAAGGCTATTTCAAGTGAGATCCTGTCGCTAATTTTTAGCCAGTGGTGTTTTTTTCTCATATTTGTACATGTTCTCTAGTGGGTAGGTTCGGGGCCGTTCTAAAGGCATTGTTTTGCAATATCCGAATTTTGTCAGTGATGTACTTGTTAGCTCCCAGGTATAGGGTGTTGTAATAATCTAGTTTTGAGAGTACTAGGGCATTGGCGAGTATAATGCATCGAGCTTGCGTTAGAAAGGTTCTGCATGCCCTAATAAGTTTGCAGGTATAGGCGGTGGATGATGCTAGAGAGTTTACCCATTTCCTCAATGTTAGTGTGGAATCGAGGGAAAAGCCTAGCGTTTTCACTTCTTTAGCTGCTGTGATTGTGTTACCATCAATGTTGAAAGCAGAGTAATTGGGGATACGTTTTTTGTAGGTTAGCAGCAGATCCAAGGATCAAGATCTCTGTTTTGTCGTCATTCAGGCAGAGGCCGTGGGTTGCCATCCATGCCTGATTGAGGAGGTATATTTAATTTACCAAGGCCGTATAAGAGACAAAGCTGCTCAAAAGGGGAATGAGGATCTGGGTGTTGTCTGCATAATTCATGTAGGTGACACCCAGTCTGTCCAATTTTGTCAAATAGGGGCTTGGTAAATATGTTATACGTAGTTGGTGAGACGCAAGAGCCTTGAGGGACACTGCATGTTCTTTGGATTGGGTCTGCCGATGTGGAGAAAACTTTCACTGTCAAAAAAACTATCATGTCAAGGGTACATGCTGGTGGACAACGTCAGCCCACTTTTTCAGAGGGCAGATACTGCATCCCCTCTTCCCCCATCCTTTGTATTTGAGGGGAAATTAAAGTGAAATAGTTTGCTCTACACAGCTGAGGCTGGGGATTCGAACCATGGTCCCCAGATGGACACTGCACCAGTAGACAATAAGACTAGATGCAAACATTGGAACTGCTCTTCAGGAAGATTTTGGTACGCTTTCTCAAGTATAAAACGTGCACACCTTTTATCATTTTCCAACACCATTATAAGAAAATATCCTCTTCGGTAAATTCTTGTGTGCTGATATTATGAATTGAATGCAATTTGCATATTTCAATTTTATTTTGTTATTTATATATTTACAAAAAAAGAAGAACAGCACAAATGACGACCAAATTCTGCAAGTCTCGCGGTACACATTGACTTAAGGGTATACAATTCACAGGTCCATATCAATGAATCTGTCCCAAATCTTTTCATAAAGGTTCTGCATTTGAGAAAACAAGACCTTTTCAATCAGAGATATTCAGCAATCCAATCTACCATTAAAGGATTTCTCACAGACTTGCATATTTCACTTTGATACTCGACTTCCTGTTGATGTCTCTTTCCATTGCATATGTTAATAAACACCCACACCCACTTTTTCAAAGACTTGTGCCCTTTACCCATGTCTGCTTAACACCTCGAGGCAGTCCTGGCTTTTCCCTTTGCATGTTCGTACTTGTAGTGTTGTTTTTCTCATTATAAGTCCCAACAAGAAAAGCCGGGACTGGCCAAAGGTGGCATGGGACCCCTTGCCAGCTGCTGGTGCAGAGCAACCAAGCTAGCTGAGAGGGTTCTAGCCTATTTGCCAAAAAAAGCCTGTGCAAGAGATCTTATGGTAGTCTGCAGTTTAACACTCAAAATCAACCATTTAGCACATTGATTGATTAACTGATAGGTTATTTATAATGCGGCGCAACCAGGCAGGGAGAGGAAAACAGGGAAAGACAAGACAAACGTTCTTAATAGGTCTAGTATCATTTAGATCGTGCAAGTGCACAGACAAGAAGTGCAGGGGAGAGGGAGGGGATGGAAGTGCACCCAGTGGAACAGTGCCCTGCGTAAAGTGCAAGAAAGGCCAGGTGGCAGTGCAGGCGGGTCCGAAGGCCAGTGATAGGGCCTGGGCAGGGAGGCCAGTGATAGGGTCTGGGCAGGGAGGCCAGGCGTTTTATATGACTCAGAGGAGCACCAGGCAGCCAGTCAACGTAACTAAGCAAGAGGAAGGGAAGGATAGCAGAGGGAAGGCAGAGAGAATAGGAGGTGGGTAAAGGTTAGAAGGGGCGAGGCAGAGAGAAGGAAGAGGCGAAAAGAAGGTCCTGAGGAGCTTCCGGAATTTAAGGAGGTCCAGCTCAAGGTGGGGAGTGGCAGGGAGGCCATTACAGAGGGAGTCACCTGCAGAGGAAAGAGATCTACCACCCAGTCTCTGCTTGGAGAAGCGACTCACCCGCAGAGAGTTGGAAGTAGACGAGCGGAGGGCTCTGGAAGGAAGGCACTTAAGAAGAGAGCGTTGGAGTGCGCAGAGGCCTTGTCGATGATGAAGAGTCTTAAACTTGATCCTTGCAGTCACCGGGACCCAGTGAAGGGATTTCAGAGCCAGGGAGATGCAGTAACTGTGCTTGAGGCCAAGGATAATAGTATTGTGGTCCTGTTTTGGATGAGCTTTGGAGGGTAGTTAGGTAGACTGAGAAAGAGGCTGTTGCAATAGTCCAGCCTAGAGAGAACCAGAGTTCTGGAGACAGTGTCTGCTGGAAGGTGAAAAAAGGTAGAACACCTCAGAGGAGGTGCAGTTGGAAAGGGGACTTTTTGGAGATATCCGTGATGTGTGAAGAGAAGCAGAGAGTGGAGTCGTACATGACCCCAAGGTTTTTTGCCTCACATGAGGGGGAGCGCAGAGGGCCAAAGGTGGCTGGTCAGAGTGAAAGGGGAAAAGTGTGAGCTGAGGTCCCAATGAGAAAGATCACCATCTTACTTGCATTAAGGCAGAGATCATTAGAGGCGCACTGTGCCTGAATAGCGCATAGACAGGGATGGGCGAGGAGGCGGCGGTCAAGGGCAGCCTGAAAGAGAGCTGCGTGTCATCCGCTTAACACTGAAAGTTAGAGGGAAAGGTAGAGACCAGGCGGCCAAGGGGACCAAATAGACATCGAAAAGCCTCATGAATCGTTTTTCAGAAAAAAGGTAAATGGGCGAGGTGCCATACTGCGCCCTTTTGCGAGAACACCTCAGTCTCTCGCCTTTTCTCCTGCAAATCCATAACTGTTTACGATAGTGGTCTTCAAGCAGTGTGGTTTCTCTCTTCCTCTCGACCCCACCTAGGCAGGCCAAATAATGGAGGGGGGGTGTACAAGGCTCTCCCAAAAGGGAGTACCATGACTGCTGTTAATAAACAGTATCGGCAAATATGGCGTCTGGGGGGGGGACAATATTTCTATGCAAAAAAACACGTGTTTGAATAACTCTAGTTTACGAGATGTGTATTCAGAAGACTTCGGTGTCAATCCCGGCTTCCCCGGGTCATACAACTATTATGTTATGTGATCCTGCTCAAATGAAAACTCGGGTCTCAAGCAAGGAAGCGCTGTACAAAATACATAGTTTTTTTTAAATATACAAATTGGGCATTCTGTTCTGCCTGGGCTTTTTCCACTGCGACGCTGATCTGTGCCAGTGTCCTCCCCTGTATTCTTATAGCGCAAGATTTATTGAAATAATCCCCCGAAATATCCATGGATGAGTTCCAAAACGGTTGGAGGCAATACTGAGTAAAAACCATTATGCCACGCCCCTGACTTAAAGGCAACGCCCCATTTATGCTTTTGGGACGCCGCACCCTAGGACAAACTGTACCCGTGCCTGCGTGTCTTCCTGGCGCACCAGTTTGCATGCACGTGTGGGCTTCCACCGTCATCTCGTGGTCCTGGCTACTGTGGCACGCCTGGAGAACGAAAAGGAAAAGTATCTGAACTCCTCTTTAGGGCTGATAAAACCCAAGGCTGCCTTCACGTTGACAAGACTTTCAGAACAGGGACATTGAATTGCAGCCTTAGAACCCCTCCCCTCCCAAGTTAACGGGCTTGCATGGCAAGCTTTGCACAGCTGCCTTTGGGTCTCAGCCCGGAGTTGGCGCCAGGTCAGTTTGTTGTCACTTCAAGCCCAAACTCTGCACCCCCTCTCCCCAGCGCCCGGCTCTGCCTCACCACACGAGCTGCCACTCACCGTCTCCATTGCCAGAATCATGCCCTTCAGGGTCCTCAGGTAGGAAGTGAAGCCCCCGATGAAGCCGGGCGAGCTCTCGCCCCTATCCCCAGTGTCCGACATGCTGGCGGCGAGAAGGTGCACCGAGCGCGAGGGTCCGGGTACTGGGTCACAAGGGGGTCACCCACTACGGTAGTAGGGCTGCAGAGAGCGGGCCGGGCGAACGTCTCGGCGATTCTTGGGCGCGGCGGATGAGGGTGTGAGCTGCGCACAGGAGGGGGAGGAGGATGGTGAAGGGAGGGGGCGCGAGCAGGCGCCTGTCAGAAGCAGGTTTGAACCTGGTCCGCCCCTGTCTGCCCTGACGCCTCCTTGGGCAGGGCGGCTCCTGCTTCCAATACTGGCACACCCCCAACACCTCGGAGCACCCTGGGAAGGGAGGACCAGTGGAGGGCTGGGCACACGCGCTCGTAAAGTGAGGGTACAAGCTGCCCGTCGGAAAATAGCCCAGCTAATTACTGCAAGCTGCCCCGGCAACAACTTCAGCTATTCTCCGAGGTCTGATCTGCACAACGGTTATATGTAACTGGTGCAGTAAATCTGTACTCTCGACTGCAGCCTGTTATGCGAAGACCGTGTTATATACTAACCCATCCTTAGAAATTGCGATTTGCACATTGGCGCCAGTTCTCTACAGCTGGCGCATTAACCCTCTGGGCTATCTCACTTGGAATCCGAAAATGTGATCTGCAGGTTACACATCAATCATTCTAGTACCACACAAGTACCGGAAACCACTGCTCTGCTTTCCTCTGGTACAATGTATGACAAGCTGGTTACATTTATTTCTAAAGCAGTCATGTTGCCTTTTTCTACTGGGCTTGGAGCTAGACAGCTGCAGGTCAATCAAAAAAATCTCTGCAGTTGGTTTATCACCGGTCAACTATGTTGCTGATTTAGAACATCCGACCTGTAGGTGACACACAGAGCCCCATGTCCATCTGATCTATCTTATCTGGTTTGCAAGGGTCCCGGGAACACTAGATTTTACACCTGGGTCTCTTCGGATCGTGCATTAACCAATGGTCTTCCTGGGTTTGGAAAATGTGATGCATAGTTCGTGTTAGCAAGCTGGGGTCTCCGGAAGTGGTAAGCTTGCTGCCTGACTCATGGACAGCGTCAGGGCTTTTCAACCTTTTCATTTGAAGTGAGCCCTGAGGAGCTGCCCCAGGTTAGCAGTCTCATGACACTAAACGTAAGTCTTTAATTCCGGAAATTAAATGTGCAGGGCGCGCACGTTACAGGCTGCCTTTATTGATGTCCTCAGGCAGTCACCTACCACTCAGAGGTAAATGACTGTCTGAGGACATGTTGAGATATGGCATGTTATAGATGAAATAGCGCGAACAGTTCACTAGGCAAATATCGCACTGCTTCAATTGTAGAATTCTACAGTATAATGCTTTTCACTGCACCCGCTGCTATTTTATTTTTGTAATTACTTTATTGTTTAAAACGCGGCAGTGGAGCACTGTAAAGAGTGTGAGTAGCCAGCATTTGGGTGGCCATCTTTTAACAGTAGCACGGTACTGTGAGGTCTGTGGGTCGGTATGTGCGTCCATTGGAATTAGTGCTTGGTCAGGTCTTTTTGAAAGAGCCATGTTAGGACAGTTTTTCTGAAGTCCAGTTAAGGGCCTAGCAAAACCATTCTACTGAGGCAGTACAAGACTCCACTCTTAGTATAAGGTTGTACCACCTGAGTTTGGGGTAGCGTAGACAGAGCAGCCAGGCTTATCTTAGGAGGGAGAGAGGGCAGTAGATACAGTACAAGTGAAATTGTAATACAAAGGATCCAAAGAAACACTGAAACACTATGTATTGTAAAAATAAAGGATTTATTTAAATACAGGTAGGCCCAGATAAATCTAGGGGTTGAGTAAGTACTAACACATTATATGAAATCACAATATAAAACACAACACTATACTTGAAAGTACACAGACCCAAGTGTAGACCTTATTTGGAACACCTAACAGTAGTTCTAGGGAAGTCAAAACCTTGTTATACACATTTAGTATAGGTCAAGCCTATTCTTTGGGAGTAAAAGACCAATGGTTACTTTTAGATTACTTTTGGTAATACAAGGACAGTAGGCCCTTACAGTTGTACAGTGACTCTTGGAACAAATCACATAAACAGTCAACTGGACAATACACTTTTGGTGAATAGTGAAACACTTATTCTAGGTGCAGTAAAAACCTATAACTACTTTTGTCATAACACACAGTTATACCAGGTGAGTAAAACCTAAGGATGTAACATGTTTTGGATGGCACACAGCTAACACAAGGTAAGTAAAACACACTTACTTTAACTTCACAATGAAGGGGAAAGTAAAACCCAATGTCACACTTTGCTGAATAGTTATTCTAGGTAGGCAACAACCTAATGTAGACTTATTAAGGACAGGCTAGCAGCAAGTCAGGGGAAGCAAGACCCAGTTGGGGGACACTCATACAGTTATCCTAACAGGACTAACCTGGTGATACCAACAGTTGGAAGACACTCATACAATTACCCTACATGAATAATCTGGTGAAACCAACACATTACTTTTGTAAAGAGGCACAACCTAATCACAGGAGAGTAAAATACCTTCACATCTACTTTCTTTTAGACTGGTAAAACAGTGGCCAAGGAAGAAACGATGTTAACCATACTTTTAAGAATAGTGCATCACACCTTCAAGATCAGTAAGAACTTTTGTAACTGTTCACTCTTAGAATTACAGTTACCAACCAACCAACTCTTTACAAGCAAGTAAAATACTTGATTTCTTTTCTAGGCAGAAGTCCCAATCCCTTCAAAGTCTTTCCCTTAGAGCATGAGTGTTCTCAGTGGCAGAAGGGGGGTCACTAGGACAAGTGACCAACAGGCAGTGTTAGAATAAGTTCTTTAGTAGCAAAAGTCAGAGTTTCCTTAGGGAAACTGGCAAACAAGTGAGTACTTTACTTCTAGGGTTAGAGGAGGGTCCAGGGGGTTCACAGAAGACACCCCAGCAGGATTCTAGCAGTGGGACTGGGTGTACTGGACGAGGGACCTCCTAATCACAGAAAACACCCCAGGACTACACAGAAATCCCAACAGGCATAAGGTAAGTATATACCCAAGCCAACACAGTACCACAGCAATGAAGAAGAGATTGCAGCAGGCGAACTTCAGGGACTGCAGCCAAATACCCGGTCACTGGATTCCTTGTCCTGGAGACGGAACACAAGACCTCAGAAGGGACTCTGCAGCAGGGATCGATGAAGAAGGCTCTAGGCAAGATTTCTCTCACGGCTGAATGCGGTTCTGCGGGTTTGGTGCCTTTTCAAGGAGCACAGAAAAAGACAGAAAATTGCAGTTGAATTCTCGTCATTTAAAAGGTCCAGCACTCTTGTGAGGGGACTTTTTGGACTCGATTCGTGTCTCTGGAGATAGACCAGGATGCCCACGAAGTTTCAGCGAGATTCAGAATTCGGAAGACCGTGCACCGCACAGTGGCTGGAGGTCCCAGGGTATTGAGGTATTGCAAGAACGCAAGGTCGCAGCAACCCGTGAGATGGCTCAAAATGCAGTTCGTCTTGAGTCTAGTGGGTCTCACTAGGCTCTGGGTTAGGGTCATCGTTTTCGGAGACCCCAGGTCGATCGGAAGGAAGGGTTGCAGCAGACTTGGTTACACAGCAGGCTCTCTGGCCGCTGGAAATCATTCCCACCGCTTTTCCTTCATCATCCTCTTCGGTTTTCGGTTCCAGTGGTTGACATGACTTCAGCTTCCAGGTTTCCAGTATTTATCAGGAACTGCAACACAACCTCTGGATTCTCTCCCCGCATTTTACAAGAAAGGGGCGTTTGGCTGTCCAATCAGGATAGCCAACCCCCCACTGGGATTTGGCCCAGTTGAAGGAAGGCCTAAGACAAAGGAGGGGGAAGTTTGGACTCCTCCCCCACTTCCTGTGATTACAGTCTGACTGGAGCCTGGACAGGGTGTCCAGGGGCCTCCCGCCAAAGACAAAACTCAAACAAAGGAATTTCCCACCCTGGATGTCAGGGGAAGGAACAAGAAACGACACGAAACACTAAAATGGCAGAAAAAGAAGACAGGGGCCATTTTGGTAAAATGAGCACCCTTGGGTGCCTTTACTGCAGCTGTGATTATAGCCCGCGGTAAAGGTGCTCCAAAATTAGTAAAAGGTATCACTGCCACCAGCCATTAAAGGTAAGCTTGTCACTTTAACATAATTGTTACAATGTATCCCCTTTCACATTTAAACTGTATCTCCCCAGCACTCCACATAAGGTGGGGTGTGCTGGTTTCACAGAATACAATGTAAAAGGGATCCAAAGATCTTCTCTACCTCTGGGAACTGTAGTTCACTCAAGGTTAGCACAAGAAAGTTAAATGGGGAGCCCCTAGGGCAACCCAGCAACAACAGGCACTTATTGCCAATACGTTGTTAGACATGATAACTTTAAAAAAGCACTATGGAGAGTCTTAAAAATGACACCCATAAAAAGAGTTAAAGATTAGGTGAGTGTGGGCAAAGGTTCCCACTCCCTGAGGTATTAATGAAAAATATCCCACTAGAAAAGCAAAAAGTTCTGGAGTTGAACCAGGAAAGGAAGATTTACCAGCTCTGTGGAAATCTTACCTAACACTCGCCCCCCCCCCAGACTAAGGAACAGGAGAAGCTATTCCTCACCTGGATGGATCTCTTGTTTCAAGTCGGTTAAACTGTTTGCTGAGTCAACTAGCAATCTTTTGTAACCCTTGCTGTGATACATTTTCTTATATTAGTTATCATTTGCCAACTATATGACCTACAAGTAGTGTTGGGCACTTTACTCTTGTCTAAAGTATAGGGGATCTGTTTAAACAGTCCCTCAGAAGTTGTGACAACCTCTGAACCTACAATAGGCTTTTTAAAAGGGTTCTTATAGAGAAATCCCTTAGACCTAGAGGGGTCTCCATGATTCCTCACCACCTCTCTCACATGAGCAGGTTGGGTCTCAGGTATCCTAGTTGGAGGGGTTGTGGCAAAGCATTGTACATCCTTCACTTCCTCATAGATCTGTTTTTACCTTGGTTAGGGTTTTCCCTTCTAACACTAGGATTTACAAGGGGGTCTTCAGCAGAAGAGCCCACAATGTCAAGGGGTTTAGCCTTAGACATATGTTTTCTGGATTTCCATCAGCTTTGAGGTTTACCAGTCCTCAAAGGCCTAGTTAGGTTTCCAACTTGTCTATCCACCCCTTCCTCAGAAGCAGTGTGGGTCAAAGACATTAGAATTGGACCTGAAATGGTAGAGCATGGGTTGGATTTCCCTAATAGTCTAGATTTTGATTTGCTTTTGTTAGAGGTTTCCCTTCTAACATTAGGACTTTCAGTAGGATTCGCTATAGAGGATCCTACAGGTTTAGAGTGGTCTCTTGAAACAGAGACCCTAGCCTTGTCAGAACACCTATCCATCTCTCCCGTAGGAGTAGTTGGAGTCACAGGCTTTTTATTAGAAGGCCTAGTAAGAAAGTTATTCTTAGGTTTCTTATAACTCTTTTTGGTTTTCAGTTTTTCAGGCCTAGCCTTGTCAGAACACCGATCCATCTCTCCCGTAGGAGTAGTTGGAGTCACAGGCTTTTTATTAGAAGGCCTAGTAAGAAAGTTATTCTTAGGTTTCTTATAACTCTTTTTGGTTTTCAGTTTTTCAGGCCTAGCCTTGTCAGAACACCTATCCATCTCTCCCGTAGGAGTAGTTGGAGTCACAGGCTTTTTATTAGAAGGCCTAGTAAGAAAGTTATTCTTAGGTTTCTTATAACTCTTTTTGGTTTTCAGTTTTTCAGGCCTAGCCTTTCAGAACACCTATCCATCTCTACCGTAGGAGTAGTTGGAGTCGCAGGCTTTTTATTAGAAGGCCTAGTAAGAAAGTTATTCTTAGGTTTCTTATAACTCTTTTTGGTTTTCAGTTTTTCAGGCCTAGCCTTGTCAGAACACCGATCCATCTCTCCCGTAGGAGTAGTTGGAGTCACAGGCTTTTTATTAGAAGGCCTAGTAAGAAAGTTATTCTTAGGTTTCTTATAACTCTTTTTGGTTTTCAGTTTTTCAGGCCTAGCCTTGTCAGAACACCTATCCATCTCTCCCGTAGGAGTAGTTGGAGTCACAGGCTTTTTATTAGAAGGCCTAGTAAGAAAGTTATCCTTAGGTTTCTTATAACTCTTTTTGGTTTTCAGTTTTTCAGGCCTAGAAGTTACATTCTGGGCACTCTGAACTAAAGGAGAAAACTCAATTCCTACCTTGGGGTCAAGGAAACTCCTTGCCCTCCTAGGGTTGTTAAAAACGCCTAAGCTTTGTACATCCATCTGGATCACCTCCACTGTAAGTGGGTTTTCAGGTGTATTCATGTTTAGAGTTTAATTAACCATTTCCACTGTAAGTGGGTTTTCAAGTGGTTCAGCCACTACAGGTTTAACTGAAGGGGCCTTTATTCTAAAGGACATACACCACACAGGGTGTGTGTGTGCCATGAACACTAAGGTTCTTGTCAGGTTCAACAAAGTTTTTACACAGTGTTATAGATTGGACAGGAATATATAAGTTTCTATCCACATGGTGAACCACTTCCACTCTAGGTGGGTTTTCAAGAGGTTCTTTCAACTCAGTGTTAACTGAAGTTGGAGTCACAACAGTGACCTGGTTAATGGTATTACACCATATTGGTACTAGGACAGAAGTTTTTAAGATTCTGGGAACTAGTTGAACCACTTCCACTACATGTGGTTTTTCAAGAGGCTCTATCACCTTAGCAGCAGCTACAGGTGGGGTCACAGGAGTGACCTCTAGCTTTGTGGGCCTAGGGGCTTGGTCCCTATTTGAAGTTGTGGGAGCCACACCCAAGTGCCCTTCCGAGTGGCAGTTAATGCCTTTTATCTCTAAGGAGGGGTCTCCTAAGGGGGCCTCTCTTATTTCAAGTTTAAGAGCCTCAGCCTTTTTACAAGGGGGCTCATCTGAGTCTAAGACCACTGCTTTTCTGCTATACTCAGTATTGCCAGATTTCTTAAGGGATGAGGAGACAGCACTTTTTCACCTACATCTATGCTCAGAGTCCCTTAAGGAGTGTAGATATGTAGAAGGTTTTTTCTTATATCTATCCATGAGAGTTGTTTTTAGCCTATCCCAGTTACCTCTTTCTACTTCAGGTAAATCCAAGAGCACTTGGTAGTCTCTCTTGGGAAGTCTAAAAAGAACCCAGGGTATTCTATCACTCTCACCCAGACCAAACCTTTTACAAGTAAGGTCAAAAGTTTTCAGCCATACAACAATGTCATACTTCATATCATACTGACTCACCAATTCTGGGAACATGGAAGCTGTAGACACAGAAGACCTGGAAAAAGAAGAGGGGTGCAGAAAATGGTCTTCTGCAGACCTGTTATACTTTTTCTCATATTCCCACATCTTCATATTGTTTTCACACAGGAATTTTCTTATATTCAGTTCCTTAGATATCTCAGAGCACATGGTAGGCAGTAAGGTAGAGGCAAGAGAAGGAGAGGGGGGTGAACTAACATCCTCCTCATCAGAACCCTCATATTCCTCCTCTGAGGAGTTTGGACAGCTGTCTGAACCCTCATCATCCTCACTCCCAGCAATATTGTAAGAAGTGGACACAGGTTCACTGAAACCATGCATATGGTCCCATAACTTTTGTAATAATTCAAGCTTACTTCCTTCACAATTGAGGCCCTTCTCTATACAAATTGTGACCACATTTTCCATTGCAGCATAAGAGTAGTCCTCATGCCTAAAGCAGGGCATGGTGTTGGTTCTTGTGTCAAATACAATAAGTACACTTTGCCTCGGCTAAACCAAACCTACTGGATGGTTTCCTTTGGACACAAAGTATATCAATAATCAATGTAATGCAATCCACCTTGATCCCAGCGCATGCCAACAGTGTTAGGACAGTTTTTCTGAAGTCCAGTTAAGGGCCTAGCAAAACCATTCTACTGAGGCAGTACAAGACTCCACTCTTAGTATAAGGCTGTACCACCTGAGTTCGGGGTAGCGTAGACCGAGCAGCCAGGCTTATTTTAGGAGGGAGAGAGGGCAGTAGATACAGTACAAGTGAAATTGTAATACAAAGGATCCAAAGAAACACTGAAACACTATGTATTGTAAAAATAAAGGATTTATTTAAATACAGGTAGGCCCAGATAAATCTAGGGGTTAAGTAAGTACTAACACATTATATGAAATCACAATATAAAACACAACACTATACTTGAAAGTACACAGACCCAAGTGTAGACCTTATTTGGAACAACTAACAGTAGTTCTAGGGAAGTCAAAACCTTGTTATACACATTTAGTATAGGTCAAGCCTATTCTTTGGGAGTAAAAGACCAATGGTTACTTTTAGATTACTTTTGGTAATACAAGGACAGTAGGCCCTTCCAGTTGTACAGTGACTCTTGGAACAAATCACATAAACAGTCAACTGGACAATATACTTTTGGTGAATAGTGAAACACTTATTGTAGGTGCAGTAAAAACCTATAACTACTTTTGTCATAACACACAGTTATACCAGGTGAGTAAAACCTAAGGATGTAATGTACAATTACAGATGCTTTGGAAATCAGGGAACCCCAGATTGAGGTAAGCAATAACTCTGGTAACTTGTTTTGGATGGCACACAGCTAACACAAGGTAAGTAAAACCCACTTACTTTAACTTCACAATGAAGGGGAAAGTAAAACCCAATGTCACACTTTACTGAATAGTTATTCTAGGTAGGCAACAACATAATGTAGACTTATTAAGGACAGGCTAGCAGCAAGTCAGGGGAAGCAAGACCCAGTTGGGGGACACTCATACAATTATCCTAACAGGACTAACCTGGTGATACCAACAGTTGGAAGACACTCATACAATTGCCCTACAGGAATAATCTGGTGAAACCAACACATTACTTTTGTAAAGAGGCACAACCTAATCACAGGAGAGTAAAATACCTTCACATCTACTTTCTTTTAGACTGATAAAACAGTGGCTAAGGAAGAAAAGATGTTAACCATACTTTTAAGAATAGTGCATCACACCTTCAAGATCAGTAAGAACTTTTGTAACTATTCACTCTTAGAATTACAGTTACCAACCAACCAACTCTTTACAAGTAAGTAAAACACTTGATTTCTTTTCTAGGCAGAAGTCCCAATCCCTTCAAAGTCTTTCACTTAGAGAATGAGTGTTCTCAGTGGCAGAAGGGGGGTCACTAGGACTAGTGACCAACAGGCAGTGTTAGAATAAGTTCTTTAGTGGCAAAAGTCAGAGTTTCCTTAGGAAAACTGGCAAACAAGTGAGTACTTTACTTCTAGGGTTAGAAGAGGGTCCAGGGGCTTCACAGAAGACACCCCAGCAGGATTCTAGCAGTGGGGCTGGGTGTACTGGACGAGGGACCTCCCAATCACAGAAAACACCCCAGGACTACACAGAAATCCCAACAGGCTTAAGGTAAGTATATACCCAAGCCAACACAGTACCTCAGCAATGAAGAAGAGATTGCAGCAGGCGAACTTCAGGGACTGCAGCGAAATACCCGGTCACTGGATTCCTTGTCCTGGAGACGGAACACAAGACCTCAGAAGGGACTTTGCAGCAGGGATCGATGAAGAAGGCTCTAGGCAAGATTTCTCTCGCAGCTGAATGCGGTCCTGCAGGTTTGGCGCCTTTTCAAGGAGCACAGAAGAAGACAGAAAATCGCAGTTGAATTCTCGTCATTTAAAAGGTCCAGCACTCTTATGAGGGGACTTTTTGGACTTGTTACGTGTCTCTGGAGATAGACCAGGAAGCCCACAAAGTTTTAGCGAGATTTTGAATTCGGAAAACCGTGCACCGCACAGTGGCTGGAGGTCCCAGGGTATTGGGGTATTGCAAGAACGCAAGGTCCCAGCAACCCGTGGGATGTCTCAAAATGCAGGTCGTCTTGAGTCTAGTGGGTCTCACCAGGCTCTGGGTTCGGGTCGTCGTTTTAGGAGACCCCAGGTCGATCGGAAGGAAGGGCTGCAGCAGGCTCCGGTTACACAGCAGGCTCTCTGGCCGCTGGAAATCATTCCCGCCGCTTTTCCTTTGTCATCCTCTTCGGTTTTTGGTTCCAGTAGCCAACATGACTTCAGCTTCCAGGTTTCCAGTATTTATCAGGAACTGCAACACAACCCCTGCATTCTCTCCCGCATTTTACAAGAAAGGGGCGTTTGGCTGTCCAATCAGGATAGCCAACCCCCCACTGGGATTTGGCCCAGTTGAAGGAAGGCCTAAGACAAAGGAGGGGGAAGTTTCGGACTCCTCCCCCACTTCCTGTGTTTACAGACTGACTGGAGCCTGGGCGGGGTGTCCAGGGGACTCCCGCCAAAGACAAAACTCAAACAAAAGAATTTCCCACCCTGGATGTCAGGGGAAGGAACAAGAAACGACACGAAACACTAAAATGGCAGAAAAAGAAGACAGGGGCCATTTTGGTAAAGCACCGTTAGGTGCCTTTACTGCAGCTGTGATTACAGCCCGCGGTAAAGGTGCACCAAATTAGTAAAAGGTATCACTGCCATCAGCCATTAAAGGTAAGCTTGTCACTGTAACATAATTGTTACAGTTTAAATGTGAAAGGGGGTACATTGTATCTCCCCAGCACTCCACATAAGGTGTGGGTGCTGGTTTCACACAATAAAATGTAAAAGGGATCCAAAGATCCTCTCTACCCTTGGGAACTGTAGTTCACTCAAGGTTAGCACAAGAAAGTTAAATGGGGAGCCCCTAGGGCAACCCAGCAACAACAGGCACTTATTGCCAATAAGTTGTTAGACATGATGACTTTAAAAAGACACTATGGAGAGTCTTAAAAATGACACCCATAAAAAGACTTAAAGATCAGTTGAGTGTGGAAAAAGGTTCCCACTCACTGAGGTATTAATGAAAAATATCCCACTAGAAAAGCAAAAAGTTCTGGTGTTGAACCAGGAAAGGAAGATTTACCAGCTCTGTGGAAATCTTACCTAACAAGGCATGTTTTGAGAGATTTGCAAAATTGGAGAATGGTGGGGACATTCCGAGCCAACACCGGGATCGAGTTCCAGAGGGTGGAAGCATGACAAGAGAAGTTTGCGGATGAATTGTGATTCAAGCCGGTTGGCCAATCTGCTGCGCAAGGAGCGTGTACCACCAGATACGTGGAGCATAGCCACCAGGTACGCTGGTGTGCTACTCATGACTGCTTTGTAGATGATACATGCAGTCTTGAACAGTATCCTTGCTTGAAGTGGAAGCCAATGTAGTTCGACGAGGATGGGGTTACTTTGGTCACATTTCCATGTTCCTGTAATAAGACTTGCTGCTGCGTGCTTGCCTGCTTTTAGGAGAGGCAAGTGAGCAGCTGGGAGTCTTGTCAGATCATTTCCCCGATCAATGTGGGAGACCACAAGGGCCTGTACTACGGTCCGGAAGTCCTGCAGCAGGATGAAGGGTTTGATTTATTCGAAGGTTAGAGATTTCTGAGGCAGGCTACTTGGACCTTCTTGGCTATGTGTTTCTAGAAGGACAGTTTGCTGTCAATGGTGAAGTCTGAGGATTTTGCTGAGTCTGAGAGTTGTGGATCAAATCCTTCAAGGCATATAATTGAGCCATTGTTGGACAAGTTGTTTTTTAGTGGGCGGACCGATGAGGACGAAATTTAGTCTTGGGTGGGTTTAGTTTGAGGTAGGCATTCGACGTCCGGGACTGGATGATGGCTAGGTAATCGCAGAGACAAATGATTTCCTGCATGCTATTTACTGTGGGGTGCATTCAAACTCCCCGAATTGAAGGTCTCTTTCACCTGAATTTAAAGTAAGTGCAGGGTATATGTGAAAAGATTTGACTTCTGTATTAAATACACCACAATAAAAAATAATTGAAGGTCTGTTTCATCCGAAAAGCAGGATATTTCAACACTGACACAAGACTGACACAAAAACGGATTTGCATGTGTATTCTTCAAGTTAAAATTGAAGGGCCATGTGGAAAAGACCTAGCTGTCACTACCAAAGGAAAGGCAGCTTTTTAATTCACAAAGCAGGAAGAAAATCAAAGGTCCCTTTGCCATGAAAAACGGGATTTTTAAACACTGATACAAAAACGGCTTTGCATGTGTTTTTGCAGTTTAAAATTGAGAAATGTACCACTGTTAACAGAAATATTTCAAGGAAAAAGACATGGTGTGGACCTAGCCAGGGGCGTTGCTAGGGGGGGGTTAAGGGGGCTATAGCCCCTGATCTTTTGGTTGTAGCCCCTGATAGAATCTCAGGAGCTACAGCCAAAAGACTAGCTAGCCCCCAGTCCCAACAGTTCCGACATCAGCTTAGCCCCTGGTCTTTTCCAGACCTAGCAACTCCCCTGGACCTAGCTGTTGTTTTATGTAATTCCCCATGATTAACTGGAAAGGAAAATATATATATTATGGCAGTTGCTAGTAAAATTAGGTCGTTTTGCTACATAACTAGTTTTAGCTCAAAATGTGAGAGGAGAACAAATGGGGATTGCGAATGCCACCGCCATATGTCTCCTCCAGACTCTTTAACCAATCAGTTGAAATGGGCTGGATTTGGGAGGAGAAGAGTAACTGTCCAATCCTAGTTGCGAGAACTCTTGCGGGGTACTTCCCCCAAGATTGTAAAATTGGTGGTGTTGTTGCTGCTATAAAAGGGGGACTACACTAGGAGGAAGGGACAGAGCTGTTGAAATTTACCATCGAAGAGGGCTGCTGAAACTTTCCATCTGACAGCTGCAAGGAAACGCCAGAGGAGATTGCTGAGAGTGCATCCGGTTGAAGCTGTCTATTTTGTGGAAGGCCTAAAAGCTGACTGGGGCCTGTGGTGGAGAGCGGGAGGCCGTCTTTGAGAGTGGAGTGACCAGACCCCTGCCCTATCTTGCCAGAGTGTCCTGAAATGCAGCTAGCTTTCCTGAACCTTAAACAGTGGCTTTCTATGTAAGTAGAACTGAGCCCTGGGAAACCAAAAGGTGGGGGAATCTGCTTGCCCTGAATCCTTTCCTGTTATAGTCGGCACGGCGGGTGTGGGGGGGTGGGAATTGTGTAGATCCTTAGCCCATTTAGCACAAAATATACATTTCATCAATTCCCTTTGGCCGAACACTGCAGGTGATTTTTGTTAAAATTCAAAAATTGATAAAGCTCACTTTCCAGTGTGTGCTGAAAAACTATGGCCTATAATTTAATTGGGTAATCCTTTTTGTCCGGTTAACCACGACTTCTTTAAGGAAGAGGGGTGTCTTTGTTCTTAAATCAGTCCAATGTTTTTGTCCAACATTCCCCTAAGAAAGGCCTATAGGTGAGCGGGGGGCCTGAAAATCCTAATTCTCAAATCATCCCAATTATTACCATTCAGCTTCCCCAACAAAGGCCTTTCAGTGGAGTGGAGTCCAAAATCCCAAATTTCCCAAATGTTTCCAATTTTTGTGTAAAACGTCCCAACCATATGTTTATTTTAAAACGAAAGTGTGGGTGAAATAATAATTGGCATATGCATTTGCACACATTTGCAAAAAATAAGCTGCTAGCTTTTAAGCGGCAGGAAAATCAAAATTGCACAGCACTACATTTATACTTGTTTTGGTTATTGTTCAGTTTAATTATTTCTTGAAGTGAAATTTGTAGAACGTAAAGAATGGTGATTTGTGTTTTTTTTTTCTTAACTAATTTATATAATTGATTTTTGTAACAAGAAGTTAATGCTGAGTAGTTGTGCGATTTCTTTTAAAAGTAATAGATATAAATATATATTACCTGTTCATCGGCCTGGTTCTTAGTTCATTGGTAGGTCAGTTAAAGGGATCCAAGGGGCATGATATGCTTCTGAAGTGGGGCTGAAGAAAACAATCCATTAAAGGGGAAGTTAGCTCTGCAATTATACTATCCCAATCTATCAGGCATTTATTTTTGTGCATGCTGTAATCGATCTTAAAAAAATGTCCTATGCATCTTAGCTTAGTTTTCCTCACATTTTCTCATGCGAAAACAATGGGTTGGGTGCCGCCATTTTGTGCTAATCTTATCCGTTGATACATCATCCTAAATTCAAGTGTCCTCGCGGCAAGAATATAGATTGCCCACGCCTCAAACTGACATCAATTGTCCAAACAATATACTAAACCTATTTTCATGACGGCCGAAGCCAGCGTAGCCAAACGTACCCCGTCATCACCCACGCCATAACGTTACCTTATGCAGAACCAGGAAGATAAACACACACATCCTCTCACAGCACAAACTTTTCTTTCTTTTCACAAATAGGAGAAGAAAACTTTTATTTTGAAGAAAACAATAGACCTGCAATCTTATATGTCCCTTTATTTTTCACAAAACGATCAAAATGGAAGATTATGTCCACGAAAAATGTATATCTTTAGCCATTAGAAGTTATAGCTAGAGAACATTGCATGCTTCAAATGTTTTATATAATTTCCTCATGAAACGCTGATTGCATTCAGCAATCGATTAATCGTTGTGTTTCATTTCTTCGATGTTCCTTGTGTCCTTATCTTCCATCACCGATCTTTGTTGAACCCACATGGTGTTCCATTAGTCAGAAGATAAGGAGTCATTTCACTTTCAAATGCAACACCTTCACATCAGCTCATTTTCACATCATAAACACGGAAAAGGTTGTTCCTTATTGCTGCTACCGCTAAAGGACAGATTGGTCCCTGGCGATCGTCCCACATAATGGTAATCACAGAAGGCCCGTTGATTATTATCATCCAATGTTGAATGAAGAATCCATCAGACGGGAGCTGAAAACGATGACATGTGCAGAATGGTAGAATATAGCTATGTTAATGACCGAATAAAAGAATATATTTCAGTAGATGTTTTATAATTGAATATACACATTAAAATATGTTAGCTAACAAGTTACGTTATAGTTCAGTACAGGCCGAAAAACGAATGAGCAAAACCCACACCACACAGAATTAACACAGAGATATCAAGACGGGGGAGTAAGTCACACCATGACGTTAAGGGAAGTAGTCAGACCACCGAATGGGAGGGAGACCCAGGTGCACCAGTTTCCCATAGCAGCCTCTACCTGAAACTAAGGACCGAGGTAGGAACATCTTATGTTGAACCACAGACAGAGGGCATTATAATTGAAGTGGAAAGAGTAGCGAGTGAACAGATAACCCCCGGGCCCAGGGAGCCCAAGGGCCCAGGGAAAAGGTTCTGCCCCCCCCCCCCGTTAACGGTGACCAGGGATGCGATGGTGGCTGCACACCGGGATATGCCATGGGACAAAGTGATTCAGACATCATTAGCCTGAACACAGATTGTGGGTTCAGGTATTGGAGCAGTCATCACCACAATATAGGCCACCTAACAACCCACGACTCTGCACAGAATATATGATTGCGAAAGGCACAACAAACCGCAAGTACAACACTCGGGTGGTTAAACCATGCAGTATAAATATTCTTCGACAAAAAATAACATATGATGTGCATTCCTTTCGTCAAAAAGTACATTCGTCCGTCACATAGTTAGTCATCAAGCGCACAGCACACATGCCATTTTCAATCGGCCAAATATTATATAAAGTTACACCTACATAATTTCAAGGCATTCCATTCTCTCGATGTCACGCTGAACAACCACTCCGAACAACAGATCCCAGAAATAGAAACTGAAGTTTTGTATGTCCACTTTCAATATATCAATGTTATAAATTCTTTGTGGCTATTCGACACATTGTGTCCTTCAAACTGTTAGTGTGTTTCATTCAAGGACAAATAACAATGCCAACCTGTATTCAGTGATCTGAGCCAGAGAGAGGTAGGTTACATTTTGGAGAAAGTGGCACACAAAGATACACAGCATAAGACCATGCTTCTGACACGTAGTTTAGAAAACTAAGGACAGTTAAGCGATTTACAATATGTGCCTCAACAGGAGAGCATTATGTATTGCTGTTACCTCTGGGGCTATCTGTGCGCTTTAAGAAAAGGAGATCCATACCCCCTTCTCGCTTGTCCTACACTCCTTCATTGCCCAAAGCATACCCCTATGCCTAGTCTCCTTCAAACCTACTGACCTTCATTACTAAGTCCCTGTTCCAACGTTGATTTGTTTGTTCGCTACCTCATTTCTGGCACATATTGTACGCCTCTTACTATAATTCCTGCATGTCCGGTTATGCTCACTTGCGCTCCTGAATAAGCCCTGTGTACCATGAGGCAAGACTGGGTTAGATTGCATGCTCACACTACATATGTCTCCTGTGTTTTTATTCTCATGTCAAGTAGCCACATGCACCAGAAGGTGAGGCTTTAAAACACTGTGTACTCTTACCTATTGTGTCTCTTGCCTTTTGGCGCACTTGAAGTGACCATTTTCTGCCCTGTGGGAATTCAATGTGATGTGTTTATTTAATTTTAAAGAGGTGTATTTATCTATTTATCTAGAAGTGGTGGAGAAGGGCCTAGAAGGGAAAAGTGCTAAGGGGAGCCAAGGAGGAGAACCTCAGGGCTCTCAAGGGTGGTAGGTGGAGTCATCAAGTGATGGACTGCAGGACAGTGAAGTGGGGTGGAGGGGTGCTGTATTGACTGAGAGGATGGTCCTGGGATCCTGTGAAATTCATGATGAGCAGGCTACTGGTCAGATCGGCAGTGGGGTGATTAGTGGTGAAGCGAAAGAGAGATGATGCGAAAATGAAAGAGGGCCTTGTGGATGAAGAAGAGGGTCTTGAATTCGATCCTTGCAGCCACCGGGAGGCAGTGCAGAGATTGTAGGGCTGGAGTGATGCAGTACCTGGGCTTGAAGGCAAGGATACGTCTTGCAGCCCTATTCTGGATTAGCTCAAGGGGGCTCAGTTATTTGTGGGTTGGTCCCCATAGATACAATTACCATCAAGTGCACGACCACAACTACTTCTTGTGTTTCGCGTAACCTGAATGGTAAATAAATGTGATCTACCATGTACATGTGAACCAAACCAGGGCAATGTCGGGTGGTGAGTTGCAAACAAGAGGTCAACGAGCTATGTGGGCTAATGCAGTTCGGTTACTATGTAAAAACATTAGCACTCCTACGACTTCTTCCTGATAAGATTGCTTGATTAATATCAACCACACAACTAATAGTTATTGTTCCGTCCATCCTTGTTTGAATTGTATTTATTTTAATACATTTTATGGGGATGTTTGTAATGCGGCTATACAACTAATGGTGTTTGAAGGTGCCACAAGACTGACAAGTTGGGGCGGTCTGGGACAAGGGAGAAAGATAACAATAGCGGTCCTACCTACTAGGTCATTGGATATTTGTATAGTGGAAGTGCATTAACAAGAAATGCAAGGAAGAGGTATGGCTGTGAGTGCTGGTTGGGTAAATGCAGAGTGCTAGTTTGGGAAGGGAAGTGCAGGGTAATGTCATGCCTAGAAGGCGCACTTGGTCCTTTTGGGCCCGATAGAAACGCTATGGAGTGCAGGGTTGCTTCTCTCCCAAAATGGAGACTCGAATGCCATGCAGCGTTGCAGTCTTTCCTGAGAGCTTGGCTCCTCCCCCGGTGTGGGCGGATGTTTATCTTCAGTCTCCACTGGTGCTGAGTTGCATAGCTACTCCTTATGCAGCTATGCTCTGTAAGTTCGTATTAGGTTACACTTACAACGCTCCCCTAACTTAGGACTAGTTTGCTAACTTTCCTGTCCCATTTCCCTAACTCCTAGAATCTCTTTCTTCGTCCCGTGACTCTCAACGTGACATCATAAGAGCCCAGTCCTGTTTCCAGCACCTGGGTGTTACGCTCACCTGGTATCCACGGGGACGCCACCCAGCCAGCTGGTCGCTGATGCCCTTCCTGATGGTTCCCCTGTGGCCTCGGTGTCGAGGGAATTCTGCTTGGAAAATGAAGACTATGTCAGGACTGAGCGACCGAGGTAAGCAGTTTAACCCCCCACCTCCTTATATGTCCAGCCCCTCCAGGTTCCCTTCTCACCTGGTTGCCGGAATCGGTGGGCTCTCCGTCCTGCTCTCTGGGCAGGGGCGCGTTGGCTTTTGTGGGCGCTGGCGGTCCAGTTACTTCACTGACTGCAGCCCTTGTAGTGTCTTTCAGGTAGGTCTTATTGCAATTAATGGCGTTGTATTTCTTGCATGCCTTTTGTCTGTTCTAATGTCTCTTTTATCTCATCTAGGGGCGTGGAGTGTCTACTTGGAGAATGGGATGTGCTGGTTCTCACTGGGAGGTGATGGCGCGCTATAGCGCTATGATACGGTAAGGAGGCGCTTTGCGTAGCGCAGCGATGCCTTGTTCTCACTGACCTGTTTTTGTCCCTTTTGTAGGTCGCAGAGAGTACCCAGCGCAGATGGGGTTTCCGGAGCAGTGCCGGTCGAGAAGTGGCCAACAAGGTAAGTCCTTAAGCGCTTTATGGTTGTAATGTTTCTAGTACCTCCGTTAATAATGTCTTTCTCCTTTTCTCTGGTCCCTCGATTCGGGCGGCAAACTCCTCCAACAGAGATGCCCAGGAGCTGTGAGCAGAGATGGATGAAGATTGCAGGTAAGATTCTGCTGCTAACAATGTTTTTGTTTTTTATGCATGTCCGGAATTCGTCGGGTTCGCGAGAAGCTGGAGACGGTGACCGTCACGTTGCTAGAAGCAAAGTAACGCAAAGCGTGTGTTCTTGTTCGGGTGTGGTTTAAATAGCCATTGTAAAGTAGTCCAGGTAAAGTAGTCCCTAGGCCACCACACCCAAAACACTAGACCGCATAGCTTGGTTCTAGGAACCTAGCTATGTGGATGCCTCCATGTTGGCTGAAAGCCTTAATAAAATAGTCCCTTAAGCAGATGCCTCTCCCAACTGATGAGCATGGCGCCAAAGGCGCCCGGACTGGCCCCAAGAGGGCTTGAAAAGTGGAAGTCTGGCCTTATTAAAGATCCAGTGGTGACTGGTGGATAGCCGGACGTCAATCTGAGCCATCGCACAACATTTTCTCCAAAAATTGGATATAAATTGGCTGCCTCGATCGGAGACCAGAACTGATCGAAAGCCATGCAGCTTGACAATGTTTTCCAGAAATACTCCTGCTAGAGTGGATGTGTCCGGGAGGCCTTTAAGAGGAATAAAATGTGCCATCTTTGAGAACAAATCCACGATTACAAGAATGGTGTTAAAGCCTTGACTTGGTGGCAGATCCGTGATAAGGTCGAGGGAAAGAGTGTGCCATGGAGTGGGAGGGATGTCCAGTGGTTGTAGGAGACCCGATGGTTTCTGTTTCTGTGATTTGTTTTGTGCGCAGACGCCACAGGATTGAACATACTGAACAATGTCCTTACGCCAGGTAGGCCACCAAAAGTTCTTCTTTACCTTGGCTAAAGTTTTAGCGATTCCAGGGTGTCCTTCAATCAGGGAGTCATGATAATCTGAAATGATATGCTGTTGCAACTCCTTCCCGGGTACATATAGCTGATCTCCAAAGTAAGATAACTGATCCATGATGCAATACTGCTCGCCCTGAGTTTGCCATGTAAGGAAAGCATCCGGGTTCATTGACTGACGAATTTTGTCCCGTAATTTGGCTTGTGATAAGGTTGTTGTGATGCCCAAGAGTTTGTCTTCAGGTATGATGGGTACCAGGTCTGGAGTTGTATACACTGTTTCATCAATGCTCATTTGAGATAAGGCGTCAGCTTTCCCATTCTTGACCCCAGGTCGAAAGGTGATTACGTAGTCATATTCGGCAAAGAAGAGGGCCCACCGTAACTGGCGTGAAGACTGGGCTTTGGCTGTTTTGAGATATTGCAGGTTCCGGTGGTCAGTGACCACTGTAATGGTGTGTCTGGCTCCTAGAAGATAGTGCCGCCACGCCTTAAAAGCGGACTTGATGGCTAGGAGTTTTTTTATCCGTGATAGTGTAATTTAGTTCCGGAGGTGAAAACTTTTTCGACCAGAAGGCCACAGGATGCAGCTGGCCGGTTTCTGGGTCCCTCTTTGACAGGACCGCTCCCATCGCCATACTGGAAACATCGGTCGCTATGACATAAGGGAGGTCTGGACGCGGGTGCCAGAGGATGGGAGCAGAGGTGAACCTTTGTTTTAGTTCCTGGAAGGCTTTTTCCGCTGCCTCAGTCCAAGCAAACTTTGTATTGCTTTTTTCGTAGCAATACCGTGATCGGGTGCACCACCTGAGAGAAGTCTGGAACAAACCGGCGGTAAAAGTTTGCAAAGCCTAACATGCTCTGTATTCCCTTCAGAGATGTTGGTGATGGCCATTTTAAAATTGTGTCCACTTTATGCACGTCCATTCTGATGCCTTTCGGCGAAAGGATGAAACCGAGGAATTCTACTTCGGTGACGTGAAAAAAGCATTTTTCCAGCTTTGCGTACAAACGATGTTGGCGCAGCTTGGTGATGACTGAACTAACATGCCTGATATGATCTTGTTTTGAGGCTGTGTAGATCAAGATGTCATCTATGTATACTAAGGCGCAAATGTCAATCAGTTCTCTCAGGACATCATTCATGAAATATTGAAACGCTGCAGGAGCGTTACACAAGCCAAGGGGCACGACTTGATCTTCGAACAAGCCATATTTGGTACGGAAAGCGGTTTTCCACTCATCTCCACTTCTGACCCGGACCAGGTGGTATGCTCCCCGAAAGTCTAATTTGTTATAGATCTGGGCATCTTTAACTTGGTCTAGCATTTCCGGGATAAGAGGCAAGGGGTAGCGGTTCTTCACAGTTATCTGGTTTATTGTGCGATAATCAATACAGGTCCTCAAGTCCCCTTCCTTTTTTGGTACAAAGAACAAAGGACTGGCTGCTGGAGACTTAGATGGGCGGATGAAACCGTTTGCGAGGTACTGGTCCAAATAGGTTTTCAGGTGAAGGTTTTCTGGCTCGGTGAGAGCGTAAATCCTGCCGCATGGGATTTGTGCCCCAGGAACAAAGTCGACTTGACAATCATAAGGCCTATGCGGCGGCAACGTGTTAGCCTGGTCTTTTTGGAATACATCCTGAAAGTCACGATATTCATCTGGCAAAGTATTAGTTACTCCCAAGGTAGAGGCTTTAATACTGGAAGCTTTGGAGCCACAGGAGTCGGGATTCGGGTCAGGAGAATAGCAGGTTATGGAGCAGTTGCTGGAGAAGGTTAATTTTCGTGTCCGCCAGTCTATCAAAGGGTTGTGAGCAACCAACCATGGCATCCCTAGTATCAACCGGAATTGAGGTGCCTTTATTAGATCGAATGAAATACACTCCCGATGCCCATCCTGGCACAACAAGGTTACTACTGCTGTGCACTGGGTTACTGGCCCGGAGGCGATTTCCGTCTCATCCACGGTCGTCACCTTGTCCCTGGTAGATTTAGAACACAAAGGGAGCCTCATCTCTGCTGCCACTCTTGATCTATATAGTTCCCAACTGCTCCGCTGTCAATGTACGCTTCTACGGCATGCATCTTTGACGATTGTTGGTGATTTATTAAGATCACAGGTATCGCAAAGTGTGAGGTCAGTGGCTCTTTTTCATCACTCGACAAACTGACCTCTACGGTTGCCGAGCTTGGTAGTTTTCCGATTCCTTTCCTTCATCCTTTTCTGTTGCCCCAACTGTTCTCCTAAGGGGTTTAATTGGGCAGTCTTTCAGGAAATGTCCTGGTTTTCCGCAATACAAACAAAGTTGCTGTTGTCTCCTTTTTTCCCGCTCTTGTTTTGTTAATGGAGGTCATAATCCTCCGATCTGCATGGGTTCTACGGTGTTGTCTCTCCCCGTGGTGCATTGTCATTAGGCTGAACATAAACTATCCGTGAGTCTGCTTTGAACCAGTCTGCTTTTCTGTCCTGCAAACGATGATCTAGCTGCACGACTAGATTTATGAATTCGGTACAGTCTCTGGGAGGATCAACTACCTGGGCCAAGACGTCCTTTAATTCACCTCGTAAGCCTCAATGGAATAACGTGGTTCTTTTGTTCTCTGGCCACCTGGCTTCAGCCACCAGTCTATTGAAGGTTGCAATATGTGTTAACAAGTCTTGGTTTCCCTGCCGGAGGGATAAAAGTTTGTTATCCACTGCTTGTTCATGGGTATGGCGAGCAAACAGTTTTTCCATCTCTCTCTGGAACCCCCCATAGTCCTGTAACAACGGATCGTTATGGGTCACTAACGGCACTGACCAATCCACTGCACTTCCACTCAAGTATGATAGGATGAAAGCTACCCGAGCTTGGTCATTGGGAAATGCCCCAGGGCGACAAAGGAAATGAAGGTGACACTGATTTATAAATGTTGCATACTTCCGTGGGTCCCCTGAAAACCTTTCTGGTGGTGCGAGGGGAACTGTTCCAGGCAGCGTGATCTGTACTGGTGTGGGGGCATGAGATGTTGGAACAGGAGTTTGCATCGGTGTATTTCCCCCAGGCAGAGGAGTCTGCCCTGCCTGCGATTGCAAGAATTGTCTGCTGATTTCGTCGGTTCGCTCCCTGGTCACTATTAAGTCTCTCCGGAGTGTATTAGTCTCTTGTTGAGCGGAAAGAACCTCAGCACGAAGGTCCCCCAACAATTGGGCCAATTGGTCAATTTCTGATGTTTCCAGGTGGATTATTTATGTGAGGCTTTGCGTTCTGTTACGCTCACCTGGTATCCACGGGGACGCCACCCAGCCAGCTGGTCACTGATGTCCTTCCTGATGGTTCCCCTGTGGCCTCGGTGTCGAGGGAATTCTGCTTGGAAAATGAAGACTATGTCAGGACTGAGCGACCGAGGTAAGCAGTTTAATCCCCCACCTCCTTATATTTCCAGCCCCTCCAGGTTCCCTTCTCACCTGGTTGCCGGAATCGGTGGGCTCTCCGTCCTGCTCTCTGGGCAGGGGCGCATTGGCTTTTGTGGGCGCTGGCGGTCCAGTTACTTCACTGACTGCAGCCCTTGTAGTGTCTTTCAGGTAGGTTTTATTGCAATTAATGGCGTCGTATTTCTTGCATGCCTTTTGTCTGTTCTAATGTCTCTTTTATCTCCTCTAGGGGCGTGGAGTGTCCACTCGGAGAACGGGATGTGCTGGTTCTCACTGGGAGGTGATGGCGCACTATAGCGCTATGATGCGGTAAGGAGGAACTTTGCGTAACGCAGCGATGCCTTGTTCTCACTGACCTGTTTTTGTCCCTTTTGTAGGTCGCAGAGAGTACCCAGTGCAGATGGGGTTTCCGGAGCAGTGCCGGTCGAGAAGTAGCCAACAAGGTAAGTCCTTAAGCGCTTTATGGTTGTAATGTCTCTAGTACCTCCGTTAACAATGTCTTTCTCCTTTTCTCTGGTCCCTCGATTCGGGCGGCAAACTCCTCCAACAGAGATGCCCAGGAGCTGTGAGCAGAGATGGATGAAGATTGCAGGTAAGATTCTGCTGCTAACAATGTTTCTTTGTTTTTTCTGCAGGTCCGGAATTCGTCGGGTTCACGAGAAGCTGGACACGGTGAGCGTCACGTTGCTAGAAGCAAAGTAACGCGAAGCTTGTGTTCTTGTTCGGGTGTGGTTTAAATAGCCACTGTAAAGTAGACCAGGTAAAGTAGTCCCTAGGCCGCCACACCCAAAACACTAGACCGCATAGCTTGGTTCTAGGAACCTAGCTATGTGGATGCCTCCATGTTGGCTGAAAGCCTTAATAAAATAGTCCCTTAAGCAGATGCCTCTCCCAACTGACAGGACTGGCCCCAAGAGGGCTTGAAAAGTGGAAGTCTGGCCTTATTAAAGATCCAAGCCCTGATCCCATCTGGCTTGTGGGCTTGCCAGTGGGGGTCAGGGCTGAGGGTCGTGACACTGGGAGACCTCTCTCCTTTCAGTACGTTTGCGGCCACTACTTTCTGATCTCCCCATTCTGAACCTCTCTTTTCCTACATCAGTGAATTTACCAATCCTTCTTGTTCCCCACTCACCTCAGGATCAGCCTTTCCTCTGCTGAACTCGTGCCGCTCTTCACGGAACTCCAAGACTCCCGGCTTCTGTGTCTCTGCAGCAGCTGTCTCTAGTCAGCTGTTCACATGAGCCAGTTACACTGGGTGCCGTTCCTCTCCTCCTGCCTGCATCGCCGGGCTCACATTCTCCTCTTTCTCACAACCTTACTTGTTTTCCTCAGTACAAACACCTCCCTTTCAGAATACTACCAAGTATCCAGAAAGGGACCCTTACCTCTCAAACACTCCTGGACATTAATAGCCTAATACCAGGTATACTCTGACCCTTCTCCTAGGAATGGAAAGACCTCCCTTAGAGAACCTTTCTAACTTCTCACTTTCTATTCCTTGCAGTACTTGAAGGCCCTTGCCTGGACACTACAAAGAAGGCCATATCTGAACATCCCATCAGAATGCGTGATTCCCTCTGCGTCCCAGAAAACTCACCCATGCCTTAGCATTATCTCAGGGAAGGGAAGAATTACTAGATGGATTCTCACGGCTACTCACCTGCGGCCTCTGATTCAGCTCGGTATGTTTTCTTATTTCTATGCTACATATGCAAACCTTGGGGTGCGCAGAATCACGATTATCACAGGTAAAGAGGAGAGCGTGTAGGTGAAAGGGATGGGCGGGTGGAGAAAGGGGGGATGGAGACAGCAACGGGGCTAGGGCGACTGCTAAGGAGAGGCCATGAGCGAAAGTGCAAATGTTTGTATGGGTTGAGGGTCAACAAGAGGGGCCCATTGTGATAGGCAAGAGTACTTCCCATCTAGTGTCACTATTAATGGGCGACGACGTGAAAGGGAGTGAGGACAGAGACCATGTGGGTAGTCCATGCGTCCAGAGAAGGAGCGACAAAGAGGGTGTCTGTGACAGTCTGCCTGGAAGCAGTATTGACGTTGGTGTCAGCGATGGGCAGGCCGGGCAGCGATTGTTCTGTATTCACGATAAATTTGAACAATGTCAATATTATATCTTGCTTCTGTTGTATTGTAAATATTCAAAGATGTGATCGCATTATTTACAGGTGATTTTTGATTTATCGTACTGAACATTTTACACAGACTTTTAAAAAAGTATTAGAGAATGGAAAAGCATGTGTCTCAAGAATTTCAATCCAAAAACGTTTCCATGATTTTGAAATAAAGGAACATACTTGAAATAATCACATTGACATTTTAGGTTTTAATATATATACAATGACAGAGAAAAAGCAATATAAACAAAGGTCAAATGAAACCATTTATGCATATTTAACACGATTACATTGCCAAAAATAAATAAATAAAAATACATTATTGAACATTAACATAGCAAGTGTTATACTATTATGTTATTTTTTAAATCGATACAGTGTCCAATCATTGGGTAACATATTGAAACTTGCTTGTGAAAAATTTGGGAAGACAGCTACAAATCATTTCAATCTGGAAATCAACCTCTCAACAAGTTCAAGTTTTGGAGGGCAAGCTTCTTTTGCAATGTTCTGTGGCATAGTCCAGGCCTTGGAAACAAAATCTGGAGCCATTCCATGTGTATGCCTGGCCAGCACAGCCAATGTCAGATCTTTCACAAATTCAAAATTGATTTCCTGGAATATTGGCTTGGCCACCCACTGTTTGCTTCGTTTTGTAAACGCCATGTGGTAACAAAGCATCCCGAAAGTCCTGCAGTTTTTGCTTGTTCCCTCCCAATGTTCTCATTGTGCACAAGTGCAGCCAGTCTTGTTCTGGCCTCCATACCGTCTATGCCGAAATGCAACCTTTTTGGCCTGCACTTTAGGCACATTTTATGGAACACCTCCAAATCTCCAGTGTGGCAGAATTTGGTGAGTCCTTTCAGGTCTCTTGAAAGCGTTTTGTTGTACACAATTTTCTTTTCTCCAGTACTGCGTGAGGAGGAGAACCTGACACCAACCACTTCTTCTTATGCTCCTTCTCCTTAGTCAAAGGTCCATGTCCATATTTGAGGAAATGTTTGTTTTCTCTCCAAGAGTATATGTTGGAACAATGGTGCATCAATGAGTGCCACTTTTCAAGTAGAATATCTACAGATCCATTACAAGTTTCTGAGCTCCACCAAAGATGTTTGCTGATAGACTAACCCTCTCACTACTCCTCTCTCCTGGACTGATCACATTTTTCACTCTTCGCACTAGAAGCTTCCTGTTCCCCTGGCAATGGCCAAACCAGCACTGACAGCCTCCTTCACAGTCATCCGACCCAAAAAGAGAGTGTCAGTGGCAGCCTTTGCCTCCACCTACTCTCCTCCGCCTGCTCCTGTGGCTGACTCCTATACTGACACAGCCCTTGCCAACTTTCAACTTTCACTCTCTTACACTCTTGATATCCTTACCCCTGTCATGAGGATCTGCCTGAGGCTTGCCAAAAAGTGCAATTCTTGGTACGACTCCGACCTGGCCACCCTGAAATGCAGGTGCAGAGCAGCTGAACGGAAATGGGGAGCTTCAGGTTCACCCTCTGACAAACTGGCCTGCTGCCTACTTTAAAGCCAGTATAGACTCTCTATCCTCTCTAAAAGAAAAGAGTCTACATGCAAGCCCGCATCTCTGTGGCATCTAACAACACGGCCAAGCTTTTTAAAATCTGCAGGGAGTTGGCCAATCCTACTGCAGTACCTTCCTCTACCACTCCCACCCAGACCCTCTGCACGGCTCTGGCCTCTCATTTCACCACAAAAACTCAGGACATCCTGTTCTCACCCCCTCTACCTCTCTCAGGCCATCCTTGCTGCCCCTTCTCCCCCTCCTCCTCTACTCCCTCACTCCTGTAACACCTGATGAGGTTTCCAGACAAATCCGGTCTATGAAAGTCTCATCCAAACAGGTGTCTCCCTGCCCGGATGATCTCTACCTTTTCCTCTAAATTTCAGTGTCATGCGGAAGACACGCAGATCTCTTTCGGGCTACCCTCGGCCTCTTCCTTGCTTATCCCTGACTGTTTTACCACTATTCAGGCACGGTGCACCTCTAATGATCTCTGCCTTAATGCTAGTAAGAGGGAGATCCTTCTCATTGGAACCCCTGCTCCCGCTTTTCCCCTTTACTCTGGCCGGCCTCCCTTGGCCCTGCGCCATCACCCTCTTGTGAGGCATAAAACCTCAGGGTCATCTTCGATTCCACTCTCTCCTTCTCTCCACACATCACAGACGTCTCTAAAAAGTCCCATTTCCAACAGCACCTTGTGAGAGGTATTCTACCTTTTCTCACTTTCCCCAAGAAGCTCACTGTTTCCAGAGTCCTGGTTCTCTCAAGGCTTGACTATTGCAACAGTCTCTTTCTCAATCTACCTTACTATACCCTCCGTCCTCTGCAACTCATCCAAAACAGGACTGAGAGACTTATCCTTGGCTTCAAGCCCAGGGACAGCATCTCACCGGCTCTGAAATCCCTACAATGGCTCCCGGTGGCTGCAAGGATCAAGTTCAAGACCCTCTGCATTGTACACAAGGCCTTCTGGGGCTGTGGCCTGCACTATTTCAAACGCTCTCTTCCTGAGTACCTTCCTTCCAGAGCCCTCCGCTCCTCTATCTCCAATTCTCTATGGGTGAGTCACTTCTCCAAGCAGAGACTGGGCAGTAGCTCTCTTTCCTCTGCAGGTGCCTCCCTCTGGGATGGCCTCCCTGCCACTCTCTGCCTTGCGCTGGTCCTTCTTAAGTTCTGGAAGCTCCTCAAGACCTTACTTTTCTCCTATTCCTTCTGTCTGCCTCTCTCCGGCTAACCTTTTCCCACCTTCCTTTTCTCTGTGCCTTCCCTCTGCTATCCCTCCCTTCCTCCTCCTGTTACATTGACTGGCTGCCTGTTGCTCCTCTGAGTGATATAGGACACCTGTCCCCCCACCCCCTGCCCAGTCCCTAACACTTGCCGTTGGGCCCTCCTGCACTACCACCTGGCCTTCCTTGCACTTCCTGGACATGTTCGCCTTGGAGGCCCTGCCTTACTGCACTTAACCAAGGGCACTGTTCCAGTGGGTACACTTCTCCCCCTTTTTCCTCCTCTGCACTCCTTGTCTGCGCACTTGCACACTCTAAATTATACTAGATCTAGTAAGATTGTTTGTCTTGGTCTCCCCTGTTTTTCTCCCTCCCTGGTTGTGCCTCGAAACACTTGTGTATAGGCGCATTCTAAATAACTGCATTCTAAATAACCTATCAATCAATCACTTTAAAATGTTTTCTGAACGCTTTATTTCACTACCAGCTGTGATTTGTTTAGAAATTGATTTTGCAACGTGCCATACATCAAATTGATGATATATCTGTGGGAACTGCTCTTGCTTGGCCTTTGGTATTCCAACATGCCTGTCAGTGGCTATCAGGTATATTTGCATTGCCCTGGATTCCAGAAGTTCGACTGATTTAATGAAACCATGTTTCTCCATGGCAACAGATGATGTACACTGCACAATGACCTAACTCACTATTTTTTACTTTTCATGTCTTGAAAGTGGTAAGTGCAATATTTAGTGGGAAAATCCTGGACTATCACACTGTTCGTCGCCAGCAAGCATGACCCTTTTGCCATCAAGTGTACTGTCAGTTGATTACTGTTCAAGTTTCCATGCCTGACTAATAGCAGGGAACAAGAAATCGTTCTGATATTTGTACTAGTGGGTTTTAGCAAGGAACTGAAGTCCCACAAATTGACAGAAACCTGACATTTTACTGAACGTTGATCCACTGAATAGCAAAGCAGATGAAAAAAGTAGATTTCCAGCAGCCACCTTTCTAAGGATAGGTTGTGCTGACCCTGAAAATGTGTTATGTTGGTGGACACAGCTGGCCTGAATTGTAGAAACAGGGATAATTTAATGTTTCGTCGGTGGACATTTTTTTAGAGGGTGTAGATTGTGTCAACGGGTCTACAAACAATTCCAATATATCTTCTGTGTCTTCAGTTTCATCTAGACGTTTTGCAATGTAGCAATGATCTATGGAAATTACTTTCCATGGCTCGCTGGTGACATTACATTCATATTCTAGCCACTTAACATTTGCATCACGACTCTTGACTGGACCATGCCGTGCCTCGAAAAGTAGTTGTTCCATAGTGACATCCGTTTGGCAAGTGACAGCGTTAGTTTCTGTTGTTGTCTGAGTTTTTATGCTCCTTTTCCTCCTGGGCCCTTTAACAGATTGAAATAAAAACATCCTCAATTTATAGCACACATACAGAAGATAACATTTACCAACTAAAAACATAATAAGCATTTTTGCCAAGTATAAACCCAGCAAATGTGTTTTCCACTCAAAGAAACATATGTACATATCTACAAACAGAACCTACTTAACAAACGTAAAACATTGCAACATATTAAAAATGACATGCTAATCAGATGTGTTGATAAATTATATTTCAGATAATGTTACGTATAATGTTATGTATACCTCTAGTCTCTATGTATCTTCAATTTCGACTGCTTCAGTGGTACATTCCTTGGACAAAACATTAATTTAAAAAAGTTAATTGTCAAGCACATTTAATTATACATTCTTTGATCTCACAAAGTACATCTCAACAAAGTTGTTTTAAATAATTGTCGACCTGAAATGATAAGGTTAGTCGTAATACAATTTGAAAATACGTAGCAAGATAAAGTCGAACACTAGGAACGTGTGACGTTTTCAACATATATATTTTACATTTCACCTGATAACCTTCTGAGATGTCACATGTAGCCGATGTGATATCATCATGCAAAACATAGTGATTTAAATGTTTCCTCCCAAATTAGTTTGCGCTGTAATGTTTGATTTTGAATCTATTCTGCTTTGGGTAGGAAGTAAAATGTTATTAACAAAAACAGAAAAGGCTACATGTATTTCAATGTTATATTCTGTTTTTGGGGATATTTTACTTTCGATGTTGCATGTCTATGGGCGATAAATACAACAAGGTTGTTGATTGAATTTTTTGCACTTTTTTAAAAGTATTGAAGTTCCAGCATCCCCTTATAACATAGTAATTGTTGTAATACAGATGTTAAAGCAAAATTAAAAAGAAAACCTCAGATGCAGATGATGGTATATATTGAGACACTCCTACACATGTATATGACGGATTAGTATACAATAATTACTTGATTGGTGAGTGATGTTGCTGTTGACTCCTGAATAGTGATTGATGATGAATCTTGCTCCTTTATTTTATGTATATATGCAAAAACTGGTCCAATTGAAAATGTACATTAGTATTATAAATATTGCCACATCGAACGCTCAAAAACATTACTACATGCATGTTGCTTGGCCTCACCATTAAGATATTTGATGTGTCTGTGGTTTCTTCATTGCTGAAGGTCAGTACTTTCATCAGTAAGCTATACGTAAAGAAAGACATGTTAACCAATACATTTAAAAAAATTAAGCGAATGTGGGAAAAGACAAAGTAGTCAAAAGTGAACATTCTTTAAAATACAGTGCTTTGTGTCGCAAGCGCAACTTGTGTAACATAACATTGATGGAAATATTCCCCAAAAAGTCAAACCTTCATCATGTTAACTTTTCCACACACTAATTCATTAGATTGAGAGATCATTTAGAACATTCTTTTTATGTACCAACATACATAACAAATTCATCCTCCACTACTCACTGGAGCCAGCGTGTGCTGAAATTTAGTTGGGACTGCATTGAGAAGTAATTTGCGAAGGCGTCTGGGGTGATGCTTTTTAGTGTAGTGGGATGCTTCGTATGTATCGTCTGAGAAGTGCATGCTGCAGACGCTGAATCAATTGCCCCTTACGTCTTCCAAGACATTATTGTCTCTGCTTTCAATCTAGGATAATGGAATTCGCAATCTAATCCGTTGGGAATGCATGCAGGAGTGTGCCAGGAGTTTTGACATGGCTCACAGTAGGGCAATCAAAAACGATACATGAAGGCATTCTTGAAATGTCCGTAAGATCTGTTAAAGAAATATAAATAATGAATACAATTAATAAAGTATTACTGTGAGCAAAGCAACGATCGCATAGCTTTGTTTATAAACTTTGTTTGACATTTCTTTTTAAAACCTCTGTAACCTTGTCTAATTATCACAGCGATCAAATTAGTCATAACTCATTGTTATACCACACATTGTAATGTATTACTAGTCTATTCAATAAACTTTGAGCCACCAAAAGAACATGCGTTAAAAAATGGACTACTAAACATTACATTCTGATACAATGCTCTGTAATGAAATGTGGTAATTCCAGAGATAAAAATACATAAAACGTTTGATAATGGTGAACTCTTAAAATGAGAATACGGTGTACATTGGGTATAAAGTAATAGAAACTTTCCGAGCAGCGATCAATGAAACTACAGAACAAAATAGTTGACCAGCCCTTACTTGGACGAACATTAAACCGATTCAGCAAGTGTGGTAGATCAATGGCGATATACCTTGTGGACTTCAGAGATGTTCCGAGGTAACTATCAAGGTGTTTATAAAGTCTTAGAAAAGTGGGTCCCTATGTGAATGTGTGACATGTTCTTTGACACCAACCAAGCCTTGATGGCAAGGTTTGACATCCTCATATCCATCCTGTTCATGTGAGCACAGTCATAGGTGCAAACTGCCATTTATACTGGAGTGGGATGGATGAGCGTGAGGCGAGCGCAATAGGCCCGGAACAATGTTCAAGGGATACATACATACATTGATTGCAGGGATGGGTTCTTCAAAGGGGATTCTGGAGACACCGGGTCTGGAGAGGCCATGTGGACAATGGTCACAGTGCGGTAGACCCCTTTGAGGTGTACATGGTGTTTGGCACCTTCAGCGTCCCCATCCACCCAGCCCTCTCGGGAGCGCCCGGTCATAGGTGCAAACGGCCATTGATACTGGAGGGGGATGGATGGGCGTGAGGTGAGCGCAATAAGCCTGGAACAATGTTCAAGAGATGCATACATATATTGATTACATATATTGATTGCAGGGAGGGGTTCTTCAAGGGGGAGTCTGGAGACACTGGATCTGGGGAGGCCATGTGGACAATGGTCGTAGTGCAGTAGACCCCTTTGAGGTGTACATGGTGTTTGGCACCTTGGGCATCCCCATCTACCCTGCCCCTCGGAAGCGCACGGTCATAGGTGCGAACTGTCATTGATACAGGGACGGGGTCTTCAAAGGGGAGTGTGGAGACTCCAGGTCTGGGGAGCCCATGTAGACAATGGTCGCAGTGCGGTAGACCCCTTTGAGGTATATATGGTGTTTGGCACCTTAAGCGTCCCCATAACCCAGTCCTCCGGGAATGCACGGTCATAGGTGTGAACTGCCATTGACACTGGAGGGGGATGGATGGGCATGAGGCGAGTGCAAAATGCCACCAAACTTTGTTCATGAACCTCCTAGATTGTTGGACGCGTTGTTGACTGCCTGAAAAATTCAAACAACTTTTCATATTAACTCTTTTTTTTTAATTGACTTTGGTAATGTAGATGGCACAAACAAACTACAAATTGTATTGATGCGGTTGCAGTATTGTGTATAACAAATCCCTTGTACTGTCCGTTGTCACTGGGGAATATCACGCGAATGGCTAGGACAGCACAGGCATGTACTACTTGTCGAACGCGAAATCCAAGCCTTCCATGAATCCATGTAAACACACGATAGGCCACAAGCCTGTACCACCTTTGAAAGAGAAACTGAAATATTTTACTAGAATGAACCAGATAACTGTACTTATTTAGTTTGAAATGCTCTCTAAATTCGATGTCATTGTTACCCTTAAAAAAGTAGCTTTCAGAGTAAAGTACTTGTGATTTGAAGTATTGTAAAATTACAAATGTGAACTCCAATTGAAGCAAGAACAGTTTGGGACCTAAGGAAATATTAGTTTTAAGTTCAAAGTGAAAGAAATGTAATTATTTGGACGTTACATCCAGTGATGAATACTCTAGGTTTACATTAGTATGAGAAATGTATTCAAATTACATAAAAAAACCTTTGTCGGTGAACGATGGAAGTTACAATGATTTAGGAGAACAACATCAAATGTTAGCTGTCTCAATTGTCAAACATACATCAGATCTAGAGTAAACGTACTCATTACTTGGATTACGAGGGAGAAGTGCTGCTCAAAGTTCATGCATTAGGACCATCATCATACGCAACACAGCTCTTGTGAGTCAGGCTGACCTGAAGTCACGCAGCTCCGTAACGCATATCAGTGGTGTGTCTTTTTCGGCTATTTAGGACAAGCATCCATAGTTTTCTCGGCAGCAGCAGTTCTCCACCTTCGGTTGGCATAACCTCGCAGCCATTGCAGGTGCTCCAGGTCAAAACTTCTTCCATGCAACTGTGTTCAGGCTCCGGTGATTGATCATCATGCCTCTCATCTGATTCCCCCTCGTTTCCACTTCTTTCCGTTTCTTTCTCTTTCAATTAATTCCTCCTCTGAATATTCAGGCTCGTAATGGTATGGCTGTATTGTTGCCATAGTTCCTGAATATTGAATAAGTACAAAATCAACATTCAGAAAAATAAGAATGTCTTTGTTTGTACACAAGAACTACTGTTAAAGAAGGAGAAGAGAACACACTGCCATGTTACAAAAACCCATAGTGGAAAGACATGAACAATAGACACAAACTATGAAATTTCGCATTCACACATGTAAAAAATAAGCCTTGTAAAAGTACAATTTAAGTTTGGCAAAAACATTTGCACATAATATAAGAAATGTTTGACTAAAAAGCAACTACTGAGTTCTATCAGTTCAGATAGTGTAAGTACCTGTTCGCAGGGTGTCAAACTAGGAAGATAGCTGAAAAGAGCATAAACAACTTACAAAGGCTTGAAACGAAATACACTGACACGAAGGAAAAAGAAACTCCAATGTTGTGTGATCAGAAAGAGCTTTTATAACACTGAGGAACGAGGCGTCTTGGCATTTCCATGGAGACACGTCAATAGATTGCGCACAGAGGACGTTGACATGAGACGTGCATTGTAGTTGTGAAAAGGGACGTAAGCATCTAGTGATGTCAGTTTGAGGGGCGGGCAATCTATATTCTTGCTGTGAGGTCACTTGAACTTAGGGCGAAGTATTGACGGATAAGATTAGCACAAGATGGTGGCACCCAACCACTTGTTTTCGCATGTGTAAATGTGAGGAAAACGAAGGTAAGATGCATAGGAAGTTTTTTTAAGATCGATTACAGTATGCATAAAAATGCATGCCCGATCAATTGGGACAATAAAAGTTCTGAGCTAACTTCCCCTTTAAACAGTTAGTTGCATGACGAGTGGGGAGGAAAGGAACTCCCTGTGTTGAAGGAGGCCGCTCAATAAACTGTTCCAAATTGGGGGCTCGTGGCCAGGATTTAGCTGCCTATTTCTGACCCATGACAAGTAATTGTGACAGACTATTCATTTTGATGCCATTGCATTAAGGTGGAGGGAAAGTCATTATTGTTTTGTTAAAGTGCCACAGGGACTTGACCCCTGAGTTCCAGGGAGGTGTATAGGTAAAACATTTAGATTGTATAAGAATTGATTTGTGTGAGGAAATCAAGCAGAAACAGGGTGATTTTTGCCCCTGCTCAGACAAAGTTCGACAAAAGTTGCAAAAAGCCACTTTAAAATGACTAGCATAGGACTAAGCACCTTCTGGCTAAGTTTATAATTCAAGCGAGAAATGGAGTGAGGGCAAAGCCGGGAGCTGGCAAACTAGAATGGTGCAATAGGTCACCTCAGTCAGCACTGATATTTGATGTGAAGGTGGGCTATTGCCCAAAGCACTAGAGGCATTTTATATGACCCAGAATGCTCGTGAAGAACAGACCCAAATGGCTCAACTCATTGCTCACTTATATTTTCATATGCAATCACTTGAGGAAAGATGGCAGAATAAAGAGGCTGATGTGATGAAGCAGACTGAGGCCTGGAAACAGGCTCAGAAAGAACTCACACAACTTGGAGAAAAGTGCAGCATTGCAAGTGTTTTGAGTTACAACAAAAAAGACTTGTTGAGCAACTAAAGGATGAGCAGAAAACAAAACAGCAAGCCAGTGAAGAGAGATAGAGTTCAATGCACTGCATAATTCACCTGCATTCCCAATTGAATGATCAGACTGGTCATCACAGACGGTTGTTAGATCACATTATGGCCCCCAAACAACAAATTAGGGAATTGGAAAGGGAAAACAGTCAGTCGATCATTAAAGAGATGGACTCACAAAAGTAGTTTGATGAAATGCGGCATAATGTACATATTCTGAAACAACAGAAAAGACCAAGATGCATTCAGGCTGAAAATGGATGCAGAGAAAAAACAGTCAAGTCCTCAGGAACTGGCCATAATTAGAGAAGAAAGGAGTGAGCTAGTAGAACGTGTGTGGCAAATAGAAGCTGAACTATTAGAGCCAGCGAATTGGTGGGCTGAGCAAGAGAAAGATAATTCTCCTGAAGGAAAAGCGCCTTGAATATGCACACAGCATACAAGGCTCACAGAGGGAGAATGAATCACTTCAGCATGAAGTGCAGGAAACAAAAAATTGGTTGGTAGCTCAGAGCAGGGTGCATGACATTAATCAGGCCTTAGTGTCAGAATTAAAAAGCCAGCTCTCTGAATACCAACAGGAAATAAGCACAGAGAGAAGCAGGTGTGAGAGCCTCAACAATGAAATTGAAAATTATAAACAGACCCTGAGGCACCCTGCCCAATCAGGATATGTGTTATAAGATGCGTCACGAGAGCTTAAATTACCTTTCTTTACTGGAGAGCGCTGAGTTGAGGCTGCCAGTATGTCGATGAATCACAGCCGAGGAAAGTGCAACGCTAGGAACCGACCCAACCCCCTCCTGACGATTAACGAGAGGATGGGACTGAATCAGCTCCCAACGCCACGAGGGGTCCTTCTCTGTATTAGCGTGACGTTGAGACAGTGTTACCACTGACAGAGAAGGCCAAGCAGAGTCCAGTAAGCAGATCCAAAAGCGAGTCTTCAGAACTCCTCCGGAAGGTAGAGCACAGATACCGGCAGGGCACAGCACAGGCAGAAGGAGGCAGGAAGAACAGCCCACCCAGGGAAGAAAACTCCAAGAAGAGGGAGCAGGGGAAGGAAGACCCAGACAGGCCAGCTAGAACCCCAGTAATAGAATCAGGGGGCAGGCAAGGGGTAGAGGAAGGGCAGTGGGCAGGAAGGACTGGGACTGGGGACCCAAGAAGAATACAGAGAAGCAGGCTAGGCAGGTAAGCACAATCAGGAAGGGAACTGGAGGCAGAGACAAGCAAGGCTCCAGCAGCGTACACACGGAAGAATCACGTTGAGACGCAAGTCTCCGTGCGTACGGAGCCTCTTTAAAGTTCCGGGCCAAGACGAGGCTTGGAACGCAAGCACCCGCTACTGCGCATGCGCGGAACGTCGGATACTGACGATCCGCGCATGCGCAGAACATTCAAGATGGCCGCGCCCATGGAGCCGACCCGGACCGCGGGGCGTCGCGAGGGAAGACGCCAGCGCGGATACAGTCTCCACGAGGGAGACCCTCGTGGCCGAAGAACCGGGACCCCAGAACAGGTAAGTGGCGCGCGCGAGCGTAGCGTGACAATATGGGGAAAGGCCCACTGATCAAGGTGAGGCGCACTTCCCAATAGGGGCCTCATGCCAGTCATTTTACAACCCCCCCATGTCCAAATGGGAACTAACCTCATGCATGCCACCTATCAAGAACAGGGTGACTTGAGGCAGTTAGACTTAACCAGGCCTAGCCCAACTGATCAAGAAGGCTAGTCCCTGTCTGATACTGATGAGTATTAATCTCTACCACACAGAAGGGAAAGTGGCTGGGCCAGTGTATTCTGGGAAGTAAGGATAAATACTGTAAGTACTTCAGACCATGAAAACTTTTATGATGAGATAGTGAGGGAGTTAGAGTGGCTGAAGATGCGACTACAAAGAGACCACCTTTCCCATTTTGCCAGTTCCTGGGGGTGGACCAATGAGGGAGGATCAGCTGGATGGGGGGTCCTTGGTGAGTGGAGGTGGGACCGACGCAAATACCTTCGGATATTACAATGGAAGACAGACTAACACTCAAGCTATTTTCCTGACATGTCCCAACCCCAGGGTCAGGCAATTGACCAGAACCACACACCTGATGGCCCTTTCCCTTCCCCATATGGATAAAAGGTGGAGCACAAGAGCACAATACGAGGAAGGCACATCACACGTCCAGGGAGCTAACTCAGCACAGCAGTTCAAGAGGAGGAGAAAGACGGCACACACCGAGAGGGTGACAAGGAGAGAAGCGACCTTGTCCTTTCCGACCAAGGCCTGTGAAACCTCCACAGAAGGAATTGGAAGACTGCGCACAATAGCCAGCGTGTGTTGCAGCAGATGTCAATGGGCCACGAGACCCTCCTCCGCTGATAACCAAGCCGGGGAGAGACGCTTGTCTCTGTGGTACCAACATTGACTCCAACGAGAGCGAAGGCCAAGCGGTTCATCACAGCCGGTGAGTTGAGGGGAGAGTCGATAAGAAACCAAACTGTTGAATGAAAAGTAAACCAAACTGTTGAATGAAAAGTAGCAAACTGCTAATTGAACTTTGAAAGCATAAAGAGCGATTGATGTGAAACGGGGAAAACCAGCAACAGAGGAGTCCGGCACCATGAGGGTGCTCACTCAGGAAACTCTCAGCGATTACCGGATTATTAAAACTACCGAAACCAGAAGGCCTTGAGAAAGGCGAGAAGAGGGGTCAAAGTGGTAATACCGGGGTCTTGAAAAATCCTCTGTACAGTCGAAAGTCTTTGACCGACAGATGATTGTGAAGCTAAGGAAAGTGAATCTCACATCGTAAGAGTTGAATAAGAAAAGGTGCAATAGACAGATTGACAAGAGTGGACCTGAACAAGGGATGCCGATAGAGAGCGGGAAAGTCTAAGGCCCGAAATACAGTGTTTCGACAAGAGTGAACCCGGCAGAGGGATGCCCACAGTGAACTGTACAAAAAGACATTAAGATTTACGAAAAGTTACCAGATAAGTTGCATTGAAAGCCATAGTGAACCTGATCGAGGGAGGCGAACAGTTGAGTCGGGTCTGAGCTCTGAAAAGGAGGATCCGAGGGTGAAAAGCCGACACCCAGCGACCCGTGAGTGTAACAAATCAAAATACAAGAGGGAAAGCCTTTTGAATACATGACATACCAGAGGGAACCCGACAAAGAGAAGTGATATTCGAAAGGGGTCTGAGCCTGGAAGAGGGGGAACTCAAGGGTGAAGAACTATCATCCAAAAATAGAGAAAAACCTTTTTATTGAACTTTTGTTTTGATACTGTGAATCTGACAGACCCCCGAAACCAGGAGAAATAACTATCAAAGGTTCTGGTGTCATTAAATAACTTTCTAGGGATCTGTGCCTGGAAGAGGGGGATCCAGAGGTGAAAGACATCACCCGATGTATATGTGAAAAGGAACTCTTTGCGATTATTTGAATACATCAGACTTACGGCGGCAAGAGACTTTTTGATAGAAAAGAGACTTAACCACTGAATGCCCTTATTGCTGAAAGCGGAACTGTTAGCTCATGCTGGGATAGCTCGAGCGTGTGCTGTTCTCCAAAGTCTCACCTTGTCCAGTGCTGAAAACATGGGGAAGAGCCATCTCAAGTACCACTTCCTGACTTATATTTGTGAACACTTCCTTCTTTCTTAAGAACATCATCCCACACTTCTTTTTAGTTTTTAGGATAAGGATTGGCAATAGGTTGTTCTTAGTATAGGCCCTTTTATTTGACACAACGCCACTAGGACTGCTTTATTATTATTTGATGGTCGAAGCTTGCTCCCATCTCAGATTTAGGTTTAGATAAGGTGTTTTTGCAACCTACCTTTGAAATTTAATAAACATCCTTGAACTGTGATCACTTGTGTCTGTCTTTACTGTTTCCTCCACAAGTTCCTTACAAAGGGAGCACCCTAACATTTTACACCAGTCCAAAATCAGAAGAAACATTGAGTCCCGTGAAATCAAACAAGGAAGAACCCGCTCAGAGATTGACTGACATTCAGAAAAAGGGTGAGCAGTTGTTTTTCCCGATTCAGCTGAATGAGTGGGCGAAGCCGTTGCTCGCCAGAGTAAGCCTGAATAATGGAAGGAGCTTCATCAGTGGAAAATTATTCAGGAAACTCCCAAAAGATCAGACCATTCCCACATTTAAATTGATTGACAAATGGGAAGTAGGTCTGGAAACCCCAAATTCCAAACATCTCCTGTCTAGCAGGTGTATGCTAAAGACTTCCATTGGTGCATAGCGCATAATTGTTAGATTGTGAGAGATGTTCTTCTGCCCTTTATTTGGGCAGTGACATTCTCAAACGGTCCGCAATCAATTTGGACCTAATTAATAATAAAGCCTGGTCCCGACTGGGGGCAACCCCAAGGGCTTTGACAACACTGAAAAAGCATTCCGGTCAGCTCAATTGTTGCCTTATGCCGTTGAAGTTGAAGTGCGAGAAGAGGTACCAACCGAGGACAGGTGCAACAATTTACTCTTCCCCTCAAAATTAAGCGATGACAGAAACCCAAACATCAGGATGCATATATAAATCTAAATTCCCATGTCCAACAACAAGGTTTGTATTTAAATCCAACACCTCTAGTAGACCTAGAACATGGCACCATTTGAATATTGGTGGATAACAGCGACCTGTGAAGTATCACTTTCGGCGCAGACACCTTTACTGGAATGGCGGTTGATACCCAACATTATTCTATTGATTTAGGTAATTAAATCATGGGGCCAATCCCAAATGACTGTTTAGACGGCAGCGACGGTATTCCTCCAGAAAAGATCTTTACTAGACATGGGGGGATTTCTTGGTGTACTCTTCCTGCCCCTATGGAGTAGAAGAGGTGACCTGTGACATTAGGAGGGAGGAGGTAGTGTTCGGAGTTAAGGACCGCTACCTCAAATCCCCTGTCCAGATCAACACCACCAAAAGAGATCTCTCCACCCAACTGGAGGATACCCCTGAAATTGCCAAGCCTGAGGTCTTTCCAGGTTTCAAGCAGATGGTCGTGGAAAGGATCAATCTTGCTGATGCCTATGAAACTGAGGAGCAAAGACAAAAGCCAAAACAGGTCTTCCTGGAATTCCAAGATACCTTTTCAGTGGACTCATATGAATGTGGACGCACATCCATTCACTCAACCACCATTCCCACAGACCCTGAGAAGGCTCCAGTATTTGTGAAACAATACCAATTACCGCTCATATCCATGGAATTACTCACAGAGATTATTAAGAATTTAGAATCTCGTGGCATAATTCGTCTGATCCACAGTACCTTAAATGACCCGGTACTGGGCATACTCAAACAAAATGGCCAATGGAGACTATGTGCAGGCCTAAGGGAGTTGAACAAATGGGTCCACATGTCAAGATGGCCCCTTCCCTACATCGATCAGGGACTGGCCCAGATCCAAGAATCAAAGGTGTACACCGCCATTGACCTGACCAATGGTTACTGGACAGTACCCGTGAGTAGGGAAGGCCAGTAGAAGCTTGACTTTACCTTCGGGGACAGCAGTACACATGGGCCCGAACCCCCTTTGGATACATAAACTCTGGCAATTAGTTCAACGTCTTCCTATATAAGGCCATGCCTGATTTGGGCGAAAGGGGAAACCTGGCCTATATGGATGATGTTTTGATCAAGAGTTCACCGCTGGAGGGACATATAGCAGAAATCTGCTATGTTCTAGCCCAGTTGCAGAAAGACAAAGCAAAACTGTTCTTTCAGAAGGCACAGTGGTGTAAGACCTGAGTGCACCTCTTAGGGCACGTGATCACTCCATAGGGTCTTAATCCCAGGCGAAGAAGGTGGAAGCCTTATTGAAATTAAAAGACCCTACCACTCTTCGAGAATTAAGAAGACTTCTTGGATTCATTAATTATAGCCGGAAGTTCATTGAAGACTACGCAGAGGTCACTGGACCCTTGGTTCATTTATCAAAGGCCGGAGACAAGTGGGAGTGGGGTCCGGAACAATACGAGGCAGTTAAACAACTGAAAAAAAAGCCTTTCCCAGGATCCTTGTTTGGTTTACCCCATGATATGATATGATATGGCATTGGTAACGAGCCTATACACAAGCGTTTCAAGTGTTTCAAGGCGCGACGAGGCAGGGAGGGGGAAACGGGGGAAGACAGACAACGATCCTACTAGGCCAGGTGTCATTCAGATCGCGCAAGTGCAGGGGAAGGGGGAAGGGACAAAGCGCAAGGGGAGGGGAAGGGGCAAGTGCAGTACAAGGTAAGTATATATAATAAAATGAATAGGGCCAGCTGGTGGCAAGTGCAAGGTAAGTGCAGGCAAGTGCTGGGAACGGGGGCTGTAGGGATACAGAGACAGTCCCGCAGAGCAGGGGTTGCCAGCGAGGCAGTGCAAGTGCAGAGTGGCTGGGCCCAGGACCGAGGTCGGCGAGAGTGGCCCAGTTGCAGATTCGGTGCAGATTCAGCGAAGAATTAGCAGGGGAGTGGGAGAGAGAAAGCAGAAGCAAAGAGGAAGGTTTTGAGGTGCTTCCGGAACCGTAGACAGTTCTCCTCAAGTTTCAGGGAGGCAGGAAGGCTGTTCCAGAGGGAGGCCCCTGCCGCGGAGAGAGATCTACCCCCAGCTCGTTGCTGCGAGAAGCGGCTGACCCAGAGGGAGTTGGAGACGGATGAGCGAAGGGCTCAGGAAGGAAGATATTTAGGAAGAGAGAGTTGAAGGTATTTAGGCCCCATGCCCCAGAAGGCCTTGTGGACAATGCAGAGGGTTTTGAACTTTATCCTCGCAGCCACTGGGAGCCAGTGTAGAGACTTCAGTCCTGGAGAGATACGGTCCCTGGGCTTAAGGCCAAGGACAAGTCTCGCAGTTCTGTTCTGGATGAGTTGCAGAGGGCGGAGAGTGGAGGCAGGCAGATTAAGATAGAGGCTGTTACAGTAGTCCAGCTTTGAGAGAACCAGGGCTTGTGAGACAATGAGCTTCTGGGGGAAGGAGAGGAAGGGAAGAATACCTCTGAGGAGGTGCAGCTGGTAGTGTGACTTCTTAGAGACGTCAGATATATGAGGAGAAAAGGAGAGTGTGGAGTCGAAGATAACCCCGAGGTTTTTTGCCGTGCAGGTAGGTGCAGGAAGAGGGCCAAGAGAGGCCGGCCAGAGAGCTGCAGGGAAGGAGGGAGTGGGTGTGCCGATGAGTAGAATCTCAGTCTTACTGGCATTAAGGCAGAGGTCATTGGCAGCACACCATTCCTGGATAGCCGACAGACAGTCAGAGATGAGGGAAGGAGAGGAGGAGGCCGAGGGTAGCCTGAAAATGAGCTGGGTATCGTCCGCATAGCACTGAAAGTTGGGGCAGAGAGCGGCGATGCGGTGGGCAAGGAGTGCCAGGTACTGGTTGAACAGCCAGGGGGAGAGATTTGATCCCTGGGGGACACCACAGGTGGAGAAAAAGATGTCAGAGAGGAAGGACCCCAGTTGGACCTGGGAGGGTCGATTGGAGAGGAAAGAGGTCAGCCACGCCAGAGCCTGACCAGTGATACCCAGGTTGTCACGGAGACGGTTGAGCAGGATGGCATGGTTGACAGTGTCAAAGGCAGAAGAGAGATCGAGCAGAATGAGAACACACGGAGTGTTGGAGTCAAGGTTCAAGAGTAGGTCCTCACGGATGTTCAGGAGAGCAGTTTCCGTGCTTCTGGCGTCGATGTGGTCCTTGATAGTTTTGGAGGAACAGGGGTGAACCTGTTTGGATGAGACTTTCATAGATCGGACTTGTCTGGAAACCTCATCAGCAGAGAAAAGGGGAAAGGCAGAAAAGGGGGCTGGAGGGGTGGCTGTAGAAGGGCCAGAGGAAGAGCCAGGAAGAGAGGGAGGGAGGTGATAGGAGGAGAGTGAGGACAGGATGTCCTGAGTTTTAGAGATGAAGTGAGAGGCAAGTGCAGTGCAGAGGGCCTGGGAGGGAACAGGAGAGGTAGAGACTGCAGCAGGGTTGGCAAGCTCCTTGCAGATTTTAAAGAGTTCGGCCGAGTTGTTAGATGCCGCAGAGATTCGGGCTTGGATAAGGGCTCTCTTCTTGGAGAGAACGGAGAGACGGTATTGCCTTTGGAGCAGGCGGCAGGCCAGTTTGTCAGAGGATGAACATGAAGCACGCCATTTCCTCTCTGCCACCCTGCACTTGCGTTTAAGGGTAACGAGCTCCGAGTCATACCAGGAGTTACATTTGGCTTTAGGCTTCAGGCGGATTCTCATGACAGGGGCAAGGATATCAAGAGTATCAGATATAGCAGAGTGGAGCATGGAGAGGGCAGAGGTGGCAGCGAAAGCCTCAACTGACACGCGCTTCATGGGTCGGATGACCGAGAAGGTGGGTGGCAGTGGTGAGGGTGGCTTTGTCAGTGGGGTAGGGAGGGTGATGTGGGAGGATAGGAGAAAGTGATCACTCCAGGAGAGAGGAGTGGAGAGAGGGACGGAGAGGGGAAGGTCAGATTAGGTACCCAGTGTAGAGGCCACCTAAGTTTGAGAGTCCTGCGAGGGAAGAAAAAAGCCCTAGTTTACCACAATTTCAGAGCAACAGTAACACAGTAAATGTGTATTAGGTACCCAGTGTAGAGGCCACCTAAGTTTGAGGGTCCTGCAAGGGGATAAAAAAGCCCTAGTTTACCACAATTTCAGAGCAACAGTAACACAGTAAATGTGTATTAGGTACCCAGTGTAGAGGCCCCCTAAGTTTGAAAGTCCTGCGGGGGGAGGAAAAAAGCCCTAGTTTACCATAATTTCAGAGCAACAGTAACACAGTAAATGCGTATTAGGTACCCAGTGTAGAGGCCCCCTAAGTTTGAAAGTCCTGCGGGGGGAGAAAAAAGCCCTAGTTTACCACAATTTCAGAGCAACAGTAACACAGTAAATGCGTATTAGGTACCCAGTGTAGGGGCCACCTAAGTTTGAGAGTCCTGCGATGGGAGAAAAAAGCCCTAGTTTACCACAATTTCAGAGCAACAGTAACACAGTAAATGCGTATTAGGTACCCAGTGTAGGGGCCACCTAAGTTTGAGAGTCCTGCGATGGGAGAAAAAAGCCCTAGTTTACCACAATTAGCGGAACACAGTGAAGTGTAGAAACCATGTGAATGAAATGAAAAGGTGTAGGTTGGTGGGCTGGGCGAGCAGGTGGAGCTAACCAGAAAGAACAGCAGAACGGCACATGGCGTCCCCTGCGGACACCTGCAGACACACTGGGAGCCGCAGCCGTAGGAGCCGCCCTTAGCCGAGGGGGCTGCCGGGCAGGGGGCTGCCCAGTGGGGTGGGATTTAAGGCAGGAGGAGAGGAAGGGGAGGGAGGTGTGGGTGGGCAGGGAGGCGGGAAGAGAGAGGGGAGAGGAGGACCAGGAAGTGAGGTGGAGGGAGGGGGCAGGGGGCAGCACAACGCGCACGGAGCGCCAGAAACAACAGTGCCTCAATAACTAAACTTCCCGTAAGCCCAACGGGGCCAGGAAGGCAGCCTCACAGCTGGCCGCACAGGGCTATGGGCGACCGCTCAATCCCGTTCATTGTTGGCACAAAGCATGCCTCGAATTTTTCCAGTTAATCAGGTGCTCCATAAACCCATATCTGAGATAATCATAGTCAGTGATTATGGTCACCTCATTGAGTTGGTGGTGCATTGCAGTGAGGATGGCTCGATGAACGACCATCAACTCTGCAACCTGAATACTTCGTGATCCTATTTTTTAACCAGCAGAGGGTTCCGTGGTATCATTCACACAGGCATTCACAATGCCAGCCACCAGTTATTTTTCCCCGCTGTTATCAACATGGTAGTAGCACCCATCCACATAAACTGTGGGTATCCCCTGAAACGTGTCTTCTTCATAGACCTTGTGTGGGGAAGTGATGCATGCATTTATGTTGTAGTTGGTCATTAGACTTTCGTCCTCAAGACAGTTTTCTTGAGCGCAATCATGCAAATCCGCCAACCCTTGCGCTAGGGGACTCTTCTTATTTTGACCATATCTGACCTCCACAGGAAAGCCTTGCATGGACAGAATCCATGAAGTAATTCTGGAATTACTAACATTCCCTGCACGTATTCTGTCACTTTGTAGATATTGCAAGGGTTGGTGAGGAATCTCGACAATCATGTGCCCCCCTGTATGAAAAGGTGGTAATATTTCAATGCCCACACCATTGTCAGGAGTGCCTTCTCGCAGTCATTGAATTTGTCCTCCACAGAGGAAAAAGTATTTCTCGTGTATTTGATTACTCGGTTGACCTGGTCATGCTTTTGGTACAATACCGCTGTTAAGCAAGTATCTGAGAACCCTGTCTCCAAGAAAAACTCCTTGTTCTTTATGGGTGGCCTCTGTCCCTAATACGCTCTCACTTTTCTGAATTGTGGTAATCAGGGTTTTTTCTCCCCCCGCAGGATTCTCAAACGTAGGTGGCCTCTGTACCTAATACGCTCTCACTGTTCTGAATTGTGTTAATCAGGGTTTTATCTCCCCCCGCAGGATTCTCAAACTTAGGTGGCCTCTGTACCTAATACGCTCTCACTGTTCTGAATTGTGGTAATCAGGGTTTTTCTCCCCCGCAGGATTCTCAAACTTAGGTGGCCTCTGTACCTAATACGCACTCATGCACTGGAGGTGCACTGTTCTGTAATGTGGTAAACTAGGGCTGGCCGCTCTCTCACTGCCTGCATGCTCTTGTATCGTCTGTCCTCCTCCCCCACTCCCTCCTTATTCCATGGTGCTCTCTATCTCGCCTATCTTCTCTAACTGCTTCTCCATTGACTATCCTGCTCTCCTCACTAAATCTGATAGGAAAAAGTTTAAAAAGGATATCCTAGTCTCCAACCCAGGCCTCCCTATCGCTGACACCTACACTAGTGCCTCCTCCAAGAAAACTTTTACTGACATCCTCTTTTTCGTGCCTTCCCCTGACCTATGGACCCTTCAAATGGTCTCTGTGCTCTCTCCCTTCTCCTCTTCTCCCATCAATGGTGGCACCCGTTGGGATGTCCTCTTGGCCCCCTTACGCTCCTCTAAGGCCATCATTAATGTCTACGCTAATGGGACCGTCTTGGTCCAAGGCCCTCAGGCCAACCTCCACCTCTTTGATAGACGCTTCCCGCGCCTCATCAACTTCCTTTCCTCTCCTGCTGTCCCCCCTCCTCTGTCCTCGGCTACCTTGCCTCTACCCTCCCTCCCTCCCTGCCCCCTCTCTTGCTCCTTCTTCTACCCTCCACAGGGCGTACCTCTGATCTGTACCCCTCCCAGGAAGTCCTTCAAGGATGGCAACCTTCTCCACATTGCCACTCTCAACTCTCGTTCTGCCATCAAACATTCCTCTGATATCTGTCGCCTTCTTGAGGAACTGGACCTTGACATCCTCGGTCTCACTGAGACATGGTTCACGGTCAGCTCTGTCACCAGCTTTGACACACTCCTACCTGACGGTTACAAGATCCTCTCCTTGCCTAGGCCCAACCGTGCTGGGGGGGTGTGGCCCTTATCTTCCCTGAGTGGATTCCTGCCACTGCCACTGCTACACAGACCTACTCCTCCTTGGAATGCCTTGTCTGCCGACTCTCTCTCTCTCCTAGCCATTCCCTTACCGTAGCTACTATCTATCGGCCACCTCGTCAAATTTCCTCCTTCCTCTCTGAATGGGTTGACCTCTCCTCCTCACTCCTGCCCTCAACCACTCAACTCCTCTTTCTTGGAGACTTCAACATCCACCTTGATGCCTCCTGTCCTCCCTCTGGACTCTTTCGCGACCTCTGTGACTCTCTCTCACTCTCTATTCTCCGATCTGGGCCGACCCATTCTGCAGGGCACAATCTTGATGCTCTGATCTCTTCTGACCTTCCCCTCTCTTTCCCTCTCTCTGCTCCTCTCCTGGAGTGATCACTTTCTCCTATCCTCCCACATCACCTTCCCTACCCCACAGGCAAAGCCACCCTCATCACTGTCACCCACCTTTGCGGTCATCCGACCCATGAAGCGCATGTCAGTTGAGGCTTTCGCTACCACCTTCTCGCCCCACCTCCCCCTTCGGCTGAGTCCCACCCTGACACAGCCCTCTCCACTCTGCTATATCTGATACTCTTGATATCCTTGCCCCTGTCATGAGAATCCACCTGAAGCCTAAAGCCAAATGTAACTCCTGGTATGACTCAGATCTCGTCACCCTTAAACGCAAGTGCAGGGTGGCAGAGAGGAAATGGCGTGCTTCATGTTCATCCTCTGACAAACTGGCCTGCCGCCTGCTCCAAAGGCAATACCGGCTCTCCGTTCTCACCAAGAAGAGAGCCCTTATCCAAGCCCGTATCTCTGCGGCATCTAACAATTCAACCAAACTCTTTAAAATCTGCAAGGAGCTGGCCAACCCTGCTGCAGTCTCTACCTCTCCTGTCCCCTCCCAGGCCCTCTGCACGGCACTGGCCTCTCACTTCATTTAAAAAACTTAGGACATCCTGTCCTCACTCTCCTCCTATGACCTCCCCCCTCTATTCCCTGCTCTTCCTCTGGCCCTTCTGCATCCACCCCTCCTCCCTTCTTCTCTGCCTTTCCCCTTTTTTCTGCTGACGAGGTTTCGAGCCAAGTCCGATCTATGAAAGTCTCGTCAACACAGGTCCACCCCTGTTCCTCCAAAACTATCAAGGACCACATCGACTCCTTGGCTCCTGCCCTGGCTGACTTCTGCAATCACTCCTTCGCCTCTGGAGTCTTCCCATCCCCCCTCAAGCACTCCCTTGTGCACCCCCTTCTTAAGAAACCCTCTTCCGACCCCTCTTGCCCAGCTAACTATCGCCCAATCTCTATCACTCCCTTCCTGGGAAAGCTCCTGGAGAAACTGGCCATCTCCCAGCTTAATCTCCATGCTGAATCTGTTGGTAGTCGTCATGACCATCAGTCCGGCTTCAGAGCTGCCAGAAGCAACGAAACTGCTCTCCTGAACATCCGTGAGGACCTGCTCTCAAACCTTGACTCTAACACCCCTTGTGTTCTCATTTTGCTCGATCTCTCTTCTGCCTTTGACACTGTCAACCACACCATCCTGCTCAACCGTCTCTGCAATAACCTGGGTATCACTGGTAAGGCTCTGGCATGGCTGACCTCCTTCCTCTCCAATCGACCCTCCCAGGTCCAACTGGGGTCCTTCCTCTCTGACATCTTTTTCTCTACCTGTGGTGTCCCCCAGGGATCTAACCTCTCCCCCTGGCTGTTCAACCAGTATCTGGCACTTCCTGCTCACCGCATCACCGCTCTCTGTCCCAACTTTCAGTGCTACGCGGATGATACCCAGCTCATTTTCAGGCTACCCTCGGCCTCCTCTTCCCCTTCCCTCATCTCTGACTGTCTTTCTGCTATCCATGAATGGTGTGCCACCAACGACCTCTGCCTTAATGCCAGTAAGACTGAGATTCTACTCATCGGCACACCCACTTCCTCCTTCCCTGCAGCTCTCTGGCCGGCCCCCCTTGGCCCTCTCCCTGCTCCTACCTGCAAGGCAAAAAACCTTGGGGTCATCTTCGACTCCACACTCTCTTTCTCTTCTCACATATCTGATGTCTCTAAGAAGTCACACTACCAGCTACACCTCCTCAGAGGTATCCTTCCTTTCCTCTCCTTCCCCCAGAAGCTCACTGTCTCTAGAGCCCTGGTTCTCTCGAAACTGGACTACTGTAACAGCCTCTATCTAAATCTTCCTGCCTCTACTCTCCGCCCTTTGCAACTCATCCAGAACAGGACTGCGAGACTTGTCCTTGGCCTCAAGCCCAGGGACCGTATCTCTCCAGGACTGAAATCACTACACTGGATCCCAGTGGCTGCGAGGATTAAGTTCAAAACCCTCTGCATTGTCCACAAGGCCTTCTGGGGCCTTGGGCCAAAATACCTTCAACTCTCTCTTCCTAAACATCTTCCTTCTCAAGCTCTTCGCTCATCCACCTCCAACTCCCTCAGGGTCAGCCGCTTCTCCAAGCAACAAGTTAGGGGTAGATCTCTCTCTGCAGCAGGGGCCTCCCTCTGGAACAGCCTTCCTGCCTCCCTGAAACTTGAGGAGAACCATCTCCGGTTCCGGAAGCACCTCAAAACCTTCCTCGTTGCCTCCGCTTCCTCTCCCCCTCTCCCCTGCTAAAATCAGCAAACGTGCACTGAATCTGACACTGGGCCACTCACCGATCTCGGTCCTTGGCCCAGCCACTCTTCCCTGCACTGCCTACCTGCACTACGGGACTGTCTCTGTATCCTACAGCCCCTCCTCCCGGCACTTACCTTGCACTTGCCACCAGCTGGCCCTATTATTTATCTTGTATTCTACTAACCATGTACTGCACTTTCCCCTCTCCCCTTCCCCTTCCACTTTTCCCTTTCCCCTCTATCCTTGCACTTGCGTGATCTGAATGACACCTGGCCTAGTAGGATCGTTGTCTGTCTCCCCCTGTTCCCCCCCGCCTCGTCGCGCCTTGAAACACTTGTGTATAGGCGTGTTACAAATGCCATATCACATCATATCATAACAATAAACCCCTAAAGCATGCCACACTGATCCAGTCAATTGACGATCTGGTGACCTCCAATGAGATGACCATCTAATGGAAGAAAATAAGGCTTAATTCCAAAATAGAGAGGCCAGATAAGACTGGGAATTACCTGGCTGACCAGCTGGCTGAAACCAGAGTTCTGCGGGGGTATTTCATAGAAACAGAATCCCTGCTGGGTGAAATCCAAGTTGCTGCTGTCACCAGGTTACAAACCCGTGCTAACAGCGAACTCTCGACAGCCCAGTGGAGTAAAGAGACCCCAGATGCAGAATTGATCACTGCACAGAAAGAGGACCCGTTCATTGGGAAAAGTCATCGACACATTAAAGACCCTGTAAGCTTTTGTCTAACAGAGGCAGATCATACCGGTAAAGAGGATCTCCGGGTGTAGGTGAAGTTTTCCAAGATGTTCCCTGATCCAAGACCATCTGTTGGTAAGGGGAGCCCTATCTGGCTTTGACCAGTGGGTGGTACCTACCTCGTTCCGAAGCCTGATGTTGAACCACATCCATGACGCAGCCACTGCCGGTCATAGGGGGTTTCACACAACATTAGAAATCTTTCACAAGGTTGCCTACTGGCCCCACATGGGCCAGGACCTTGACACTTACCTAAAGGGGTGTCTTGTGTGTGTTCAATTTCAACCCAGTTCACTCGCACACAGAGCCCCCCTACAAAAATGGGGAATGACACTGCCTTGAACCAATTTGCAAGTCGATTTCATCAGGCCAGTGATTCGCTCCTTTAGAGGAAACAAGTACATGTTGACTGTAACAGGCTTGTTCACAAAGTGGGTAGAATGTCTTCCAGCGCCCAATTGGAAGGCCTGCCACAAAGGTTTGAGTCGGACCGAGGAAGCCATTTTTCCAATGAGGTGATGGTGAAGATGTGGGAGATTCTAGGGGTAAAAAGAAAACTCTGCATTGCCTTCCACCTGGCCTCAAGTGGGGGGTAGAGAGATACAACAAAACAATTGTGAGTATCTTAAAGAAGTTTGTGGCAGACTCTGGACCCAGTTGGGACATTCGATTACCTCTTGACCTGATGGCTATTAGGTCTACACCATCTTCTGCAACAAAGATGTCTCCATTTGAGCTCATGACCGGATGAAAAATGGTGTTACCGCAGCCTCTGCTCTATAGAACTCAAGAGCTGTCACTGATAAATGCATCCACGACTCATGAGCACATTGAAAATGTAAGGAACGACCTCCAACATATTGCTTATGCCCAATGCAATTTAGAAAAGTCGGCTGAAGGAATGAAGACCTATTATGACCTAAAGACCACTAAGAAAGATTATGAAGTAGGGGACAAGGTTTACTTGTACAATTTTCAAAGTAATCAGGCCAAGGAGCAGAACTTCCTCCCATCTTGGCATGGTGCCTTGGAAATTGTAGATCAAATATCACCTGTTGTCTACAAGATCTGCATCCCAAAAGGAGATCAGACAGAAGAAAAATGGGTCCACATCAATCAGTTGAAAAGCTGTCATCCCAGACTCCCTTTACGACTGATTGAGGAGCCAAATGAAAGTCGAGCAGAGGAACCCCCTGAAGCATGAAAAGGAAGGATAAAAAATCAGATGGAAACTAAGATGAATAGATATATAACAGGGAGTAATTTACTTGATGCTCCCTGTGAAAAGGAAGGAAATACATGAAAATATGTTTTGTGAAATGACGAAAATGTCTTTTTATATCTGTATGCTATTGTTGTCAATTCTATGTAAATCTTCCTGGGGAAATATGTGTGTAAAAAGTACTGAACCTCTTTTTCTTTCTATTGTTAGAGAATTAACCTCCTTAACTTCCAGCCTGGAGGTGAGAGGGGAGTCTGGTGAGAACCCGAGGGACTCCAGAAAGAAGGAAGGAAAGGCGGTGCCGTGCCACACCCTCCAACCCAAAGATGGAAGGGGAGGCTAGATTGCCCACCCCTAATGAAGGAAGAAAGGGGGTGCCATGCTTCACCCCCCATCCCAGAGACAGAAGGGGAGACTGAAGTGCACTCACCCTAACAAAGGAAATTGAGCTGGATGGACTCCAACAGAAAGAGCAACATAAGAAGAAAAAAAAGGGGTGTTTAATGAAATCCCACTCTGCCCTGCTCTTCCCCCCAAAGAGTCATGGAAGAACAGGGGGGGCATGTGGGGTGCATTTAAAGGCCCTAAACCGAAGGTCCCTTTCACCTGAAAAGCAGGATTTTTGAAGACCCAAAAATGGCTTTGCATGTGTGTTTTTCGAGTCAAAATTGAAGGGACATGTGGAAAAGGCCTACCTGTCAATACCAAAGGAAAAGCAGTATTTTAATTCACAAAAGCAGGAAGAAAAATCAAAGATCCCTTTCACATGAAAAACAAGATTTTTAAACACGGACACAAAAATGGCTTTGCATGTGTGCTTGCAGTTTAAATGTGAAAAATGTACCACTGTTAACAGAAAAATGTCAGGGAAAAAGACATGTTGCGAGTTGACAAAAAGTAATGTATGTTATGTATCGCATGCAAAATATCATCGATGTTTCAATAAAAAGATTTTGACCAAAAAAGAAATATGAGTAGACATTTTGAAAAGAATAACCCACTTTGTTTTCCATGTAAAATGTTCTGTAGGCCAGAGGCAAACCCTTTTGCAGTCTTGGGCACATGGCACAAATAACTCCCTCACTGGAAGCCTGGTTTACATCCCCCAGCGGTTTTCAAACCAAGAGTCCTTTAGACTGGCTGTCTCTTCAGAACCATTTCCCTTAGCTGATGCATGACCAGAATGTAGACAGTAGGTGCGAAGATGGGGGCTACCATTAAGAGAGGCTGATCTCCAACTTCAAAGAAGAAGCTTCCAACACAAAGAGACTGATAACAAAAAAAAACTCTAGTTACAGGCAGGTCCAGTAAGAACAAATGGCCTCAAGGTTGGAGAATTGCAATTTGTTCCACATGAAATTTGACTATTTTTTTTTAAAAGGACTATTATGATTTAGGCCTTTTTCCCCAGCAACCATAAGTCACATTTATGTTTTATTTGTGTAATTTCTTATTTAATTTCCAGACGATCATAGTGATCTCAAATTCACCCACCTGCGATGCAGGGATCTCTAGTGGCCAACTAAAATGGGTTTCTGGCTGAACTAAAAATGTTCCAAATGTGAGAGTTGGTGATCGGGTAGAGGATAAAATTAGGAATATGGGTAATAATTGCATGTTCCTAACGGCGGATAATTGCTAAAACGCTGTTGTATTAATTGATTCCCCATGATTAACTGAAAAAGAAAATATATATATATATTATGTCAGTTGCTAGTAAAATTATGAAATTCTGCCACAAATTTGACAGGAGAACAAATGGGGATTGCAAATGGGGCTGCCATATGTCTGCTCCAGACTCTTTAACCTATCAGTTGAGATTGGGTTGATTTGGGAGGAGAGAGAATGGTAATTATTCAATCCTAGTTGCGAGAACTCTTGCAGGGTACTTCCCCAAGATTGTAACATTGGTGTGTCATTGCTGCTATAAAAGGGGGACTGCACTAGGAGGAAAGGACAGAGCTGTTAGAATTTACCATCGAATAGGGCTGCTGAAAGATACCATCTGACAGCTGCAAGGAAACACCAGAGGAGATTGGTGAGAGTGCATCCGCATGTAGCTCTCTATTGCTAGGAAGAATTAAAAGCTGACTGGGGCCTATGGTGGAGAGCGGGAGGCCATCCTTGAGAGTGGAGTGACCAGGCCCCTTCCTTATTTTTCCAGAGTGTCCTGAAACGCAGCTGGCTTTCCTGAACTTTTAACAGATGCTTTCTATGTAAGTAGAACTGAGCCCTGGGAAACCAAAAGGTGGGGGAAACTGCTTGCCCTAAATCCTTTCTGTTTATAGTGGGCGGGGCAAAAGTGTGTAGATCTTTTGCCTATTTAACTAAAAATATAAATGTAATTAATTCCCTTTGGCAGAACACCCTGGGGAGATTTTGTTAAAATTCAAAATTAACAAAGCTCACTTCCCAGTGTGCGCTGAAAACCTATAACCTATAATTTAATTGGATAATCCCTTTTGTCACGTTGACCCTGACTTCTTTCAAGAAGAGGGTTGCCTTTGTTCTTAAATCAGTCCAATCTTTTTGTCCAACCTTCCCCTAACACAGGCCTATAAGTGGTAAAGGGGCTGAAAATCCTAAATTCTCAAAACATCCCAATTTTTCTGTCAGACTTTCCCAACCCAGACTATAGTAGGGGGGGGTGGAGCGTCTGAAAAACAAACCAATAGTAGGGGGGGGTGGAGCGTCTGAAAAACAAACCACTAACTCACACTGTGTTTATTTTAAAGCAAAGGTTTAGGTGAAATAAAAATGGACATATGCATTTGCACAAATTTGTAAAAATAAACTGCTAGCTTTTAAGCAGCAGGAAAATCAAAATTGCACAGCACTACATTTATGCTTGTTTTGGCTATTGTTCAGTTTAATTATTTCTTGAAGTGAAATTTGTAGAAAGTAAAGAATTGTGATTTGTGTTTTCTTTCTTAACTCATTTGCATAATTGATTTGTATTACAAGAAGTTAATGGTGAGTCGCAAAGAAGGTGGCAGGTGTAGTTGTGCAATTTCTATAACTTTTAATTTAAATAAATACAAATATATTTCCTGTACACCGCCTGGTTCTTGGTTCATTGGTAGCTCAGGAGGAGGGATCCAAGGGGCATGATATGTGTCTGACGTAGGGCTGAATAAAAGAGTCCATTAAACAGTTTGTTACGTGACGCCTGGAGTGGGCAGGGAAGGAACTCCCCGTGTTCAGGGTGACCTCTCAATAAACCGTTACATTACTCTCATGTACAACTGAATATCATCTACATATTGGTGGATGGCTATATTCAGATCTTTCAGGAGAGTGCACAGAGGTTCCATGTAAAGGTTAAAAAGGATTGGTGAGAGGATGGAGTCTTGGGGGACTACACAGGAGACCTGGAGTCAGTTAGAATTCAACAAGTTCATCTGGACAGCCTGGTGTCTGCCTGAGTGGTAGGAAGTAAACCAGTTCAGGACATGCCAGAGCTTCCCATCATGCCAGCAAGGAGATAGACAAGGATGCTGTGGTCGACTGTGTTGAATGCAGCCAAACGGTCAAGGAGGAGGAGGCATGCGTCACTTTTATCCATGATTTGGAGTGCATCATCCACCATCTGGATGGTGGCTGTCTTGATGCTACACTCTGGGATGGAACCCTGACTGATAGTCATTTAGGAGGTTGAGTTGTTCGATTCTGGGCAATAGTTGTGTAGCAACTACTTTTTCCAAGATTTTGCCAATAAACAGGTTCGAAGTGGGCCTGTAGTTGGCAGGTTGTATGGATATAGGGTTGGTTTTTTCAAAAGGGGTCGTATGAGACCAGTCTTGAGGGTGTCTAGGAATGATCTTTCTGCAAAGGAGGCAATGATGATGCTGAATTGTTTAATGATGGAGGCCGGAATTATATTGTCTGAGTAAGAAGTCGGTTTGATGGAGGCAATCATTTTTAGGAGATTCAGGGGAAAGAGAGGATAGAATTCAGTCCAGAGAGAGAGCAGTGTGAATGCCGAGGTGCAGGGCATGCAATGCTGTGAGAGGTTGCTTCGTTAGTCTCTCAGATTTTGTCTATTTTTTTCAATAGAAAATTCTGTTGATTCTGTCACATTTCTCCTGAGTTGCTAGTACCTCAGGGTCAGGTGAGAGTTTGGTACAATGCATTACTACTTCAAAGAGGGCTTTGCCCCTGTTAGAGGCTGCTGCAATGGTGCTGGAGTATTAAGCAGCATTCGCCTCCATAATCAGAATCCTACGGTTTGCGTGCAGAGAATTGAGGTTGACAATGTCTCCCGATTTATGTTTTTTGTGCCACTGTTTCTTAGGGCTCGGAGTGAGCGTTTGTTGGAGGCTAGCTCAGTGGTTTACCATGGGGCGAATGGTGTGGTTTTAGCCCGGCTGGATTTAGCCGGTCCGATAGCACAGCGAGTAGAGTCCTCGCTTGGACATCTGTGTAGAGCCTGCTGACGCAGGTTTGAATCCCGGCAAGGCCAAACTCAGCCTTTCATCCTTCGAGGTCGATAAATCAGCACCACACACCATGGGTAATAATAAGCATTGCTCAGATGCCTGAGGGTTCATAGTGCTACATAAATGCTAAATTATTATTATTATTATTATTATTATTATTATTATTATTATTATTATTATTATTATTGATGGAATTCTCAAGTTAGTATGCGTCGCATCTAGACAGAAATGTGATTATTAGCATATGCCACACTCAGATGGAATTTCACAAGTTTAGTCTGCGTCAAATCTAGACGGAGATGTGACTGTTAGCATATGTGGTTCTTAGCATGTACCACACTTAGAATTCTGAACCTAGCTTGCGTTGCATCTAGATAGAAATGTGACCGTTAGCATGTGCCACACTAGTATGGAATTCCGAACTTTAGCTTGCACGGCATCTAGATAGAAATGTGACTGTTAGCATGTATCGCACCTAGATGGAATCCAACAATTGCAAGGACAGCAATGCCAACTAACCAACCAACTAACAATTCCATCCCTCTGCATACACCTCTCAAACTATAACCAAACACAACCACAAGCCTAAAACGCAGCAATCCGCACAAACTTCACAACAATGCAGCAACTAAACAAACCACACATAGACTTGCACAACAGCACACGATGACTACGGATCATAAAACACCCCAGGCCCAGCCAACAGGTGATGCAGGGGGATGATGTGAAGACTAAGTCTAGGGTGTTGCCTTAGTTGCGCATGGGGGAGAACACCATTTCCTTACGCCCCATGGAAGTGATCAATGCAAAAAGCGTGCTTCGAGTGTGGTTGTCAGCCTGTGGCTCTGGGATGTTAAAATCACAGAGAAAGACATTATTTGAATGTGCTCATTTGGCAGAGGAGAGTACATTGGAAATGTCTGCAATGAAAAAGTCACTCCTGTGAGGTGGTCTGTAGATGAGGTGAAAGGTGATAGAGGGAACCGGCAGATGAGTGATTCAAATTAGCTTGTTCTGGGAGAGGGGATGATGGAGCATGGCCAATCACTCCTGTGTATGGTCGCCACTCCGCCTCCTGCCCTTCCTGCAGGGTCAGACTGGGGCTATCGAGCATTCAGCTATGGGCCAAATGATTTGGAGGCCATGGGGCCGGTTTCATAACAAGCCACCATCCTGGGCAATTTTTTGAAGGTTCAATATTTTTGTAACTTACATTACTTTAAGTAATGTAAATTACTTTGCTTGCCTCAGTTGCCTACAGAGTGCGGGCTGCTGGCTGCGGTCTGCTCAGCAGCCAGCTAGCTCGTGGCACAGACAGGATGCATTCATCAAAGAAAGGTAACAGCTAAGTGTTACCTTGCTTTGATGAATGGATCCCAATAGGCCCTGCTGGCTTGGCAGTGCCCCTGAGCCAAGCCTCCCACCTGCCGGCGGTGGCGTGGCTGGCACCAGTCAGGAGGCTGCTGAGGCAGCCGGCCAGCGGATTGTAACAACATACTCAAGTTGACTCGTCAATTGCATTTGCAAGTGGCTTGCAACTTTGCAAGTGCAATTGTTCTGGGGTCGGGGGTGCAGAACGCTGAGTTTGTGCCTCCTCACGTTGTTGTGACTTCCTGTTGTGTCAGTACCAAGTTTGTGCGGCTAGGCTGGCCCGGATGGCATGCGCATGAGCGTGAGCTTGGGTCTGCGGCCACTAATTGCACACCCCAGCACGAGGCAGGCAGCGCAGCAGGACACAAGGACTCAGGGAGCAGGAGGTGGACCATACTTATCTCTGCTTTTAACCAAAGGAAAAACTGGTGTGCATGCATGCCTGTGCCGTTGCTGCCTGGCTGCGCCGAGCGAAGGGTCAGTTGCTGAGCTGCTTCAGCCTGGCTGCTGCTGCAGCATTACCCACCACCCAGGCACTGGCAGGCAGCCTGTGCTGACCCATGCCCAGCCCGCCGATGGCGAGTCAGAGAGGATGTCAACCGTCAGGACGGAGGACAAATACTGTGGTAAGTACTGGGTACTGGGTAGTGAGTGACCACAGACCATGCCCAAAAAATGTTGCCAACACTATCCACCTGCATGCGCAGGAAGTCTCTGCTCTGAGATTCCACCACAATCTGATGTTTTTGCCATTTTGGAGGAGGAGAGGAGGCGGGGTGGCACCGTGCCAGTTTAGCTGTACTATGTTGTACAATGTCTTGCATGTGTGTTTTCTTGACGTTTGCATAGCGTCAATACTGCGAGATCAGGGTCGGACTGTCACTGGGGCATAACATTGTTTCATCAACAAATAAGTGGCCCACAGTTGCAAATGGCAATTCATTCCTTCCTTTTGGGACAGACCGTTTGAGTAGTACCCAAGGGGGAGGTGTTTGATAAATGTGATGCAAATTGTGCAATTTATTCATTAAGTGGTCAAAACTACTAGCCGCATGGTGATGGTGAAGTAACTTCTCACACTGGCCAAAAAAGTGGTACACTTTGAGAGAAAAAAAACAGGCCCACACTAGCCTGCTCGCTATTCGCTATACTACTACTAGCCACTGCTCGCTCACTGCCCATGAAGTGCCCACCTCCTGCCAACATAGGTGGCACATTAGAAAATGCCCAAATAAACGCTTTGTGCACCAAAACCGAACAGCTTCTAGCCGTGGTGGCTTGGTAATGGTGCATTGACATGGCCACATGCAGGTTCCACGCAGATTGATGCAGCCATCAGGCTCTCGCACTCTCTACCTGAGCTATATCACAATCTATGCAGTGGTAGTCCAACTTTTTCATAACGAGCCCATAGGCCCACAACACATTTTCTGGTAAAAGCTGTGCTGTTGTTTCCAGAGCAATTTCTAGACCATATTGCCCAGGGCGAAACACCAGAATACGCCTGCCTTACGTCGCTCCCTCCCATACTGATACCCCCTCTCCAACATCATTGCAGTGGTCAAAACCTTACCCTAACATCCCCAATCTATCCATAACGTCTCTCTAAACCTCATTCCGGTTTTTCTACTTCCCCCTTCCTATCCAACCATGTTCACCCAAACCCTCCTCCCCTGCTGGGGTTGCAGCGCCCTGTATAAGCATTGACGTGCAGGACCCAGAAACCAAAGTGGGGGTGGTTGGTTCATGCCACTGCTGCACCTTCGAGCTGTGGACCCTGTCACAGAACTGTAAGTATGGAATGTTATGTTATTTTATGAGTTGTGTTTTTAATGTAATATTTGAGCATAAATACAACTGGGAAGGTACTTTCCGGTGTCATCATTTGGCTGTACTGCTTATTAAATGCAACTCTATTTTCATTACTGGTGGCAACTAGTAGACATGCCTTGAGTCTGGTTCTGCAAAATAAGTACAGTATTTAGCTATGTGATGATGATGGTGTTTTTTTAAAGAACAAAAGGAATGTTATCACTTTCTCAAGCGTTTACACAAAACATAACATGCAACAAAGACATTAACCCTCGTGAATTGGTATCAGGTAATATTATCCCCATAAATAATGTCACCATATATATGGTCGCCGGGAAAGGCCATAGGCGACATTATTTATGGGGATAATTTATGGGGTAAATGGGAGCGGAGGTTATAGGGGTGTCCCCCGCACCCTTTAAAAAAATATGGGGTTTGTGAGGGTGTCCCCCGCAAGTTCCATGGGTTAATATTGCGGAAAAAAACGGCGCCATTCTTATATGGCGATATTTTTGCCGGGATATTAACACATGGAACCCGTGAATTAACGCGATTCACCGATGATGATTTGAGGGACACTTTTTTTGAGGCAGGGGGTGGGCCTCTTTTTTTTGGTGCCCAGGCCTATTTCTGGTCCCAGTCCAACTCTGCTTTCCTGGCCGGTTGGCATGTTAGATGAACATTTGGGGAGAATGGGGTAAACCATGTTTCAGTGATGAACAGGGCATCAAGGTTGTTGTGCGGTATGAGGTCAGCAATCTCTGCAGCGTGAACGACTGCTCAGCGAGCGTTGATCAACATGAGTGGGCGTGTGCCTCTGGTCCATGGGTATTGGAGGGGGGCAAGGGAAATATTCATGACAGCTACATTATCGCTACACAGTATTGCTTTTGTGCGTTCCTCTCCGCTGTGCACTTTGCATCGTATTCAAAAGTGGCTGTTAGCTTTGCAGCTCTGCTGATTTTTTTTAAAGGCCCTCTTATTCCCAAATGTCCCCTTTTTCTTTCACCCATTACCTTTTTGCATTAGTAGCATTTCAGAGGACATTAGGTTTTTCAGCTCCCTGCTGGGGGCCTGTCCAGCGATAATTTGCCGTGATTATTCCTCCTGCTGCTGTCTTCTGATGGGCTGGATTTGCACCACTAAGGCAAAGAGATGGGGGGGCGAGGGCAAATATCTTATCGAAATGGCCTCCCATCAGCCTTGCCAGATCTTCAGCCTGCCCTGCATCATGTGTACCCCTTGGGAATGGTTAATCCCGCGTACTGGCAGCGGGGTCCACCAAGCATACCTTTGAAATGGGCCCCCAGGTCTTGGCAGGGGGGGGCCCGAAGCAGACCTTTGAAATGGGCCCCCAGGTCTTGGCAGGTGGGGTGGGCTAGCAGACCTTGGAAAGGAGCCTCCGTTCACCACCAGCCGGCCCTAGCCCAAGTTAGTACCCCCCATGTTAGTGTACTTAGAGCCATCAGCATAACATCAGGTTGTCTGTTTCTGCCCTGCTTCCTCCTCTCTCCTTACTCCCAGGCACTCGATTACAGTGGCCTGCCTCGAGGAGTGTTTTAGGTGCTGGACAAGAAGACAGAACCTGGTACTGGGATTTGATCCTGTGATAATAAGCAGGTTACAGCCATTTGTTTTCAACAGACACATTAATCACTCGAGCCGTCTTGCTTCTCTGAGACCTAAATAATACACTTCCCTCTGCACCTGGTGGCTATAGCCCCAGAGGTACAGAGGTAGACAGATCTCTGATGCAGGCATGTCTCTCTTCTGAGCTATGCGGCTGGATCCTGTGAGCAGAAGGCTTCACAGCGGTCTCTCCGCAGGGTCATTAATCCACTTAGCGTTCTTTCCGCGACAGGTGATCGGTGTCATAGGGATGCAGGCGTGTAAAGGCCAAACCTCCCCTAAAAGCCTCCACCTCTGACGTGGAGGTGCAACTCTGAAATAATGCACCCATCTCAAGTTGTCTCCCCACATCATCCCCCCGCCACCCGCCCCGCTGCGATACAAGTCGCTTTTTGTTTTCTGTTGTAAATGCATCAAAGTATTAGAATGCGAGTCGAATTAAGGCATGGATGGATGGCTACTCACACGCGATTATTCGAGCGCCAGCTGAGAAAGCTGTTACGTGTTTCCTTTGCCATGGCGAAGTATTGCTCCTCGCTAGACACACTTCTAATTCTCAGTCTAGGCGACACTGTTACTGTCTCTTTAAGGACTACAGTTCTGATCTGCAGGCCAGGGAGCAGGTGATGGACCAGTTATTTTTGGATATTTGAAGGCCAGAAAAGCCACATAAAAATTTCAAATATAGCAGCCAAGAAGAGGAAGGCCTCCGTAGATTCTGCAACACTATTAAAGCAACATTCCTAGCTGCGGCACTTGGAGTATTCTGAAAATGGCTGGCACCATTTCTCTGATCTTTCTGTATTTCTGGTTATTCTCTGAAACCGGCCACTCGACCTCTCTTGGCCATGCAGTTTGTTTGTGCATTTATGTAGCGCTACGAACCCTCAGGTATCTCAGCACTGCTTATTTCCCATGGTGTGTGGGGCTCATTTATCAACCTCGGAAGGATGAAAGGCTGAGTTTGGCTCTGCCGGGATTCGAACCTACATCAGCAGGCTCTGCACAGATGTCAAAGCGTGCACTCGCTGTGCTATCTGACCAGCTTTCATGTCTCATCATTATTTACATTTGAATCCGTCCAAAATACAAGTTCTCCTTTTCCTTGCTACTACCATTATGGCTGGGCGAAATAGTTATATTCCGTTCTGCCAGCTGTTGAAACAAAATCTGTTTGATTTTGATCTGCTTTCCCCAATCCGCCGTTCTGCCACCCCAGCATATCGAAATGAGCAGCACAAAGTTTCTGGTGCCACTGCGCAAACTGAAAAGAGCCACTCATAGTTTCTTGTGCTGTTGCACGAACCCAGCACAAATCGAAAAAAGCCGCCCAAAGTTTCACATACCTAGCACAAATTGAAAAACCTAGCATGAATCGACCATAGCGGTGTCAGCCCCCATTGACCACCCCCCCTCTTGTTGTGAGGAAGAAACATATCTAGAGACCTACATACTAACTACAAAAGACAGACACTGGTTTTACATTTGGAAACAACAGGTCACAATTTATTGGAGCATACAACACGGGGGCAGCCCCAGCCCACAAACATCATGGTTCACAACCATACTTTCAAAGTGGCCCAAAAGCAGGGCAAAGTTCTACTGCTGAATGTTCTCGGTGTCCCCTTGCCACATCTGGCTTCCGCAAGGCACCGCACATACGCTCCAGCTTTGTACTGCACGGAGCACTTCCTCCTCGGGCCACTGAATCTTGAAGGTGAGGAATCTCAAGTGTCCCTAAGGGACTCAGTGCCCTTCGTCCGATTTTGGCTCGCGTGCGGCCATCGGGAAACCTGCCCATGGTTCAAGCCGGGGCATTCTCTCCTCCCTGGCTAGGACTGCCCCGAACTCCGCCACGCTCTGGGGGTGGCCCCTCCGCTGCCTCCAATGCCCCCATGCTCAATTTAAACTTACCATGTTACTAGCTGCACCCAGCTTTCAGCAGGGCCCCCAGGATGGCCGTGAGGAACAGATCGTTCCCTTTATTCGGCAGATGTACTCCGTCTGTCGCATAGTGGAAAGGAAGCGAATTCAGGCAAGTGGGCCTCACGAAACCAAACCCCTCTGCCTTTGCAAACCTCTCAATCCCCCTGTTGAACCTGCGTCGGGACTTCTCCATACCCCTGTGCGAGTCCGTCCCCCGCCATTGCAGCCTGGGCACCACCTCTGACCAGATGATTTCGGTGCCCGGCAACTCCTGTGCCTGGGCACGGAGGCAGACCTGTATTTGGGCCCACAATCGCCCTCTTACCATAATGGCCAGGTCATTGCCACCTAGATGCACCACCAGCACCCTGGGCGCAGGCTTCCACTGCAACCGTCTGTGCACCTTAAGTAACAATGAGTGCCACCGGATTCCTGACGTGCCTAGCCAGACCACCTTGTTCCTTTCCATTCCCAGGTTGAGGCCCAGGTGCCATTGGCGGGCCGCTGCCTCCGCCCGTGTTATAAAAGAATGGCCTACCATCCACACGCTCTCCTCTGCGGGTACAAAATTATTAAATTATTATTTGGTCAGAGCAAAGAAAATTTGGTCAGAGCAAACAAACTGGAAAAACACAAGTCCAACAACTTCAAATCTGTCCATTTGTCGATGCAGCAGGTCCCCCTTATGTCCTACCTGGCCCGGATTGCCTGGTCTCCTGTGGCCTCACATACAGCTGGAAGCGCTTTTACTGCCCTCTCCCTATTTTCTGAATGGCAGGTCCAGGCATGCTCTGTAAAAAGGCAGACGTGGCTGCACCTATACGAAAACTGTGAGAGGACCAGCCCTGCCCCTTAGCCCCCACTGCCCCCAAGGAGGCTGATAAAATCATCCTAAACTGGTAGTTGGTGAGTGGAGTGCCGTTCTCGTGCATTAGGAGGGGGCCTGGATGCTGGGCTCTCACCGTCATGTACGTTCTCAACAAAGTGACTGGGCAAAAGCTGCTGCTGCTGGATTGGCGAAGCACCACGAGCTTCCCTCTTCCGCTTTGGTCTGTCTTACAGAAGCGCAGTTTTATTGTTAAGCCCCACTTGTCTTCCTCTGGCCTGAACTGTACATCACCCAATGCCAGAGCCCTTCCAGAGAGATCTCCCTTTCTTGCTGCCACCAGTTCACTGATCCTAAAGGCCCCAAAGAATGCCAGTGAAAATGCTGCCCTGAGCAGTGCCACCTCGAAACCATCAAAACATATCTCAGGCAGTGCACCCAGTAATTTCTCAAGCAATTCAAAGCTAATGGGTTTCCGAGTGTCCTGTTTGGGCCCCTCCACCCGGCCCCACCCCTTCAAGGCTGTGCGCACCACAAACCCTTTGGTAGGATCACACAACCCTTGCAATTTGCAATGGAAAGCAATGGCCGCTAGGTGGCCCGTTGCCCAACACCTGCTCTTACCATTACTATTAGCCCAGACAACAAATGCCCCTACCTGTTCTTCCAGGGAAACTCCAGCAATTTCTTGACCCTCAATCATGCTGATAAACTTACCGTAGCACTGCCGGTACCGGGATCTAACGCCTGGTGTGAGCGATCGCTCCCCCAATTTCCAAAGCGCCTGGTCCACGTCACTAGCTGCCACCATTCATCCCTGAACACCACTCCCTCCATCTTTGCAGTTGGGTGTGCTGCCCGGAACTTGCGCCACTGAAATCGAGAAAGAGCATAAGCAGCCACGTTTACAACACCCTATACATGCCGTGCCCTGAATTCAATGTTCCTTCTTAAACATGCCTCCACCAGTCTCCTGAGTAGGCTGAACACTGCCAGGGAAGAGGCAGACTGCAAGTTAATGGCCTGAACCACAGCTTTGTTATTGCACCAGAAACGCACCCTGCTGTTGCCCAGTTGCCTGGGCCACAGCGTTAGAGCCAGGACAATGGGAAATAGCTCCAGAGCCATTATGTCCTTAGTCCTGCCCTTCTTGTGCCACTGCCCTGGCCATCTCTGGGCACACCACTCCTGGCCCAGAATAACCCCGAAACCTTCACTTCCTGAAGCATCGGAGTACAGCTGCAGTTCCTTGCTGGTTTGCCAGGGGCTCCTCCATAAGAGTACCCCATTGAAATCAGCGGGAAATGCCTGCCACATGCGCAAATCCTCCTTCAAAGATGCCCCCAGGTGGATGTGGTGGTGGGGCACTGTTACCCCCGCTGTGGCCCTGGCTAACCTGTGGGCGAAGACCCTCCCCGCCGGGATAACCTTGGCTGCGAAGTTCAACTTTCCCAACAGTTGCTGCACCCTTTCCAATGTGGTCCTGCCTTTTGCTAAAGCAGACTCTAGTTCCTCAATCAGCTCAGACACCTTCTCTAGTGGCAGCCTGCAAGACCCCTTCCTGGTATCTATCTTAATCCCCAGGAAAGACAGCACCTCTGTGGGTCCCTGTGTTTTCTCAGGCGCCAGTGGAACACCCATCCTGGCCATCAATCTCTGAAATGAAGTTAATGCGAGCCCACAATCCTTGGATCCCTCCTGACCCATAAACATGAAGTCATCAAGATAATGGATCATGTCGCCCCTTCTTTCCACCTTGCGTGCTGGCCACTCTAGAAAAGTGCTAAATGCCTCAAAATAAGCACAAGAAATTTAGCAACCCATTGGCATGCATTTGTCCACATAGAACTGCCCCTCCCAATGAAACCCCAACAAATGAAAGCTATCCCGGTGGACTGGCAGACGTTTAAATGCAGACTCAATATCCACCTTTGCTAGGAGTGCCCGCCACCCTGTGGCAGCGACCATCAGCATGGCCTGATCGAATGAGGCATAGTGTACCGAGCACCGGTCCTGGTTCAGCCAGTCATTCACAGAGTCTCCTTTTGGGTAGGACAGGTGGTGGATTGCCTTTCCCTTTTTTGGGCACAATTCCAAGGGGTGAGATAATACAGTTAGGAAGGGGGGGGGGGGGGTGAGGAAGGGGCCTGCCACCCGGCCCAATTCCAACTCCTTGCCAATTTTTTGTGTCACCACCTGGGGTTGGTTGAGTGCAGACAGCAGGTTCCTTGCCATCCGCCCTGTCAAGGGACCCCCATAGGGGATCTTAAACCCCTTAGAAAAACCTTCCCACAACAAATCCCTACCCCCCACTCTTGGATACTCCTGCAAGAATTCCCAGAGCACCCCTTTGTCCACTGGGGATGGGCCCATCGCCAGCCCCCCGTTACTGGCCCTCTTTATGCTGCCCCCCTGCCCTTGGAGCCCCCTCTGTCTTAAAGAAGGACGTGATATGGTGGCTACCTCCACACTTGAAACACTGATGGGGAAACTTACACCTGGGCCCCCAAGTGCAGGATCCTTTGTTGAATGATCGACATGCCTTACCTGCCATGGGGCCCTTGCGTGCTCGATCCCCCCCTTTTTGTCCTGCGGGGGTGATTGAAAGGGCCGCCATTCATTCTTCTTATTGTGCTCCCCTTTTGTATACCATGGCTTCTTAGATCCTTTATACAGCTCATCATTAGGCCTGCTGGTCCTATTCTTACCTCCCATGAAGGCTACCCGTGCCTCCATATCCTTCTGGTCCCAAGTCATTTCTGGTACTAAGGCCATTTTCCTCCTAAATGCTCTATCATAGTCAATCCAACCCGTGGTCTCATATTGCCTGTATTCCATCGTCATCCCCCTTTTGTATGTGATCAACGCCTGGCCATGGGTAGGGAATTTTTCTAGCCACACTGCTGACAAGAGCTCAAAAGTTAATTCCCAATTCTGTATATTCTCTTCTGGCTTGGCCTTCCTCTGCCTTTTCTTGTCCTCTTCCCTGCTAAGATTAAAATCTGGGCCTGCATTTTCAGTTTCTAATATGCAAAAAATGTCAAATTGCTCCCTTGCCCAAATCCTCTGCTTAAATTCCATAGGGATATGCCATGCTGATGCAAAACTGTCATTTATTAAGGGCGCGATTGCAACCCGCTGGATAGTACCCTCAGCTCCCCCACCCCTAGGTGCATTCGCCTTGGTGGTTGGGACCCCTGCTCCCACTGGCAACTGGGTAGCCATTGGGGCAGGTGTTGCTGCTGGCGGTACAAGGACGACTCCACCTATGACTGAACCTGTAGTGCTGCTCTCAGCATTGTCACCTGCCCTGCCTTCAGACTGCTGGCCTAGCTCTGATCCAGAGGCACCCACACTTTTTCCAGCTAGCACTTGTAACCCTGTGCCCCCGAAAACAGTTTGGTTCTGCAAAGCCAGTGGACTAGGTTGGGGGAGTCCAGCCGGTGTCCCACTGGTCCCAATAACTGCCGGCGGCTGTGGTGGTGTTCCCCACACTTCCCCCAATACCGTGCTGGGTGTAGTTGGCGCAGGTAAAACCGATGCCCTTAGTAATTTCAACATTTCCCCTAAAGTCTCATTAATTTTCTCACTCATTCCTGCCATAACACCCGGAAGTGAACTCAATAAATCATTGCTGGCTGGGGCCAGGGGAGATAAAGTACATGCAGGGGGAGAAAGGGGGGCCTGGATGTTCTGTGGTAGGTTAACCCACACAATGTTTGCCTGTGGCGTAACATTCCCCAGTGGGCTGGTCACTGGCTGTTTAGCCCTGCTCTTTCTAGCTGGCTGTTTCTTTGGTGATGGTGCCCTCTGAACCAGCACCCCCGGTTGCAGTTGCAATACATCATCAACAGGCAACACTGTCACAGTCTTACCTCTTGCACCCTGTGTCGGCCTCTTCGTTTCCAGAGTCACAGCTGCAGGTACCTCGGTAGGCGGTGGTGTGTCGGGAACCACACACACCTGTGCCTGGACAATCTGCTGGTGAGGGAGCAGTCCTTGCCCCCCTTCCAACATTTTCTCTGCCCAGTCCTTCCCCCCTCTGTCGCATCTGTTCCTGGAAATGCGCAATCAATCTGGCCTCATCCTCGAATTCGTCGCCCGAGGTGTTCAAAACTATTTCAACACCTGAAAACAAGTCTGGTGACCCTAACTGAGACATGTATAAACCTGTAGTTGGGTGAAAAAAGAAACCGTCAATTATTGTATATTGCTCTGTTGCTTCCCACCCCTTACCAAGGTTCAGCCTTGACCTTCAGTCCTTGTTACCCGAAGCCCTCTTTGTTAGTTGGGCAAAAAAGGCCTTGTGGTTTGCTATGTACCCTGCCCACCTTTCCTGGCTGTTGTAAGGGGAGTGCAATTACGAAAAAGACAATCGACCTTACCGATAAATAGGCCCTCTTCACCGTACACAAGTACTCTTTCCAGATGGACTAAACCTGTTTTTGACACAAAATTAAAACAGGTTACTTCATATTTTTGTCCAACAAGGTTTTTTTGCATGATGCTCCTTTTTTCACACCTGTGCCCCTCCCCCCCCCCAACTGTCCTTTGCAACTTAAACAGGCCAACCGTCTGGCTAGCGGCAATCTGTACTTCTTTGAGTAGTCCAGCCCCCCAGCATACTTGTGTTTTAAATTAGACACGTTCCTTTTGTCTGGTAAGCAGAAAAGAGTGTTCTGTTCGTTGTCCCGCCACAAGCATAACCCCAAAGTACTCGCTATCCATGTGGCGCATTGACCTTTGCCGCCCTGCGCCGTCTTGCTTCCAAGAGCGATGCGACTCTAGCTTCTAACTCATCCTAACATATGCAAGCACGGGGGCCCCTTGGCCGTCACCCTGTTAAATTCAGCAACATTCGCATTGCAATAGAAATAGTGAAATAGTCAATATTCGCGCCATAATCCTAGATGCATCATGGGGCACCTGGCGCCAAATCATTACATTCAAATAACTGCCCTTCCAAACATTCCGGACAAGCAACGGTACTATGCAAAAACACTTGCAGCGCTTATGGAGTAAGAAGCCCCCCTTTCCCAATGGAATCAACCTGGAGCAACAACAAAATGCTCGGTTCCTCGTGTTGTGTGACACTAAACAAGGCAGTGCAAGTAAAAACACGGCGTCATAAATGCGCCCCGGGGCACCTAGCCCCAAATCATTGCCCTTCCCCACAGTTTAGACAAGCAACGGGATACTGATGTGTTATTTATATGGCGCCTTAATCCAGAGCGCTTTACAGAGCACATATTTACATACATGGAGGAAGAAGGCCCCCTTCCCCATTCCATCATTTTCGAGCAACAACTGGTGAAAATACTCCATTCCACGTGTTGCGTGGCGGCCATTGCCCGAAATTTTCACCACGACCCATACTGTTGGCCAGGCCCCAGTTCCCTTAAATTCAACATGCCATTTTCGCGGTAGCCCCCCAAACCCTGCGCCTGCCTTATACTTCCGCATATTACCTACTGATACCCTTGCGCAAGAAGGGGGGCCCACATGTGCAGGGCAAAAGGGGGGGCCTAGTTCAAACTACCGTCGTAGTTGTGGAACCCGAACTAAATATGAGGCAACCCCCGTACACCGTCTCCTTGAGACACGACAAATCCACAAAAGATAAAGCAGCCCAGGAGGCCGCTGTCCGTCCTTGGGCAATTAAATTGCTTGCAGACAGAACAACATGACAATTAGCGAACAAGTGACGTGATCAAAAACTCGTGGTAACATCAGTATAGATTGCAAACAGCAACCCATGCGGCACGGCGGCCGTCCATCGATGTATACATAAGCAACCCATACATCATGCTTCACATTACACAGTAATAACCCGCCCTGTAAATTCAAGCACAGCGCAAGCATATTCCTCCGTTTCCTCTCTCCCCCCTGGGCCCGCATGAACCACCCCCAGCATGTCCCTCTTCACACACACGCCATAACGGCAGCGGTACAACAGCTTACCCTTTGATCGCGACTGCGTCAAGGTTCCACAGCACGGGCGGCCACGAATTCAAGCTGGGGAGGCACTGGAAAGAGACTGGGCTCCAGTCCCTCCCCAGCTTATAAGCAGTCCCCAGGGTGAGCCGGAAGCTTGTGCCCTGAGGACTGGCTCCCCCCCTTTCTGCGGGAGGGGTGGAGAGACCCTGTAGAGGGGTGGGGTTACCAGAGGGCCATCCCGCTATGTGGGATGTCTCTCTAGCGCCCCCTGCGGCGGCTTGGACAACTCCTAAAACTGTGCAAAGTTTCTCGTGTCGCTGTATGAAACTAGCATGGATTGGGGAAACCACGCAATGTTTCTCATGTTGCTGCACGAAACTAACACAGTTCATAAAAGAACCGCACAAAGTTTCTCGTGTCGCTGCAAGAACCGCGCAAAACTAACATGGTTTGGGAAAAAACGCACATAGTTTCATGTGTTGCTGGATGAAACTAGCACAGATCGAAAAAAGACCTGTGCAAATGTTTCTCGTCTCGCTACACGAAACCAACATGGAAACAAAACACCACACTCCTCGCCAAACCTGGTGAAATGCTGATTTCACGGAACAGGTGGACGCGGATTACAGTTAGATTATTGTACCTTTCGCTACACAGGCAGAAATTTCACTTTTACCCACCCCTAACTGCCATTCCTCCACCTTTACCTCCCTTTTCTATTTCTTTTCCCCATCTTATTTTCTAATTACCTCGTCTGCTCTTAATCGTTGAGTCATCTTTGATTTTACTCTTTCAATTTCTTTTAATATTTCCACCCCTATTCGCTCCTGTCGTTTTCATCTCTTTAACGTTCGGCGAGCATGTTCCTTTCATGGCACCAACATTATTGTCTTATCCCTTGTGTTAGGGAGAATTCTCTTATAAGGCTAATTTCCCAAACCTAGTGAGTCCCCCAGCAGCTTTGCTGGATTTTTGGGGGTTGTTTTTATCTCCTGCTAAGAGTGAGACTCTTTTCCTCCCACTCTTAGGCATGATTTTAGGTATGTCTTTGACTTTTTGTGTGCTTTGGGCTGTTTCTTTTTTTACACCCTAGGGTATCATCTGTTTTTGTGTATGTGTTACACAGCACCCTCGGTGCAGTAACACAGGGGTGTCATAGTGACCCCCAAACATAGACTCCATACCCTGGGACTGACTACTGTCTCCCAGGGCATGTAAAGTCACCATTGACTTTACTAGTCCAAAATTGTGAACAGAACCAGTACAAACCATCATATTGTGGAAGTACTGGAAGGGGTTCATTAGTCCAGTCCCCACTTGTCGAGTTTCTGGCTGGTGGTAGTGGTTACCACGCAAAATATTCCACCGGAATATTTCCTATGGGATTTTCCCATTGATTTTAAACGCACCACTTTTTGGTGCAATGTGAAAGATACCGCCGGGTTATTTATTTTAAAAAAAATCACTGGTTGGGTCTTTTCGCCAGAACTCTTTTCTAAAATGGCATTTGTGTCCGTCTCTGTAACTCCAACCAAGGTCGGGCCCTTTGTTCCACTTTTTGGCGGGCTTCTCCACAGAAGCCCTCCAACTGGTGCCACTCTGTTTGGGTTCCACAGGATGTGTGGGTGGGGGAATGGGCACCCTGGACTGCGTTGCCTTACCAACTCAAGTCGCACTCTGCTCTGATTGGCCCAGTGGTGAGCCGCTCGACTCACCACTTAGCATGTATGAGTGACAGATAGGCTGTTGAATGGGGGTTTTTCTGCATAAAAGCAGGGCTGGAACTTCGGATGTCGCCACAGGACCTACGAAATCCGAAGAGGGGAGAAGCTGAGCCATCTGCAACGACGACCCCACCGGTGGAGCCCTGCTGCAACAACCTCACCACTTTCCCGACGACAAGAGAAGATCTTCTGCTGGAAGAGTCTTCTTCCTCTGAGCTGGTGGGATCAACCAGTTCGCCATTTTGCCTTCCAGGACATCTCTTGGTCGAATCGCCCGTGCCAAGCAGCCCGGCGGCCGGATAGCCAAGCTTCACCACTGTGACCGCGAATAAAAGGAACGCACCTTTTAACCAACAAACTCTGCGGCTGGTCTCTTCCCTGGGCAGTGCAATGACTCCACGTTTCCTCCTCGACGAGATCTTCTCTTCCCCTGGTCGAAACCATGAACTGCACCCGCTGCCAGGAACAACTGCCACCGCTGGAGCTTCCTCAACTTTAAAGGTGCTGTGTTCCACCTGGCCTCCCTTTCTACAGTTTGCTAAAGGTGACCCTTAAATCCTTGGCTTTCCAACTGGGTTGGCCCCCAGACCTTCTAACTTTACCTTCTAAATTAACCCGACCTCTTTTGAACATTTTTACAAAGACTTGAATGCATTTCTAAACTGTGTGATCTTGGGCACATTTTCCCTTGCTCCATTTAAAGTGGGCCTGGCCTATGAACTTTGGCTCTACAGTAGACTCTGCCTTCACTAACTTGTTTTGGTCTTATAAAAGTGTTGGGAACTGTTTTATTTTTATGACCTGCCTTTTTCTCTCCCTTTTACTTAATTATTGGAGTACCATCTAAGTTACGCGCTTGCATCTGTTTTGACAAATAGTGGTGTTTTGACTTAGACTTATCTAATAATTCTTAAGAGAGGGGGGTATACTTTTCTGACTGTGTTTGAACTTGCTTGGATTTATAGTGCTAGTGTATTTCTTTAAGTGTGTGTTAAATAAATAACTATATACTTTTGATACAAAGCTCTGGTCAGTGTTTGCTTGCTCTGCTGTGTTTTTAGCCCTATTGTGTATCCTCTGTATACTGCCCTACTCTTCTTGAGAGAAGTCTGACTGCTCAGCCGCAGTTACCAGGTAGATCTGGGTGGTGCAGACTGCTACCAATTGGGTTTACTGCTAGGGAACTGCACAGGATTCTGCCTAACACTGTTTTATCCCTTGTTTTCTCCCAGCTATTCTACTGCTTCAGTCTTCTTCTTGGTGTTCCTGCCTATCAGCTAGGCCCCTCTCCTCTCCATCTGTAATTCTTCTATTCGTATTCTCTTTTGCCTATCCCCTCATGACTCCTTTTTCCCTGGTTGCTATAACTTCACTGGCTTGTCTTCAAATCTCGTCTGCTGTTTAACTGTTTAACTTTCTCTGTATTGTGTTAAATGCCTCTATGGCATGACTCCTCCTTACCTTTCTTTCCTGACCTCTTTCTATGGCACTTCACCATTCTCTTTGCTCACTGTCCCAATTCTTTCTATCTACTCCTCACCTGCCATGCGCTCAATCTCGTTTCTGCTCATTTTCCCTCCTTGCACTTAAATATTGGAACACACTTCCTTTACCTCTTCAATCTCTGTCTTCCATTCCTCACTTTTGTTCTCATCCTAAAGACCATGGCAATCACCCCCGCATTGGGGTCAGAAATGGCTGTTAACAGCCCGAGCCTAGGTAGGCCTGTGAGAAGCGAAGTAAGTGGGGCAGGGGTAGAGGGGGGGGTGGGGACGCGTGGGGGCAACAGGAAGAGGCTCCCTATTGCCTCTCCACAATCAACATGGCGCAACCCGGGAAAGGGCCCATGGTAGCTGGAAACAGCGGGCAGTACCCTGTGTATTCTCGTCCGCTGTTCCAGCCAGCTGATTGACTGAGCGCCCTTCCCCGTGTGCAAATATATGCTATCTACTTGATTGTAAGTTTAAATAATCAGATTTTGTACTGTTTTTGTTTGTTAAGCACTCCTCCTAGTCATCCCCACCTTCAAATCAAATATATATATATGTGTTGTATTTTAGGTTCTGTCTATATATTTACATATGTGTTATGTCAGCAAATGGATGTACAGAAAAAACACGGATTATTGGGTGTCACAAGTTCCCTTTAATGTTTGCTATGAATGTTTATGTTTTTTGACAAATTGAGTTATTATTATTATATAACAAAGCATGATAAAAATGGGACAATAAAAGGCGCTCAATATAGAACCCTATGAATGCTGAAAAGATTATTTGAAGGGAAATGTTTATTAATTACCATATATTTCTTAATGAATGACACAGAAATTGACATCTTTGGAAAATGTGATTATTGGGACACCTTGCATTACAATAGTATTCCAGCCCTAAATCCTAATAATATAAGGGCCCCCTTTTTTTTAATACACTCTCCTGCCAGGACTTGCTTGATTAAAACACAATCTTCCTTTACTTTTCTCAGTCACACTGTTCTCAACTTTTATATTTCTTCCATTAAAGCTCCGGGTCTCAGAGCTTTTCTTAGTCACTTCTTGCTTTCTTGCCAAATGTCCCAGGGGCCCTACTTCCCTGTTCCAGCTTCCCCTGTTCCTATAATTCACCCTTATCAGTGCATGCTATACCCAGTGAAGCTCCCCGGTATCCCAGCCTCTCTCCATTGGTTCACTGGCTTCCAGTGGGTGCTTCCAGGACCTTTGTGTTCTCCGATTCCTTCTGCAGCCCGCCATCGGGTCTGGTAGGCATCTAATCTGCTCCCCAGTTCCTGCAGTACCTCCGCCTCCCTCCGGCAGCTTCCTCTGCTTATGCCTGGCACTTCTGGGGCAAACCTCTGACTTCTCAGCTTCCCTGGACGGCGTCTCCAGGCGCTTCCCTGCTTCTCTCGATTTACCCGACCCGGGTCTGATCAGTGATTCTCCTTCTTCCAGACTGTTTGGTCCTTTTGAATGTCCCAGTACCTATCACATGCTCAAAACAACTAAAGTGTGCCTGTTGCTCGCCGGCTCCAGTAATCCTCACCACTCCAGCCCTCTTCCTCGTCTCAGTGTGCTGTTTAAAATGCAAAAAGTCAATGGGAATCATTATAAGGTTGCCGGTCCGGTAACAACAGTACCGGTAAACTTACCGGTACCATTGATACCGGACCGGCAAACTACGAGGTCTGCTTGTGGGTGCCTTTTCGCCCACCAGGTCTGTCCTGGCGGACAAACCGGCACCCGCGAGCAGACCATGTCGGATGCACCGGCACCATTCACGAATGGTGCCGGTGCATTCGGCCTCCCCATTCCAATTGAGCCCTATAGGGCTCAAATGGGAATGGGGAGCATTATTTTACGGCGTAAAATAATGGTGTAGACCAGCCATTAAAGTTGGGACCTGCAAAGGGACCTTGGTGCTAATTACGGTACCACAATTTGTGGTACCGTAATTAGCCCCTTCCCCATTCCCATTGAGCCCTATGGGGCAAAAAATGGGAATGGGGAAGGGCCATGGAGAAAGGGGGAATTACCGCCCCACCAACCTTGGAATGGGGTGGTAATTCCCCTTTCCTCCATGGTGGTACCGGCGGCAACCATGGTGCTAATAGCACCATGGTTTACCGCATTCCGTGTAATGAAGCCCAATATATTATCCCTCATCGGATATTCTTGTTTGATTTGACAACATGTCATGGAGGATTGGGAGTCCAAAATGAGCTATGAGGCTCTAATGGAGAACCGGGATACAATGTTCTCTCTAGCGATTCTATCCCACTCCCCTGTGGGTTGTCTCCCCTCATGTGGTCCTCCCACAGATAGCCACCCCCAGGGTCAGAGTCAGGTAGCTTCTGCCTTTCCCTGGCCACATGAGGGGCGCTTTTCCCCGGGGAACCAGTGACTACTTCGCTAGATTCCACTAAGGTTGTTGGTCTCTTTGTCCTTCAGGGGAAAGGGATATAGGTGATCCAATTTCCCCGGTTCTGCACCATTTTTGCATTTTTGGAAAAATGGAAGGTCAAGAGACCAACACTTTATCCTTCTGGATTCTCCTTTTGTAAAGGAAGATGCCATTTCCCTTGACTTTGTAGTAAGTGACTTAATCAATGGGGGATTCCCACCTTTTGGTTTTTATATTTATCCCTATCTGACCACCTGGGATACCCATTGATTGAACTGGGGTACGTTACTCCCTATAACTATCTGGGCCAGTAATTGTGGGATCACAGCTGCTGTTATTCAAGTTTCTTTTTTAAAGATGGGGATTGGGAATCCTACAAAAGGGTACGTCTCTATATGCCCAGGGACACAGTACATTTCTTCAGTGTGGGACCTTCTCCAATTTTTAGCAACAACTTGTGTCTAATGGCACACTTCTACTCTCACTATCCACTTGGGCCCACACCTGTTTTTGTTGGATGGTGACGGGTATCTGGTATATGGTGTTCCCTTTCACATAGTGAAATCTGGCCTTATTGGTCCCATTTTTATTGCTCCTCCCCTTGCGTCAGGATTTCCCCGGGTTCTTCCCCCGAGACCTCTGGCTTCCGTGCACCCCACAGTCAGGAGCCAGTAAGACTTTCATATGTGGGAAGGGCCCGGAGCACCCCTATGCAGAATTGATCCTGCAGTTCTCCAGCCTGCTTGCCCAATGGACCATATAAGGCTGGGGAAGCAAAAGTTGACCCACCCCCCTTTATGGAGCAGCCACCAACAGCAGGGAAAAGTAATTTCCCTTTATATTCTAGTTCCCCAGCTCCCATGCCCAATGGGCCTTGCGAGGCAAGCAGTTTTGCAGTCAGCCATTATGGACGACCAGCCCCTGCTTCCCCGATAAAGTGCAAACCTAGGGCTGCCGTGTGATAATGGTGAATAGCAGCCCCCGCAACTAAATAAAGAACAAGTAGCAGAGCGGCAAGCAGTAATTCCTTTATTTTCCTGCAGCGCGAACTGTCGCCGCTCGTGCAGGTGCATTGCCTTTTTCGCTCCTCCACGTCACGGCAAGCAAGCCAGGCCGCGTCAGCGCAGCATCATCATCAGGGATGCGGAGGTAAAAAAGTAGCTTTGCCTCAAACTAGGTAAAGAGCATTGTTAAGAGGTGGAGTCCTACATGCCGGCCCTGGGGCAACTGACCGTGCCTATCACCTGTGAGCAGCATGCCTTTAAAAGCCCTGTGAGTTTTCAGTTCAGGATTCCTGTAATTGCTGTTCCTCCTAGACTTTGCCACTCTGAGCCAGATCTTGAGCCTGTGGTTTGCCTGTTCTACATTGTTTCCCGATTAGGAGAGCCATCTGCACTCCTTTCCAGCCTGAGGCAAGATTTGCAAACCTCTTGTTTTCCAGTCTAAAGCCTGGCTTGCAAGCACAGTTCCCAGAGTGAAGCATTGGCTTGCAAGCTCCTTGTCCCAGCTTGAAGCCTTACCTTGCTGATTTGTTGTGTGGTGCTGATGCCAGTGTTCCCCAGTCTCCCATGCAGCACCAGTTTAATGCTTCGGGTGTGTGCGTTTTATAGCAGATTTCAGTTCCTTGCTGCTATTAGGAATATCTACGCTCCAGTTTTCAGGTATTGTGATAGCATTCTGTTTTCCCTTTACTGTTACAAATACCAATGATCCATGATAGATTTCTATCAGTTTCTAGTGTCGTTCCATGTATATGTGCCACATTCTAGTGTACAGTTCCCCTTCCATTGCCAGTCTCAGCGGCAGTGGGGTGATTAGCAGGGGACAGTGAGAGGGAAGGAGTAGAGAAGAGAAGAGTTTTTAGAAGTTTCCAGAACTTAAGGAGCTCCGGAGGGAGGCAGGGCTGTGCTGTCTAAACTTGTTTCCTGCTTATTCTTTTCTTCCCTGCTGTCCCTGCGCCTTCGTTTGTCTTGTATTTCCAGCCGCTGGCTGCAGTTCCATTGTCCCAGTCTCTGGCTCCACGACCTATCCCACCTTTCCTTAGAGCTCTGTCATAGATTCCCTCCTCAGCCTTCCTGTGTTTACCGGGACCAGACTAATCCACGCTCTCCTGTGATTTGTATCTGTTTCACTTTGTTACCGATCCTTTTACCAAAGGTGCCAGTGAGTAGGTGCTTCACAGCAACTTGAGCACAAACCAACAGCCTTAGGTCTCTTTCCCCATAGAGATGCTGGTTCACTGTGCAAGAGAAAGGGCTGCAGTATGATTTTGGTGATCTCTCTGCAAGTTCAAGGTGGTCTTTAAAAGGTGTGCATCTTTTAAACTTTGCCAGCAACATAATAGGAAAGGCTCCCATCTCAGGTTATTTTTCAGGTGCTCATGATTAATCTTCTGAGAGGCAAATGTTCATGGGGGCATTGGGGAGAACAGAGTGAGAAAAATACCCCCTTCCCCATTGCTGATGGGATCCCATAGTAAACAATGTCTATTTCAGCACTTCTTAGACAGGGAGCAGCACCACTGTGTCTTTGAGGAATGCGGGTCTGGTCCTTATGACAGGGAACGGGGTTCCTTTCACTTTAAGGAACATGGCCAGTGTTTTAAGTGGTACTGCAAAATGAGTCGGGGCTCATCATTCGTGCAGCCAACAAACTATCCTTTCTTCTGGGTTGGCTTGTCTTGTGTACACTTCATCCTGCACGCCACTTGTTCTTGTGCTTGTTATGTCTCCTCGTCCTGTGCTCTTTACATGGGAGGTTCCACCCGCTGCAGTCACATACTCCAGTCCAGGTCCTCTGGTAGTATTGTCCAGTCTGGTTTCACCTTCCTGCCCTCTGTCCTACTGCTTTGACAGTGGTCACTTTAGTCTGATATGTGCTCAAGTAGAGCGCTGGAATTCCTTTGTTAAAGCCCTGCGTGGGGGCTTCTATGTCTCGGTTTCACCTTGGTGGCATGAATATAGTGGTTCTATCCAGGATCTTCCTCTGGGTTAGAGCCAGCCTATCCTATCAGTGAGAAGCTATTAGTAGCTCTGGGATTCTTGAGATGACTAAATCATAAGTGAAGGGGTTGGTGAATCTGATCCTGTGAAACTATTTCTTCTGGGAAATCCTTTTGGGACAGCTAATTCATGACCACCCATGGATGTGGTTGATGCTATTGTGCTAACATTGGCCTCATTCTAAATAGGTCGGTCTGGTAAATAACTGCTGGTATTCATGGATACCGGGACTTTACAGGACGACTACCGGTTTGACGTGGGGCACCTGAGTTACCCCCAGCCAAACGCTGGAGGTAAGGTAGGTGCCCTTGCGGCAAAAAAGCTGTCATGATGGCAAATACCCTCATGGAGTCAACACTGTCACTCTGGCACCCGTAATCTGGCGGCAATGCCGCCAGGCCGGGTGCCAGAAATGGTCAAAACATTTGCTGATATCCTTGCGGCTCTACCGACAGGATACTGTAATGTTAGAATGGAGTCCATTGTGTTTCCAAACGGAAAGTCCTAAATTCCATAGGCGACAGGCCAATATTTGGCCTGCTTCCTTCCAAAGAATGTTTGACAGTAGACGAAGTGGCTCCTCAGGATTGCGGGCTAAAGGCGATATTCCCTTAAAGTGAAAGGAAACTGTGAGAAATTCAGACAGTCCCTTGGTGTCTTTCAGAACGGCTGCAGCTGAAGAAGGAGATGTGAGCCATCTGCATTAGAAGATGGATTTGTTCAAGTCGAGTCATGGTCTAAGAAGTGGCAGGTGTTCCTCTAACGCCAAGCTTTCAGGCACATGATGGAAGGATGGAGGGGTCCAGAATCTACTTAGGGAAATGTTAGCTAAAGGATTGTTGGATTGGGGAGGTATTAATACCTCTACTGGCTGAAAAGGCATGACAAATAAAGGTTGGAAATGTTTCCTGTGATGGAGGTGGGCAGCTCAAAGGGAAGTACTCTATCGGGGACAAGTAGGACTAGGAGTAATGAAGATTACCAGTCGGTAACCCGAGCCCTAAGGGGGCTAAACCCTCAGGACTGGGAGTAGGGTTACTATTTCTTGAAGGACTATGGCCTTATAAATTCCTGGGACACCAGGAATTGGGACAGATTTTCATTGGGACAGATTTTCACAGGTCCAGGATCAGGCAGAATGTCTCCAGGATTTGAACCCAGGTCCTTAGGATTAGGGGCAGGACACTTACCTACAAGACCACTAGAACATCTGCTCAGGAGGCCTGTGAAATTGGTTGTTAGGATTGTAATCTGCAGGAAATACTCAAATACAGCATTTTAGCTTTAAAAGGTGTGCATCTTTTAAACTTTGCCAGCAACATAATAGGAAAGGCTCCCATCTCAGGTTATTTTTCAGGTGCTCATGATTAATCTTCTGAGAGGCAAATGTTCATGGGGGCATTGGGGAGGACAGAGTGAGAAAAATACCCCCTTCCCCATTGCTGATGGGATCCCATAGTAAACAATGTCTATTTTCAGCACTTCTTAGACAGGGGGCAGCACCACTGTGCCTTTGAGGAATGCAGGTCTGGTCCTTATGACAGGGAACAGGGTTGCTTTCACTTTAAGGAACATGGCCAGTGTCTTAAGTGGTACTGCAAAATGAGTCAGGGCTCATCAAGGGGAGGTGGCCTAATAAGCAAGCAGGCAAACCCCCGCCCCTGCTGTTAGGCCCCCTTGACGAGTCCCGGCTCAATAGGCTACAGGCACCCCCGCCAGGCAGCCTTTTGTAGAGGTCAGGGAGAGGGTGCTGATCTCTGCATTTATTTTCTAAAGGCTTGCCTGGCAGGGGACATTGCCTCGCCTTTTCAGCCTTAATGGTGGCACTGCCCCTCACCAGCTGGCAGCTGGGGAGGGGGACTGTTTCCGTTCAGGCAGAAAAGGTAAGGGCGCTGGAAGCTGAGGCAGTGGCTGAGACAGTTTTTGTGCTTGGGCGGGGGGTGGGGGGCGGATAATAGGGCACCAGACGGAGGTTGGGTGGTGCACTGAGCACCATGTGGTAGGGTGATCAGATTTTCAAAACAAAAAACCGGGACGGCCAACAACATAAAAGAGGGACTACCCCATCGCAGCCCACCAATTACCGCCCCTCCCCCAACACGCCCCCACAACCACCCCCAACCATATTTCCAGCACTTCTCCTTTCAATAAACTGTATATGATCACATTTGTGCAGTTTTGTCTGTGGATCGTGGCATGTTAATTCAAGACGAGCGTTAGCTTTAATTGATATTACATCGCCTTCTGGACAACCGTTTGCAAGTCAGTCTCCGCAGCACAGTCAGTAAGTGTTCTGACTTGTACCTGAGAGGTTGGGAGTTCCTCCAACTTCAAAATGCTGAAAATAATTATGGTGTAGCCCCCCAAATATGCAAACCCTGGAAAGGGTTTCAAAAATGAAAAAACTCCTGGGACGGAGGGTGATTTCCCCGGACTGTCTCGGGAAAACCCAGACGTCTGGTCACCCTACCATTTGGGAGCCCGGCAGGGTCTGCTCATCTTGCCCCCTGCCACTGACAACTGGGAAAGAGCAGTGAAGAAAAGTTCATACCCTGTTGGTGACCAGATGCGGAACAGAAGCAGCAGTTACTTGCAGTGACCCCCAGCCCTCCCTTGCTATCCATGGTTGACCTCTGAGTGGTCTTTCCTCCCGTGCCCCTTTGCCTGTCAGAATTACCACAGCCTATGCGCAGGCATGAACCACAGCTGGCTGTGGGTGCCTTCACGCAGACCTTCTTTTCCATGAGGTACACACAACGGATTCTGCGGAGCGAGTCAAGACCACAATGAGCACCTTTTTACCATCCTGGGAGGCATCGAGGTAGCGCGTGGGCAACTCTTCCCAGCTGTGAGGACTGCCCCCTCCAGAACCTTTCATAAGGGACAATTGCACAAGCTAGCGCCTAGCAGAGCACATGGCGTCTAGTCATTCTTGGCAGTTGAATAGCGCGACCCCTACACTTTGCTTTGTGATCTAGTGCAAATAAATGTACTTTCCTGAGCCTACGTCCCATATTGTGTGAGTATTGTAAGAACCTAGAAGCAGACTGCACAGCGACATTAGACAAAATATTCAAGTGAACATTCAGGTAGAGGGAACCCTTACCAATGGAATAGACCAATCGGCAGCACAGCCACTGAGGTAAGATAGTACAAAGGCTACTTTGGTCTGGTCGTTGGGGAAGGCCCCGGGCCTGCATAAAAAGTGTAAACGGCATTGGTTCATAAAAACGGCATATTTCTTGGGATCCCCCGCAAAACGTTCCGGCGGGGCCAAAGGCATGTGTCCAGGTAGATTGATTTGTACCGGGTTATTCGAACCCATTGTTGCCTCCCCCACCCCCAAACAAAGAGCATCCTGAAATAGTAGATTGCAAACGTTAAGTTTGAGCAATAAATAGAAAGTTTAAAGAGCTAATCGTACGTTCAAATGACCAATGAGCCCGCCCCCACCAAAGAAATGCTAATTTGGTATATTGACCAAATGCGTGCTATTTTACAGCCATTGTCACATAGACAAGCATGCTGCTTTAGGGCCTCTCGGCAGCCATGTTCGTGATAGAGACACAGTAAATGGCTTAAATAAAACCTGGTCAACAAAAAAAACAGTACTCGCTCATCTCCAATCGCTCTCCCCCCAACACCAGGCAACAAGAGCACCACACAAACCCCTGAAGCCGCCTGAAACATTCAGTGGCGCATTTATAAAGCTCCAAATGCCTGCAGAAAAGTAATTCCAAGGAGGGGCTGAGCGCATTGCAGTGGACTCCACCATCATCCCCAGGCTGCCAGTGCTCTCCTCCCCTGGACAAACGGAACAAATGGCAGTGCAGAACAACAGGAAGTCAAGAATTCGGGCATCTGTCACCTCCCGCGGAGAGGTAAATGGATTAGGAGGGCCACAAAGGCATGGAGCGCCCCCTGCAAGGGGCCATTGATTAGCATGTCCACGTCCACTCTAATCTGGCCTTATCCAAACACAGCGCCGGCCTTCGGCCTTCGCTGCAAAGTGTAGTATCTTGACTCCTGCAAGATATGCCTGGATGAAAGATGACATGGTGTAGGAACCAGGCGGACCCGGGTAAGTAGAAACAGAAGATGCTTTATTTACTTAGTTACATAGATGCAGATCATGAAAGGTGGGAGAGAAGGTCACAAGCATCTGTCCTGGTTCCCTGCTATACTCCAAGTCCCCAACCATCACTCTTTGGAACTCTCAAGCCTCCAACACTCCAAGCTCCACTTCACCATTCCGTGAGGCCCTGCACTCACACACACACACACAGTCACACTGATCATCCAAGCTACAACACAAAGCCTTATCGTTTCTGCATACTCCAAACTGAGTAGCAACAGCTGGAAGAAGACGGGCGAGGATACACGCTGTGTGCGAACTGACATGTGCACTCTTGGGCGTCGCCCTTTAACATTGACAAACTCTCCTATTCAATATAGACACAAAGATTATTAACAACATCAAGAGGTGAAGGGGGCACAGTGGCTCGGAGGCAGAGGAGGGGTCGCAAGAGCAAACCTACAGTGAGAAATGTTTTGGGTGATTAAACTTTGTACAGGATATAAAGGCAGAAATGTACATGCAATACCCCCCACACCTGTTCTCGCAATGAGTTCTGTTCGGGCATGGCACACTGGCAACTCTATGTGCACCCTGTTAAAAATAAAAACTCATGAACCCAGACATGCTGCCAATCCTCGCATTAAAATACGAGACAGTCTTTAACGTTGGTACTCTCTTAAATGTTAAATGTTAAAGGTATTTGTACCGCGCACCGCAGGCGCTCTGGCGGATCTGTAAATGAGAAGGTGGGATAGGTTAGTAGGTGAAGCGGGAGTAGGATAGTGAGAGGAGTAGTGTTCTGTTGGCAGCTTCAACTCGGTATACACCGGGTGCTGAGCTTTGGTGCGAGTATTGGGTCGATGCCAGTCCTCGTGTGCTGTTGGTGTTGCTTATGTGTTGTTGCGGTGTTGTGAAGTGCGTGCGGGTTGTTGTGCGAGAGATGCTTGTGTGAGATTTTTGAGTGAGATATGTTTGCAGAAATGCTGAGTTATTTTGTTAGAGGTGGAGCTGTGCCTCTCTAAGAACAGTGAGCAAGGGGTCCCCGTCTGGATTCCCCTGGTAACTTTGGGTGAGACCCAAAGTTACTTAATATGCGAAACAAGGGGGGTTCTGGGAATCCGTCTACCAGCATGAACACAACCCATTGACCTGTTCTTGGGTGGATGGCCCCTGGGAGAGACTCTGCCAAGTCTATAGCTCGCTGTCCCTTTCACAGAGGAGAGATTTCCCTGCATATTAGTCTTTGTCCTGCCCAGTGGCAGTCCAGCACCGAAATGCTAGGCAATTCTCCTCTGAACAAGAGTACCAACAGCAATCCCATACACATGTTTCAGCCTTGTTGGGCATCATCAGTGAGGTGGAGCTGTGCCTCTCTAAGAACAGTGAGCAAGGGGTTCACGTCTGGATTCACCTGGTAATTTAGGTTGAGACCCAAAGTTACTTAATATGCAAAACAAGGGGGGTTCTGGGAATCCCTCTCCCAGCACGAACACAGCCCATTGACCTGTTCTTGGGTGGATGGCCCCTAAAAGAGACTCTAACAAGTTCTTAGAGCAACAAAAAACAATTCTTCAACTCAACACGATCAAAGTTACACATAGATTCTACGTGTAAAAGATTCTACGTTGTAGAACTGGACACAGAGCCCAACAATACAGGAGGTATGCAGCCAGGGAGACTCCTTTACCCTGAGCCCCCGCTCCCAAAAAAACATCTTTGGAGAAAGGGGCTTAGCTTGGTTACACTTTACCAGCCCCAGCTCTGGTTCACACTTTAATAAACACTGATAATGATCCACTAGTATTGCAAAATCACCTGGCAGTTTCCAATCGTTAAGACCTCAACACATCAGACGTGGCAAAAGGTCGGCACAAAGTACACTGATGGGGTACAGAAAATGATACAGTGACAGCAGACCTCCTGCCCTCTAACTCAGCCACCCTGGAAATAGTAACAACATTGCTGAAAATAGGCCACTCCAGTACAGCCCCGAGGACCAGCCAGCCTAGCTGCCTGTGTGCAGGGCTGAGCAATGCAGCTCTTGACTCTGTGATGATCCGTCCCCCAGTCTGGCATTCCAGACATCTGCAAAGGGCAATGGAGATCCGGTTCCTTTCTTTAGGAAATGAGGTGGGGTGGGGACTGGGGGGGTTGCGGGTGCTATATAATTGCATTCCAAAATGTCGCTGATTGTGCACGTTCATCTCTCAATCTCAATAAATGCCCAGAGTAGTTTCCCTGGCCACGCAGGGTGTTGCCCAGCCTGTAATGGGCTGAGTCTGCAGCCCGCTGGATGCCAGTGCGTTTGCTCTCTTACCTGTCCTGCAGCGTTGAGCCAGAAAGGCGTTGTTAAGACGGATTTCTGAACTCTCTCCTGGCGGCGCAGAAGTTCAGAAGGCCAACCTAATTACTTGGAACAGGGTAACCTCTGGACAAGCCAGACCAATCAGGGTAGCGATCGCGGCGGTCAAGACTAGGTCTCAAGAGGGGTGAGGGTGACTGAAAGCCCGCAATGAGCACACAAAGCAAGGACACTTACAAACTACTCCAAACAGGTGTTATATTAAAAATATATACACATTTATTCCAAGGCCTTTAAAACAATGACCGTAGCGAGAAATCACAATACAACTCTAGTAAACCAACACATACCATACCAATACAATATATATACAAATACAACAAGTCTCAAGCGTTAGATGCACGAAATGTGTAGTCCACCTAAAAGGGAAGGAAAACAGGCAGTGCGAAATAATGCTTAGACCCAGTCCGCCTTCAGAGGCACCTAACTGAAAGGAAGTCCGAGCCCTACGAAGAGTGGAGCCTTGTGCTCAAAAGTACCTGCACACACTGGTGCCAACGGGCAAAAGGGGAGTCTCTTCGAGGGAAATCAGGCAGTTCAGTTTAGTGCACAAATGAAGAAGAACAGTGTTCCGCAACTCAAGCGCAGCCTCCACTGTGGGCAGAAGCAGAGCGCGAGTACGGAAAGGCGTGCTGTTTTGATACAGCGGGGAAAAGCTATGGGCTCCTGCAGGAGGGCGACCAGTTCCTAGCTATGCTACTCACCGGTCCCGGATGCAAGCAGACCCAGGCTTCTCCGCGTCAGTTTCAGTCGCTGGCAGGTTCAGAAGAGCAGGGGACGTCTCGTCGTCGTGTTGAGTCTGCAGCAGCAGAGTTGAGTAAAAGACGTCCCAAACGAAGGAACCTGCACAGTTTGTTACCAGAGCAGGGCAACGGATCGGCCGTGTGTATCTGAGCCAAATGTACACTACTCACTTCAGACCTGGGAACGCCAAGTGTACGAATCGTGTGAGAGTGACAAGGACTCAAAATACTACACAACATGGCGGCGGTTACAGAGCAAGACTCCCGTGTAGGCTGGTCAGTCTGCAGGATGGCCCAGAGACGCTTCCAAAGGCTTACTAGCAGGAGATGGTGAAGATGCCGAGAATAGCTGTCCCTGCTATTCCAAGGGTCGAAGTACCAGCACAGGCCTTCTGGTTCGATCAAAGGTGAAAAGCGTTTCACAAGGCGACAGCAGTGCAGAGGAGCAGTCCTTCAGCGGGTCACCAGCGATTCCTCGGTTCAGCCTCTTGGTTGCAGGATACTTGGCTCCTGTATTCCTTCGTTCGTGAGAACTCAGGAGATCGACATGGTAGTGGTGTTTCCAGCCCCCTCTTATCCACGGTTCCCTTCGCGCCAAAACGGAGGGGACCCAATGGGAGATCCGCTCATCAACACTAACACCATACGTGGACCTATCACGGACCACGGTGGTCCCAGGCATTCACACCACCCTAGACTCTCTGGCACCCAGGATGTGTATTGGGACCAGACATCCCAGCCCACATCCTGGAGGCACACACCAGGCATGTAGTAGCCCGCGAAAGCATCCGTGTTTCGCGGGAAAGTACATGCCCAAATAAGGAAGGCCCCGGGTCAGCTGGACCTGGGGAAGGCGAAGGGAGCAAGACGGTCAGCGGACAGGACAAAGGAGCCTCGTGGTCTGGCCATTTTGGGAGCCAGGCCACCATTTTGGGCTAAGCGCGAGAAACGCGCTTAAAACGCCAAAAGGAGCTCAAAACACAAGAAACGATCGCTGCCACCATTCCCGTCCGTGAATCACTTGCACCGATCAGTTACAATCCTAAAAGAGTATCTAGGGCCCGTAGAAGGCTAGAGACCCAAGAGAGCAGTAACCTAGCTTACAGTGCCCTCTTGTGTCATGTTGCACGAAAGCCGCAACATGATAAAAGAAACTACGGAAAACAGCGTTTCCCGGTACTGACTGTCTTAAGGGCATGTCAGTTTCCCCGTAAGAATGGAGCGAAAGCCCAGAGGAGTACGGCAGAAGGCTGCACTTCTCTGGCAAAGTCGAGAACAAGGTGAAAAACAACAGCAATAAGTTTAGGGGTTGCCACATGGAAGGAAAATTACCTACAATTACGAAATCTTTCCTAACACTCGCCCCTCCCAGACTATAGACAGGGGGAACTAATCCACCCCTGGATGAGTCTCTTGTTCAGGTCGGTTAAACATTCTGGACAACCCATCAGAATTGCTATGTTGGACACCTGGCCTATGCTCAATAGTGAAGTCGAAGCCTTGTAGACTTATGGACCACCTAAGCAACTTTGGATTCTCCCCCTTCATGTTCATTAGCCACTTTAAGGGCTTATGGTCAGTTTGCACAGTGAAGTGGGTCCCATAGAGGTAGGGTCTCAGCTTCCTTAGGGCCCACACAACAGAGAAACATTCTTTCTCTACCGTGGACCATCTGAGCTCTCTGTCCTTAAGCTGGCGACTAATAAAACCAATAAGGTGTTCCTTACCCTTCTCATCTACTTGTGATAGTACAGCTCCTATCCCAGTGTCAGAAGGGTCCGTCTACACGATAAAAGGTCTTTGATAATCAGGAGCCCTGAGGACAGGGGCCTGGCACAAGGAGTCTTTTAAGCCATTGAAGGCCTTCTCACACTCGTCGGTCCAAGTTACCTTCTTGGGTTTCTTCGGAGTTGTGAGGGCAGTCAGAGGGGCAGCTATGGTGCCATAGTCTGCCACGAAATTGCGGTAATACCCCGTGAGTCCTAAGAAGGCTCTCACTTGGGTTTGTGTAGTGGGGGTAGGCCAGTCTTGTACTACTTGTACTTTACTGGGTAGAGGCTGTATCCTGCCTCCACCTACTTCATGTCCAAGGTAAACCACTGAGCCTTGTCCAATCTGGCATTTACTAGCCTTTATGGTCAAGTGTGCTTTCTGAAGAGCCTGGAGCACAATCCCGAGGTGTTTCACATGGTCTTCCCAGGTGGCACTGAAAACTGCTATATCGTCCAGATATGCAAGACAGAATTCGTCCAACCCATTCAAAACATGATTCACAAGCCTCTGGAAAGTGGCAGGTGCATTCTTCAACCCGAACGGCATTACCCGGAATTGGTAAAGGCCGTATGGAGTAGAAAACTCTGTCTTCTCCTTGGCATGTTCTGCTAAAGCTATTTGCCAATAGCCAGCAGTGAGGTCAAACGTGCTGAGGTACTTGGAGGCACCCAAAGTATCCACCAGCTCATCTGTTCGGGGCAAGGGGTGTGCATCTGTCTTGGTGGCAGCATTCAGAGCCCTGTAATCCACGCAGAACCTCAATTCAGAAGTGCCTGCCTTTGGAACCAAAACCCCAGGGCTGGACCAAGGACTACTAGAGGGTTCAATCACCCCAAGGTCTAACATCTTGTTGACCTTGGTCTTAATATAAGAGCGTACTTTGTCTGACATCCTGTAACCCCTACATTTGGTAGGTACACTGTCTCCTGTGTCTATGTTATGTTTGCACCAAGGTGTCAAACCAGGCGACTGTGAAAACAGGGGGGAAAACTGCCTAAGCAAACTTTTCACCTCAGCCTGCTGATCAGAAGTCAATTGAGGGGCCACTCGGACACCCTCAAAGGAGCTATCTGAAGGACCGCTTTGGAACAGGGCGGGGAGAGGTTCAGACTCCTCTTCCTCAACATCTGAAGCCCGTAGCAGTGCTGCGATTTCGACTCTTGGGACGAAAGCCTTCAGCCTATTCACGTGAAACACTTTTGGAGCCTGTCCAGGCCTTCCAAGGTCCACTAAATAGTTAACCTCACCCAGGGGCTCCACCACTGTGTAAGGGCCTGACCATTTGTCCTGTAAAGCTCGAGGCCTTATGGGATTCATGATCAGGACTTGCTGACCAGGTGTAAAGTTGATGAGGGAAGCTTTCTGGTCGTACCAATGTGTCACCAGCGCTTGTCCTGCCTTCAATTTATCACTAGCCAAGCCCATCAGAAGTACCATCCGTTTTCTGAGCCCTAGCACATAATCAACTACGTTGGTAGTAACAGGGGGAGTGGGCATCTCCCATCCCTCTTTGACTATGGCTAAGGGTCCCCGTACAGGATGACCAAACAGAAGTTCGAAGGGGCTGAAGCCAACACCCTCCTGTGATACCTCTCGGTAGGCAAACAGTAAGCATGGTAAAAGAAGATCCCATTTTCTTCTCTGAGGTTCTTCCAGAGCCCCAATCATGCTTTTTAACGTTCTGTCGAAACGTTCCACCAGACCATTGGTCTGGGGGTGGTATGCAGGAGAGAACTTGTAGGTGACCCCACATTCCTTCCACATAGCCTGCATATACTTCAACATAAAGTTGCTGCCCCGATCCGACACAACTTCTTTAGGGAAGCCAACCCTAGTAAATATGCCAAGTAAAGCTTTTGCAACTGACTTGGCAGTTACAGTTTTCAATGGGATGGCCTCAGGATATCTGGTTGCATGGTCGACCAGCACCAGGATAAACCTATTGCCTGAGGATGTTTGCGGGTCAAGGGGACCAACGATGTCGATCTCTACCCTTTCAAATGGTACCCCCACAACTGGGAGTGGTACCAATGGAGCTTGGATTGTCGAGCCAACCTTACCAGATAACTGGCAGGAGGCACAACTCATGCAGTGACTTTCTACTTGCACCCCCATCTTGGGCCAGTAGAAGTGCATGGATAACCTTTGCTTGGTCCTCTTAATACCAAGGTGACCAGCAAGGGGCACTTCATGCGCCAACTGCCGGAGGAAGGGCCTAACAGCAAGGGGAACCACAAACCTCCTATGGTCTCCTTCTGTAGACTCTGTGGGCTCACTATACAGGAGTCCACCTTCCCAATAAATCCTATGCGTCCCAGGAGGTTCACTCTCAAGCTGGGAGCAGGCCTGTCTCCTTAGGCCTTCCAGAGATGGGCACTCACGTTGGCCTTTACTGAATTCGTCCCTATCAGGACCTCCTTCAACTAACAAGTCTTTTAGTTCAGGATGGTCGTTGGGGTCAAATACTTCAGGCATCGCCACCTCCTCGTCAGGCCCGGGCGATTGACCAACTTCCTCCACCGCATTGGTAGGCGAGCTCGGGGGAATATTTTCTTTCCCTCGTCTTGACTTGTTTACTCCTTTCGCCTTGGGTTTCCCCTTCGGCTGGGGCGGCATATTGGTCTTGGCCAATGCTGCCCGTGCTTGAGACCGTGTGTAGGGTCTTTCGGCAGTGTCTCCTACGAGCCCTAAAGCTCTAAGATCATTACCTAACAAGACCTTTCCTGGGACGTTTCTCTGAATGCTCACTGGAATCCTGACTGCTGTACCATTTAAAGTAAGATTTACAGGTATTACTGGGAACATGCGGAGTGGGCCGTCAGCCAACTTAGTGGGCATCAGAGTAGCTCTGGCAACTTCCTCTGAGTCTACCAAGGTAGAATCCACTACAGTTCGACTGCACCCACTATCCCTAAGAGCTGGAGTATCTACTCCATTGATCAGCACACTGTCTTTAAAGTAGTGCTTGGTATTATCTGGAATCCTAGCATAAGCCTCTGCGACTTTAGGCTCCCAGGAACCCAGGGAAACTAAAACTACCTCAGCTTCTATCCCGCTGGGGAATGAGTCTGAGGAGAAGGATGCTTCTGTAATCTCTTCTTCCTCGTAGGAGGAGAAGGCCAGATTAGCGGAGTGGACCCCCAAAGGTCTAACCTTACACCGGGCATCCCCCTTCACGTGGTCAGTTGCTCCACAAGCAAAACAAGATCCATTGGGTCTGTTTACATAGGGAGGCTTATTGTAACCAGAGTTCTGTTTCGGAGGCTGACCTCCACTACCCTGTGAGTTCTCTTGTGTCTTACCCTTATTTTTCTTTTTGTGGCCCTTTTGAGAAGAAGATTTATCAGATTCTCCACCCTCCTTATCTTTGGACTTTTTCCCTTCCTCCTGCTTACCAGGATGAGTTTTGTGATTATGGGACACTCGATGTGACACCCATAAGTCTGCTGCAATGGCCAGCTTCTTAGGATCTATCTCCTTCGAATCGGCCAAATGCTGCTTAAGCTCCGGGGAAGAAGATGCAAAAATGTGTTCCAGCATGACAAGATTTATCATGCCTTCGAAGGTAGAAACCTTATAACCTTCGACCCAGCCAGTTAGGTTTTTCAAGGATTCGGTGACATAAGATACCCAAGTACCACCTTCTTTTTTCTTATACTCTCTGAATCGTTTCAAATATTGGGCCGGAGTTTTCCCAAACTTTAAAATGAGAGTTTGCTTTAACGTTGCGAAATCAGCTCGCTCAGCCTTCGACATTTCCATAATGGCACTACAGCCAGAATGGGGCAGTCTGCTCAGTAACCAGGCAATCTTATCAGCATTGTCAACTTGTTGAACTTCGCATGCATACTCAAACGCATTCAGCCAGTCCATAATGTCATTCCTTTCCTCATACACACTGAGCAGATCTTTTGGAAACCGTGGATGAGAGGAGGCCCCAGACCCATGTCCAGGACCCTTGGACCCATTTGCAACCTGAAGCTTGGCCAGTTCCAACTGGTGATCCCTGTCTTTCTGTTTTTCTGCCTATTCGATTTTTAGTTTGGCTATGCTGAATTCAAGCTCCTTCTGCCTAAACCGCAGCTCTTGCTTCTTGAATTCAAGCATAGCCTCCCCATCAGCACTGGCAGAGGAAACATTAGACATCTCATCCTCCCTGTCCTCGTGGTCGCGGTGGATCAGTGCAGCGGCCGAACCGTCGGTTCTACCAGTGAGAGCAGCCCCACCTCCTTCCGCACTGTCCTCAGAAGTTATAGCGTCAAGCTGCGCTTCTTGCCACGCCACGATTCTTTGGATCATATCCAATTTCGTGCCTTGAGAGGAAACACCTCTCTCCGCACACATCTTTTTCAATGTTTCTGATTTGGAAGCATTTAAAGTTAACAAGGTATTTGTTTCCATACTATTAGATAGGACTATGGCCTTTTTAAAGTTATACTACAACAATTCACTACGTGTCCTGGTAGGAATAACTTGAAATGCCTTAGTTTGTGCGCAACACTGGATAGCTTCAGTCGTATCCCACTGCTGTACACCAATTTGTTAAGACAGATTTCTGAACTCTGTCCTAGTGGCGCAGAAGTTCAGAAGGTCAACCTAATTACTTGGAACAGGGTAACCTCTGGACAAGCCAGACCAATCAGGGTAGCGATCGCAGCGATCAAGACTAGGTCTCAAGAGGGGTGAGGGTGACTGAAAGCCCGCAATGAGCACACAAAGCAAGGACACTTACAAACTACTCCAAACAGGTGTTATATTAAAAATATATACACATTTATTCCAAGGCCTTTAAAACAATGACCGTAGCGAGAAATCACAATACAACTCTAGTAAACCAACACATACCATACCAATACAATATATATACAAATACAACAAGTCTCAAGCGTTAGATGCACGAAATGTGTAGTCCACCTAAAAGGGAAGGAAAACAGGCAGTGCAAAATAATGTTTAGACCCAGTCCGCCTTCAGCGGCACCTAACTGAAAGGAAGTCCGAGCCCTACGAAGAGTGGAGCCTTGTGCTCAAAGGTACCTGCACACGCTGGTGCCAACGGGCAAAAGGGGAGTCTCTTCGAGGGAAATCAGGCAGTTCAATTTAGTGCACAAATGAAGAAGAACAGTGTTCTGCAACTCAAGCGCAGCCTCCACTGTGGGCAGAAGCAGAGCGCGAGTACGGAAAGGCGTGCTGTTTTGACACAGCGGGGAAAAGCTATGGGCTCCTGCAGGAGGGCGACCAGTTCCTATCTATGCTACTCACCGGTCCCCGATGCAAGCAGACCTAAGCTTCTCCGCGTCAGTTTCAGTCGCTGGCAGGTTCAGAAGAGCAGGGGACGTCTCGTCGTCGTGTTGAGTCTGCAGCAGCAGAGCTGTGTAAAAGACGTCCCAAACGAAGGAACACGCACAGTTTGTTACCACAGCAGGGCAACGGATCGGCCGTGTGTATCTGAGCCAAATGTACACTACTCACTTCAGACCTGGGAACGCCAAGTGTACGAATCGTGTGAGAGTGACAAGGACTCGAAATACTACACAACCTGGCGGCAGTTACAGAGCAAGACTCCTGTGTAGGCTGGTCAGTCTGCTGGATGGCCCAGAGACGCTTCCGAAGGCTTACTAGCAGGAGATGGTGAAGATGCCAAGAATAGCTGTCCCCGCTATTCCAAGGGTCGAAGTACCAGTACAGGCCTTCTGGTTCGATCAAAGGTGAAAAGGGTTTCACAAGGCGACAGCAGTGCAGAGGAGCAGTCCTTCAGCGGGTCACCAGCGATTCCTCGGTTCAGCCTCTTGGTTGCATGATACTTGGCTCCTGTATTCCTTTGTTCGTGAGAACTCAGGAGATCGACATGGTAGTGGTGTTTCCAGCCCCCTCTTATCCACGGTTCCCTTCGCGCCAAAACGGAGGGGACCCAATGGGAGATCCGCTCATCAACACTCACACCATACGTGGACCTATCACGGACCACGGTGGTCCCAGGCATTCACACCACCCTAGACTCTCTGGCACCCAGGATGTGTATTGGGACCAGACATCCCAGCCCACATCCTGGAGGCACACACCAGGCATGTAGAAGCCCGCGAAAGCATCCGTGTTTCGCGGGAAAGTACATGCCCAAATAAGGAAGGCCCCGGGTCGGCTCGACCTGGGGAAGGCGAAGGGAGCAAGACGGTCAACGGACAGGACAAAGGAGCCTCGTGGTCTGGCCATTTTGGGAGCCAGGCCACCATTTTGGGCTAAGCGCGAGAAACGCGCTTAAAACGCCAAAAGGAGCTCAAAACACAAGAAACGATCACTGCCACCATTCCCGTCCGTGAATCACTTGCACCGATCAGTTACAATCCTAAAAGAGTATCTAGGGCCCGTAGAAGGCTAGAGACCCAAGAGAGCAGTAACCTAGCTTACAGTGCCCTCTTGTGTCATGTTGCACGAAAGCCGCAACATGATAAAAGAAACTACGGAAAACAGCGTTTCCCGGTACTGACTGTCTTAAGGGCATGTCAGTTTCCCCGTAAGAATGGAGAGTGTCATGTTCATTTGCACGGAAGTGCGTTTTTCATTCTTTCAATTTCAGCACCCTGTCCACGTGACGCAGCCAGGCCACTGCCACCAAACGCTAGAGATCCAGCCTGCCTGTAGTGGATGATGATATCCAGTGCTTAATTTGTAAAAAAATAAGTGCCAGTGCCCAAAAGATATTGGCCCCATAATGCCAGTTCAGAGCTAGACCTAGATTGGCCCACCACCAGCCCATCACACTGCTGCTGCTCCATGTCACATGTTTGGTGCTGCAGCAACTGCTGGCACAGGCTAGTAGTGGGATGGATGGGGAAGGCCACATATGGGTTGAGAAAGTATAATGCTTTAAAGTTGGAAAACACTTCTTGGTTGTTGGAGAATGAGGCTGTTTCCCTCACCTCCCCGTGCCTTTAAGCCTGAGATAGGGGATGGTCTAGGCCGCTCCCCAAACCCCCTTTTGCACCTCCTTGCTCCCTCCCTTCTCCTGTCTCCTTGTGCCATCCAGTTTGAGGAGGTCCCCCCACCCCTGATCCCCCCATCCTGTTGTTGGAGGGGGATGGGGCACATGGGCCCAAGTGTGTCCGGCTGTGTGTAGCGGCTATGATGGTGTCTGCTACATTCCTCCTTGCACTCGGTGCATCCCCCTGCTTAGCCGCAACACCCCACACCCTTCCACATGCCCTGCATTTGATTTACCTGGTTTATAAATTCACTTTGGTTTAACCTGTGGCCCTCCACACATTTCCCTTTTCCCATAACCTCCCCCAACACCCCCCCAGAAATAATACACTGACTCGGGTTGTGGATGTACAGGCCGCAGTTGCTTTATTAGCAGGAGGTATCTTACAGGTGCTCCCTTACTTGTTACTTGGTAATACAGCATCAGGTTATTCTGCTCTGAGCTGCCCACCCTTACACTCCCCACTCGGTGGCGAGCAGCATCCGCTGATCGGAAGTGACACCGTTACTTTTCCACTTTAATTTGTATAAACTCAAACTTGAAGGTAGGAAAAAGAAAGCCTAGGACACAGTGGGCCAAATCGCAAGTGAGACATTTCTCCAGCATAGGGTCTGGCATGGATTCACATGCTCATGAATATTCCCCGTCGTCAGGCTGGGAATCCTCGGTAAAGAAAAAACCAGTATCAGTTTCGTTTCTGATCTGTCTTTCGTAGTAGTAACCAATCACTGATCTCTGCATCATACTGACCACAGCCAATGACTGCCCTCTATCTAAGCCCCGCCTCTGGCAGCCATCTTCAGATTTTTACCGCACGTTCAAGTGTTGGGATCCTCGTGCTATTGCTCTCGAGCTTAGTGCTATTTTTTCACGTTTTTTTTCTCAAAAACTTCGATTTTTCGGTCAAAAGAGCCTCAAGCTCCACCGTTTCTTCATCCGATCAATGGGGACCTGTTTCGGATTCGTCTACGCCCCTCAAGGGTGAAGATTTCATCGAGCCATGCTTTTGGAGGACTCCAGAAGTTTCTCAGGCCCATCTTGGACATTGCCCAGGAGAAGGGAAGCTCGACACCCGGAAAGCTGTTAAGGGTCTGCCCTGGATGCCAGCTTCAGAATGTCTTTAAGGGGGACAAACACTCCTTCTGTCTTTACTGCCTACATGAGGACAAGACGCACGTGGAGAAGGACTGTGCGTTTTGTGGCAATATGTCGGAGCGGACCATGAAGGACCGCCATCAACATCTCGCCAACTGGCTGGAAGGGAAGAGCCCGTCAGGCGAGAAGAAGAAGAAGAAATCCGAGCGGTCTTCTAAGACCTTTGAGGACGCCCCGGCGACGGGGGTCCAACACAAGGCCAAGCACCGCGAGTCCGCTGGCACCGGGAGCGCCGAACGGTCGGGCTCTACGGGCAACAGGCAGGGCGCATCCTCCCCGGCACCATCAACCACGAGCCAACGCTCTGGTTCGGGTAAGAGGAAGGCCGAGCACCCGGCGAAGCTCCTGGAGAGGCCCCGGTCGAGCTCGAAGGCCCCATCGGAGGGAGAGCGAGGCAGTGACCCTCCCCCCAAGGAGAAGGCGGTGAGCGCACCTAAGGTGGTGAAAGCCTTAATCCATCCGGCCAAGGCCTCTATCGAGACAGTCGCGGCGGCCCTGGCTCAGCCTGTGGAGGCTACACCAGTAGTGGCGACCTCGGGGCTCAGAGTCTCCCTGCCACCACGGAGGGAGTCCTCTTTTATGCCCATCGACAGGACCCCCGTGAAACCTCCGACGGAGAAGAAAAAGGGGGGGCAGGAGGTCGTCGTGGATTTGGCCTCAACCTCTGAGGAAGAGCTGATCGAAGTCTTAAACCACGGCGTTGGCGTGGAAGAAGACCAGCCCGTCGGGAGGGACCCCGACGTAGGAGACGACGATAATGTCGAGGGTGCCGACGGGGCCCCTGACCGCCCGTCGGACTTCCCTCAACCAGTGCCGCAAGACAACTCGGCGGCCATTTTGTTGGCTATACAGTCCTTATGCTCGGAGATAAGGACGAGACTGCCGTTACCACCAGCGGAGGAACCACTCCCGACGGGGGACCCGGAGCCAGGCCCTTCTGGGAGCCCTCCCCCTAAGAGAAGAAGGATTCACCCTCCACCTCCTTTTCAGCCATCGCGCCCTGTTCAGCCCTCCTCCCCGTCCACGACTCGTGGGGATGATACGGGGACTGACACGGCCGCGACGGGTACGGACGACGAGGTTTACGATGAGGATCTGCCATCGTCACCTCCCACCCGGGCTTCCGCCTTACCTCTACTGGACGATATTTGGGATGAGGGCCTCGCCCTCCTCAAGAACCCATCCACGACGCCAGCTAGAAGGGATCGGTACGAGAAGAAGTACCGGGTCCCGGACGCGGCCCCCTTGTGCCTTCGGGCACAGCCGTCCCCGGACTCGGTCTTCTCCGCGGCGGCCAGGAAGAAAGCGGGGGGGGGGGGGCGCGGCCTCTACGTCGACCGGACGGCGAGGGAAAGAAATTGGATACGATGGGACACAGGGTCATCTCGTCTGCAGCGACGACGATTAAGGGGGCCAACGCCTTGGCTATCGTAGCCCGCTACAACAGGGAGTTGTGGTACAAACTGGCCCCCCTGCTGGACTTCCTACCGGACGACAAGAGGGCGGATGCCCTAGAGATCTTGCAGGAGGGAGAGGTGGCGTCGGACCACGCCATTACAATTGCAACGGACATCGCTGACATTGGATTTCGCCAGTTGGGCAACGGCGTGTGCCTTAGGCGGTGTAGATGGCTCAAGGCTACTGACTTCCGTCAGGACGTGCAGACCAGAGTCTTGGACATGCCGTTTGACGGAAACAACCTGTTTGGGAAAACAGTGGACGATTCCCTTCAAGCCATCAAGGCAGACACGGAGACGGCCCGGGCTCCTGGGGTTCTCCAACAACGGCGGCCGCCCTTTCGGAGCGGCGGAGGCAAACAGGGTAACCTCCAAAGGTTCCAGCGGCGGATTTTCCACCTACCGTCAAGCGGCCCGTTCGTCGTCGCAGGAAGCTTACAGGGGACGAGGCAAGTCAGGCGGACCCCGCCGTCGTCGCCAAGGAGGTCAAGGCGGCAAAGCCTCGTCGAAGCAGGACTGAACCGGCCGTGGGGTCGGGCCCCCACCGAAGCACCCCGGTGGGAGGCCGGCTGGCGAGCTTCATCAGCGTGTGGGAGTCCATCTCCACTGACCGTTGGGTGCTGGACGCCCTAGCCCAGGGTCACGCGCTCGAGTTTCTAAAGAGGTGCCCGCGCGCCCCCCCTGTGGCCAGGAAAGAACATCACGTCCCTCAACTTCTCTTGGAAGTAAAGGCGATGCTCAAGAAGGGCGCCATTGAGCTCGTCCCAAAGAGGCTTCGGGGCTCCGGAGTTTACTCAAGATACTTCCTCGTGAAGAAGAAGACGGGAGGATGGCGTCCCATCCTGGACCTACGACGACTGAACAAATTCATCAAGGCACAGATGTTCCGGATGGTCACCCTCCAACACGTCCTGGATCAGCTGGAAGAGGGCGATTTCCTGTCGTCGTTGGATTTGGAGAATGCCTACTTCCATATTCCCATCCTAAAGGGAAACCGAAAGTTTCTCAGGTTCGTGGTCCAAGGGCGTCACTATCAGTTCAGAGCCCTTCCCTTCGGACTGAGGTCGGCACCCAGGGTGTTCACCAAGTGCCTCGCACCGGTGGCGGCGCATCTGCGCCGAGAGGGGATCCACGTCTACCCCTACCTGGACGACTGGCTCATCCGAGCGAAGACGAAGGAGCTCGCCGTGGAGCACACGGCAAGGACCGTCCAACTTCTCACGGACCTGGGATTCTCCATAAACTACGCCAAGTCCCACCTGGTGCCCGCGCAAGACGCACTGTTTCTGGGAGCGAAGCTCGACACAGTGTCGCTTCTGGCCTCTCCGTTGGAGGAAAGGACGAGGGCCATTTTGGGCAAGGTGCAGCGGATGCTGGTTGCGGACGCGGCCAGAGTGAGGCCCATCAAGTCCCTCCTCGGAATGATGTCTTCTTGCATTTACCTCATCCCCCTGTGCAGGCTCCGGATGCGCCCGTTGCAGGAGTTCCTGGACACGCGCTGGATCCAGATGACAGGCAGCTTCGAGGAGAGGATCACACTCGACGAGAGTTTCCGACGAGCGATCCGGTGGTGGGGCACCCGCGCGCATCTGACGGCGGGCATGGACTTCCAGACCCCCGGCCACCAGGAGACAGTGACCACGGATGCCTCCC